>NC_041049.1:17872653-18472653 GCF_900634775.1 Gouania willdenowi
AGAGCGAGAAGGGCGATATCTTGGATATGCCCGTAGATACGGAGGGGATCTTTAGCCACATCCTGGGCCTTGTTCAGGGGAGTGTCTGTTCAGGACATTTGTACTGTGGCGAGCTGGTCCTCGCCCCTCACTTTTGTCCGGTGTTATATTCTAGATGTTTCCACTCCGTGCATGGTACGGGTGGTTCTCCTGTCTTGATTGGAACAGTGCTTGCCGGGCAGGCTGGTGATAAGCTTGTCTGTAATACGGGAGCTACCGCATCCCATAGTGAGACATCAAAACAAGTGTTATGAAAGAAAACTTTAGGTTATTTACATAACCCCGGTTTTCTGATTAAAATGAGTGAGATGTCTCACCAGACAACCCTTCTTGCTGGGCGAGTGAGAAGAGGTGCTCATTTTGAATGGTGTAGTATCCTTCGCTTATGCTACTTATAGTAGGTTGGACTACCTGAGGCGGACGGATACGTTTCACCCGCCAATCAGGATTGGCGTAATGAGATTAGGCTTCTGAGGGATGACGCAGGGTCGTGTATTCCATAGTGAGACACCTCACTCATATTACTAAGAGAACTGGGTTTATGTAAATAATTTTTCGCGACACAAATCTGTGTAAAGCTGCTGGGAACAAATAGCAAACCGATGTATGTGAATGGGATTCATCACCCTATCCATATTATTCATTATATATGGTTATTCATTATAAAGTCCTCTGTCTGGACACATTCTCCTCTTTGTCACTTTCACTGTAAAAGAGCTGACAGACAGACAAGTTTTAAACAGCTAAAACAGCTTGGGGTCAAATTGACCCCAGAGTAATGGTTACAATATGTGTCGAGCACATTGAAAAAAATCATCATGATAATGTTATCCTCAATCAATTGTGTTCTGACAAGAAGAAAGTATAACTGGAATGATTTTTGGTCCTAAAGATATGCTGTCCTGCACAGTCTTGTTCACTATCAGGCATCCTGCAGAGCAAGGCAATGACAAAATCAACAGAATAGTGTGTGGAAATCAGGTGTCCCATCACCATGCAGGACTGCAGACCTTGTGGATAAGACTTGTGGACGATAGACCATCAACAAGCTGTTACAGTAATGAGGAATTTATTATTTCCAACTGATGTTTCCATAAATATTTGTGACAAACGTCACATGACTGCTGATTTGAGTGTTTATCTATGCACTTTAACATATATATATATATGCGTGCTTGACTGCAAGTTTGCGTGAGCTCCACCTCCGTGTTTTAAAGAGTCACGATCGGCTGTTTTGTTCATGCTGACTAAAAATAGAGTTATACTTATCTGCTCAGTCAACTGCGCAGCAACGATTAATTATTCAAGACCTGGAAAAGGCCAACGATTGCCATTTGCACTACCCCACTATGCCCCCCTCCCCCCCCCCTCTCTATCTTTCTATCAGCCTCTCCTGTTGTACTGTGTTTTGTTTTCAGGGCATAAAGCGAAAGGCGTACGACAGCCCACTGCGTCACTGCTCAGTGCGTGTCACCGTGTCATTCACTCACTGCTGGATGATTAAAATGTCCCCAAGGTTTTTTTCTTCTACTGTGTGTGTCAGTGTATGTGTGTTGTTCATTATCGCCCTCTGATGTCAGAGAGACGTCACATAGCCACAGGAATAAAACCAGCGGAGATGTAAAGAGTACCGATGTATTCTACTCAAGTAGAAGTACTGTTACTTGATTGAAATTGTACTCGAGTACAAGTAAGTCATACATAAAATACTCAAGTACAAGTAAAAAGCAGCTCAATTAAATAGTACTCAAAGTAAAAGTTACTAGTTCCTTTCACCCCCATCAGAGGGTCAATTACATTGTTCTGTTCTAATTACGTTCCCAATTACGTTCAATTAAAATTCAATTACAATTACAGTAACCAGCATTTTTTCTAATTACACTTAATTTACAAGTTTTTTTTTTTTTATCCTCAGAAAGTCAATTACAATTACGTTCTCAATTACAAAAGTTCAATTACAATTAATTAACTATTACTGAGCCTGAAATAAATAATCAAATAAAAGTTAACATTCCTCTTGTGTTAGCTTTCTGTTAGCATCTCTTATGATAATTGGCCCTAAATCAGCTGTAAAATACAATAAAAACAACTATTATCTAATTTCTTTCCGATTTGTTGGTTACCTTGTTAGTTTTTCTAATCATATAATAATCTATTATAATGTTTTTGGTGTGGGTGTCTGAGCCTTTCTTGTGTCAGTATACCCCTAGATAAAAAATAAATAAATGGAAAAATGTGGAAAAGCTTGATATGAAATCTTTTTTTAGTAATTAAAACTGTAACATGGTTCCCCAGTTTTGCTTTAAATTATAATTGACATCCTTGATATAATTTTCATGGCAATTACAATTACAAAGCAAATTATCTAAACTCAATTACAATTTAATTACGATTATGACAGCAATTGATTTTTTTAAATGACAATTACAATTATAAATATGGCCGCAAGCGGCGATAAACAGCCCTCAAATTTGCCGCGCTGCCTTCACCAATTTGCACCGCTTTCGGCAATCTGCGCCACCTTTGATGTGCCACCTTCGATGTCTGCCTCAAGTTCATACAAATTCATAATATAACAGTGAATTTTGTACTATCAATGCATTATTATTGAGTTGTTTAGACAAATGTACTATTGAGATATAAACTTAGACATATTTTTGATTTTTGTTGTTGTACTAACACATACAAGGACATTGCTGTAGTAATAGTAGTAGTAACAGTAGTAATAATAGTAGTAGTAGTAGTAGTAGTAGTAGTAGCTCCAAGAAGAGTGTGTTAGAGTTTGAGTTGGCGATTTTCAAGATTGGGGCCAATTTCCTATTAATATAAAATGGAGAGAATCTCGATACAAAAAAAACTCGATAAAAAATAAAGCGTGCGTCTCATTGACTTTTTTGATCGTCAATGTCCGCTTTTCCACATTGAGCTGGTTTAGGGCAGGGGGTTTAACAACTGATTCACATTTGATAAAATCAGAGTTTGTATGTGCAAATCGGAGCATTTTTAAAAAATTTTATATTTTGTAATTTTTGCACAAAATTCACGGCTCCGCCGTTTGCACTTTTAAAATCGTAAATAGCCAGAAATTAGAGAAACGTGCGATTGAATTTTGTTTGAATTTTTGAGACTTTACATAATGGTTCAGTGGGTAAAAGTAGGTGAGTTGTTTCCGAAACCAGGAAAGAAAGAAAGAAAGAATAATATTCCAACCCAATAACAATGTTTCCCCTTTTTCAGCACCATGAACTATACATTTTGGGAAAGCGCAGGGGCATGCCTACGACATGACAAGGATCCCTGGTCACTGACAGCAAGAGGCCCTTCGCTAGCTTGTGGCGCTCGAGCCTAATTCCAGCATAATTGTAATTAATTATCAATTACGCAATTACAATTATAATTGACCCCAACCCTGCACCCCACTTTTATTTTTGGTGCTAAATCTTGCCACGGTTTTCTTGCAAATAGTAAACATCTCGTGTGAAAAATAAAAAGGAAGAGACCAAATCTTGCACAATTGGAACTTCATTTTGTTTGTCAAAATGTACAATTATTTCAAAAATAAAATAACTCCAATTAATTAAATTCAAGATAAAAAAAAAAATGATCAGGCTCTAAGTATAGCTAATTTATGAACTCTAAAACTGAGAAAATAACCAGCATTTAATACTGTTTTGGTGCTGTGCACTACGTTTATTCTGATTGGTCGGCTATGATGTGATGCATTTGATTGTTATCTGGTCATTTCAATTTTTGTAGTTTCACAATATCTGTTGATCATTTTATAATGAAAAATGATAATGTACTTTGTAACAGTTGTTGGTGTAGAAATGTAATGAATTACCCATAAGTACTTATAAAAGCAACTCAGTTACAGTAACGTGAGTAATCCATTACTTTGACCTCCAGAGTGAAAAACCAGAGTATATATTGTCTTTCTCATACTAAAAATTCATGAAAGCATATGTTGACATGTACTTGCTATAGGTCTGTGCTTTTGAACAGTAGTATTTATACTGTATGTGTGGAATAGATGCAAGGATACATAAATTGAAGAAATTCACTAGCGTATAAATCCACAAATAGCATTATCTATCTTGAGCATCTCCACTACTTGAATGTTACAGTTGTATAAGAAGAGAGCGTCACTCGCTGCGTGCAGTCAGCCATGTAGAACATCGAAGGACCCTTGAATAACAGTCCTTGTGTGTGTCACACTGCTTTGGTGAATTAAGAGCCTCTTCATCTGTGACAAGCACCAAGGTGAGAAGTCATTGTCTGTGGTCGTGACACACACACACACACACACCTGTGCTTTACGTCCACCCACAGACTTTTACACCTTTTGTTCCTTAGCCGTCACTTTTTGTAAATCAAACCTTCCTCACTTTTATGTCCCTTCTTTCTTTTGTCTCTCAGTTGTCGTCTCTATCGTTCTTGTCTTCATTTAAAATCATGCTCAGTTTGACGTCAGACTTTATTATCACAGAGTGATGAAAATTATCAAGGACAAGATGATTGTAGTTAAAAATAGTTCAAAGGAAAATAATCAACCAGACCCTTTTTCACTGTTTTGTTTAAGCAGAAATGCTAACATACAGTATTACTGATACATTTAATGCATTTGGTTGTATTTATTATTATTTATTAATTGTTTATTTTCTACAGAATCATATTTACATCAACAGTTTACTTGCATTTGTACACAAATCATAATACCCACTCATTCTGGAAACAATGCTATTGTGACATTCCTTTTTTCAGAATTGAGTGAGTTTTTGACAAGTGTATAATTGTCTCACCATGACACTTAAATCTCCATTTGTTCTAAGAACCCCAAAAACATAGTATTTGAGGTTTATTTTCCTGTTTTCCAGAGTTTTAGCCTCTGAAAAGTCACTTTCTGAGCAACTCAACACAAACAGGCTGATTTGCGGCCTACTTATGCACATTCATGAGTGGGCGTGTCTATAGACGAGACACTGACTTCCTCCCCCCACCCACTCCGTAGCCGAGCTCATGCCGCTTTATAAACAGGAGACAGAGCGTGGGGGCGGGGCGTTCACCTGTACATACATACATTGTAGAAAATACATACATAGCACTGCGCGAAGGACGCTGAAATGCTCACCTTCTTGGGCGTGTCTGTTTACATGTCAATCACGACAGAAAGCTTCCTGGAGGCGTGGCTTCTCCAGCTCAGTGTCACGTCAAATTTGTCATCAAATTGGAGTGAGGTGTTTGGGCTCACCCTGCAGTAAGAAAGGAGCAAATAACCCTCTAACTAACGATGGAGGGAATCAATGAAACACAGTGAAACACTTTGGGCATGTGTATGAAGCCCAAATAGCACTTTATCATGTTTAAAGCACAGAAAAGTTGATTTATCGTAACATGGGCCCTTTAAGAAGGGATCTAATAAAGGTGTGTTCACACCAAACTCGACTTTGCGACTCTGGCATCTAGATTACATTCAAAATCAATGTAAATACGCAACGTCAAATATCCTCCCTTCAACCAACGCAACTTGCGCTATTCCAGCAATTTTGTTTGCGGGTCCTAAGTTGTTCGCTGGAAGTTGCTCCAAGTTGAAAATGTGATTCTTTTTTCAAGTGACTTTGAGTGATGGTGTGCCGTGACATCCAATAGGTAATGAGTTTCAACCCACGTCACTTCTCCGCTCGTCACTGTAGTTGTACACTTCTTCAACTTACCGGGGCCAAAATGAACGTGCCACAGTCCTTGAATAAGCCTTTTAGATTCTAAGTATATATTGAGTAAACTCATACTTTAGTAACTCCATAAGTTCATCATTTAAACCGTTAGTACAAGTGGCGCTGTCTATGATAAGGGCTGTAAACGCATGGCCGGAGAAGAAATGTAGAGGACACGTCACTGGAGCGACAAAAAGCACGACTATGTTCAAGCGACTCATCACGGACGATTTAAGCAACTATAGTCGCTGAAGTCGCGTTCGGTGTGAACGCACTATAAGAAAATATGTATTTGTAGGTCAATCTTACTGAGAAATTCATGAGGAAATAGACAAAACCACAGTGGAGAGAATCTGAACCTCTTTTTTTGAAAAAATGTATCAAATGCATAATGCATTACACAGTGGCTCCCAAACTCTTTTTTTTTTTTTTTTTTTTGCGTCCTCGTTTTAAGAATGTTAACAAATTGTTAAGATAAGTAGCCTTTATTGAAAAAGGTAAAGTTTTTGATTATTTTTCTTCAAATTTCATAAAGAAAACACGAAATCAAAATTTTTAGAACTGTAATAATAAAGTTATTTGAGTGCAAATATTTTTTTTTCTATTTTTCATGTTCAGTGTTCAGCAAGGCAGTTCTCGTGCCCCCGGGGTGCGCCCCTCAGTTTGGAAACCACTGCTATAACACATACCCCTAATGTAACCCTAATAATGACAAAATCCCCTAAATGTAATAACATTTGTATTAAATGTTATTTCATATTTGTATTTCGAATAAGCCGTTGGGATTTTTTTCTTGTCACCTTGTAAAGCCATCAATCAAACTACCTAAGATTCCCACCGTGGGATAATCTCCTGTGTGCACACGCTACATTTTACATTTGAGCATGACTCAGCATTTCAAGGTGAAACTGAAATGTGGAATTGTCCTAAATATTACTAATGCTTTGTTGCTGTGCATGAAGCTCTGAACATTTTTTAGTACTGGCTTGTTTCAGTTAAGAGGTAATTAAATATCAAATAAAAAAAAAGGGTTGGCCCATTGAAGTACCTGAGAACCAGTCAGAATCACATGGTTGACCTGGGAACATTTGTGGGTGGAGTTTGCATGCTTTCCACATGATTGTGTGACTAAGATTTCCCGCCCAATCAAAACATGTACACTACGCACATTCTCAAGGTTAGCCAAATGTCACTGCAGCTTGGGATCGAAACTTAACCTTCAATTTATGGTAGTATGAAAAGCATGATTACTTTGCATTTATTTTTTTGTTGGAAATCATTTAAGCAGAAAGTACAAGAAAATGAAAAAAAAAAAAAAAAGAAGAAGAAAAGACCACTGTCACTGTGAGGCTGTGTGCTCAAATCTATCACCTCTGAATCTTTCATTGATGATCATAGTCTGTGTGCTCTTTATGAACAGCAGGAGAACAATCTCATAACCCTGCACTAAGGCTGCATGATTAATCAGTATAAAATCAAAATCTGATTATTTATTGAAAGGGATCAGAAAATCAATTTTCCTGTTTAATCATGTGTAATGACGGCAAGAGTCCCTCCCTTTACAAACTGTTGAAAAACACGTTTTAAATACATGTTTAACGTGGTCGACCCCAGCTACAACCTCTTCTTTTACAAATAGGAATTTTGTGTGAGATTTTTTCTTTTTGGGCACGTTGTTATTTTATCAAACCCACAGGGCATATAACATTCTTTGTTAAAGCTTTGCAGTTGCTCGTTTTTCCAAATACGGACATTTGTTTTTACTTTTTCAATTCAAAGAATTTTTTTGCAATAATTAAATCGTGTTTTTTTTTTTTGTTTTGTTTTTTTTTGTTTTTGTTTTTTTTTTGACAAGCGAGTGGTGGCAGACATGTTAACAGGTGGCCAAAAATGGTCCAAAAGTGGCAAAAACGTGGCAAGAAAAGAGTGAAAAGTGACTAAAATGGGTCAAAAGCAGTCAAGAGTGGCCAAAAATGGGCAAATAAAGAAGAACCGGGTGGTATGTAATAGCAAAGGGTTGCTTAAACGGGCAAAGTGTAGCAAATAATAGTGAAAAAGGGATCAAATATGGAACAAAAAGAGGCAAATTGTAAGGAAAATAGAAAAGAAATGGTTTTTATTGGGCAAAAGGTATCGTATTGGGATGAAAAGTGGCCAAAAGAATTCAAGAAAGGACAAAAATTGGGAAAAAGTGTCAAAAAGAACTTGGTATGTGGACAAAAATAGGAAGGAAAAAAAAGAAATTAATTGACAAACGGTAGCTAAGTGGGACAAAGGTAGTTACAAAATGGCCAAAGGAAATAGGTTATAAAAAGGGGAATAATTAAAATTAAAAAATAAAGAGCCACATGTTGAGAATCACTGTCTTAATAGTGGCTTCTCGGTGGTGTTGCTGATAATGTATAGTGGGCTGGATAGAACATGCCAGGGCTGAATTTTGTACCACACAGTATGTGCAGAAGAAGTCATGAAAGACGTACTAATCAGTCACAGAGTTCATTGACTGGCATCTGACGCCTGCCCTCGCTCACGCTCGCTCATAAACACACAGGCATGTGAGGAATGCCCATGTGCGTTTACAGACATGTTTTCCACCACCGGTAGCATTTGTTTGCTTAATCAACCAGTGCATGTGCTCGAGTCTTTTGTCATTGGCTGCTGTGTTGGGGCAGGGGTTGATGGCTGAAAGAACCTATGAGCATCAGCAACATGCTACTGCGCTTTCATGAGTGAATACAGGAGGCATTCTTCTTCCATGGAGGCATTGTCATCTGATAATAGCACAGAGAGGAGGAGGAGGAGGAGAGAATCTTCATCTTTCATGACCTCTCTTCCATCTGAGCTGCTGTAGGCCATCTGAATGGAAAATACATTTGTGAGGGGGTAAATCAATCATGGCCCTGCTCAGATATCTATTTTTAAAGAAAAAAAAAACTACCATCATTATTAGAATTGAGTTAAACAAATCTTTAAATGCTCCAAAATGCTGATTGGTGATGGAAAATGTTTGGATTGTTTTGTTGTTCCATCATCAATAAATGAAATATAACACTGTACATTTGTTATATTGTAAAAAATGCATTTAACATCTCTTAGCATCTGCATGTGCTTTGGTTTACCCAACCCTTAAAGCACTGAGTTTCAGTAAGTGACTTTAAACCAGTCCAGTGACGTGCCATGAGCACTAGGGTTGGGTAGGCAGGGCGTTGCAAATCTAGACCACCAATGTCAACAACAATGACAATTACATATGTTTCTGCTGGAAAGTGTTAATTCAATTCAATTCAACTTTATTTGTATAGCGCAATTTACAACAAAGTCATCTCAAGGTGCTTATAAAAATCTATGTTTATGTATTCTTTTGCATTCTTTTGAAATGCAAAAAAATACCTAATTAGTCGTTTACTATGGTCTACTGCTGGTGGTCAATCATATACATTAACATATACAAGTCCCTCCTTCGTCCAATAGACCCCGATTCATATGGAAACGATCGCCAAGTGCACCCAGCCAATAGGCTTCCACTTCCTGTTTTTCAGACTGTCAATCAAAGTGAATGTGGAAATGTGCACGGGAACAAGCAAACAGTTAAATATGATTTTGGCTCTTACCTGACCCATAGACCTATATCAGTGCAACCTGATGCAACCTTCTCATGTTTCGCGATGCGTGTACAGAAAAGTAGAGGCGTGGCTTCTGGTAGATTACAGAGGCAGGGGGAGGAAGTGAAGCTGTTGAGGGCGGGACATCGAGACGTTTCTCAGAAACTCCGGATATCAGCTTTCACCCTAACCATAATCCAAACCTTGTTCCTGATCCCAAAGGGTATTGTATTGATAGTCTCCTCAACCTAACTTTAAATGTGATTACAATGTCTCGTCACCTTTACTTGGTTTTACCTTTAAAAGGGGGTGCAGAGGATGTTGCAGCCTATCCCAATGGACATAAGGTGCTCACCAGCCACAGATTTGCCCTGTAATTAAACGGGTTGGGATTTTGTCTTATCACTTAGATTTACAGACGAGTACATTTACTAATCATGATTTCAATCTAGTCGACAGCATTACTGCCAGCTGTGGCTGCTCCGATGCACACTAAGAGCTCACAAGAGCAGCTTCACACACATCAGAAGGAGCTCCAATACACATCTTGTTGTCTGAATATAACAATATTCAGGGAAATGTGGGCGGGAAAGCACGACAAAAGCCTAAATAAAAAGGAAAATCAAAGGAATCAGGTGGAACCTAATTTATACAAGCTGTAAACTGAGGAATGTCTGAATATCTTTCATGCAAAACAAGGTTTTTGGTCCTTTGCGTTGATTTCTTTGCTCGATTTACAGTTGTACTGGTTTTTTTTTTTTCTACCATTACAACACTCCATACACTATGCTTCATCTGCATTTCCTCAACCAGGATTAACATGTATTTAACAGTAATCAATGCAGGATAATAACACTGGTCTTGCAGTGTGACAGCTACCCAAACTGAGCGCCTTCCTCTGCTGGAAACGTGATCCCAGACATTTAAATTTCGATAGGTCATCAAAGCCTTGATGTCACATGAGAGTCATTGAGGTCAGATGGGACTTGTTAAGGTCAGATGTCTGTCATGTGACACTCGTCAAAATCGAGAGGAACTACATACTTGAGTCGAGATGCTTTTGTAGTCTGTGATTCATCTTTACGGCTTAACATAATAAAAAGCACCATTACTTTTTTTTAGTTTTTTACTGCACTGTAGGAGACCTGAGCCAACCCCACTGAGAACAAAGAAACTCTTTTGATTTGTATTTCAGGCTGACTTTGGAATCTAAATCCAACGGCGGGAAAATCCTGACTGTAGATCATTTCCCTCCCAAACCTGCAGCTACCACAACACAGCTGTTGTGTGAAGCAGGTGAAGGCGGTAAATAAAGCGGGAAAGGAAAGCAGAGGGAGGGGGGGGGGGGGGGCGTTGGGGAGGGGGGGAATCCCCTTTAAAAGCACAGCTCAAAAAATGACTTGTTTGATCTCACAGACAGGTGCTGCGGTAAAGACGTTAGTATGTGACACACAAAAGCCAAAAAAGAAGGAGAAAAGAAAGAAGTACAAGACATCTTCAAAGTTATAGTGGGGAATGAAACCTCTCTCCCTCCTTCACCAACACAGAGTGGCCAGTGTCCTACAGGGGAGCAAGGTGACGCCAGTGGCTCACACTGACCCTGTTGTTTGAAACATGCACATGGAGAGTGGGGGTGGGGGTGAATGGAGGATGGGGCGAGAAGGAGTGAAAACTGCAGAAATACATCACTGCTGCCCAACCAAACAGTAAGAAATGTTACAAAATAGTTGCATAAATCACAAACGAGAACAGAGTTTGACCATATTTATTTTGAATGACATACAACATGTGCAACCATGGGGTTTTACATTAGACCAGACATAAGCAACTGGCAGCCCGGGGGCCACATGAGGCCCTCGGTCTAATTCTGTGAGGCACCTAAAACAAATCCACCAAAAATTGTAATTCAAGAAATATGAAGTCCAACATAATACACAAAAAAAAACCTCCAAAAACACAAAAAACAACAGCAAAAGGCACAGAATGTCAGCAAAAATACACGAAGCAACAACAACAAAAATATTCCAAAAATACACAAAAGACTCATAATACACACAAAAGGACATCAGACACACAAACAACAATAATTACACAAAATGACAGAAAAAATACCCAAAACGACAAAAATACCGAAAGAATAAATAAAAGAAAACGCACAAAAAACTACAAAAACACATATAATGACTCATAAAATACACAAAATGCCAGCAGAAATTCTCAAAATCACAGATAAATGCACAAAATGACTAAAAACTAAAAAAAAAAAAAAAAAGACAACAAACAATGACAAAAAAACCCTTTGTTCTTTCCTGTGTTAATGCTCAGCTTTGTGGTTATTCTTAATACTGCCATGAATGTTGATAATGTGGCCCTCGGATCAGACAATCACATTTTTGTGATAAAACTTGCCCATCCCTGCATTAGACTCTTTGCCCATATAGGCCGACAGAGGGGATATGGAGTCCGGGATAAAGTACTGTTGCACACTGTTGCGGCACAAGAAATCACAGCAAAACACACACAAACACCCCAATGAACGAAGATCGGGTTTGGGCCCGACTGGTGGTCGATATGGGATGTGGCAGGTATTTTAAGAAGGAAGTGACCCACACAAAACAAATGAAAAAAGTAAGATACTGTACAATATGTGTAGTCTGACCTGGGCCAGACTAACTCAAATCTCTAGGTTGACACGTGTGGGCTCTTAGCACTTTGTTGGAGACCCTCTGGGGGCACCTAATCGGCAGAAGCAATTTCTCTAGAATTTGCCTGATTGCTCAGCTCTCGACTTTATTTGCGTTTTAACTGCTCTAGGATCCGTCTTTGTGAACGCACCCTAAGAGTACAATTGAGATGCAATATTCTGGTATAGACCAGTGGCAGGAGTTACAGTACATGTGTTCCCAGTTAACCTCCCATCTCCATCCTTTGCTACCCAGCTTGTATTTGGTAGTAGTTTGCCTTCTGTGTGGTCTTCCGTTTCTTGCAAACACCATTTCTTCAAAGGGTGAAAACTTTGAAAAAGCCACTTTGGTTCTCTTTGTCCAATGAATATGGGGCAGTCAAACTCATTTGCTTTTCATCTTTAGGGCCAGCTCACAATAGACTAAAGGGTGATGACATAATGGGGTCCCACTTGAAATAAATATATATTGTACTGTAGTTAGTTGTTGGAATGAGGCAAAAGTGAGGTGGTTTTGGAGGTTCAGATTGAATCAAACACGTCATGATTTGTTGCTTTCACTTGAGTTAAATACTATTTAAAGGATTTTGCAAGACAAGGTTTTCAGTATTTGTGTGCATTTTTACAACAAAACATGCCAAATTCAAATACTTTGACTAAAATGTCAACAACACTACATCATACCAAATACATTTGTTTTGAAATATCAAATCATTACTGATGCTCACTAATAAATACATCAGGAATGCTCACCAACTTTTCAATCTAGCTAGTAGCCCCAAAAAACTATTTATTTATTGTTTTTCACAATTATCCAATAAAATGATGGTGACATTTAACTGGCAATAGACAAAAATGACATTGTGTGGATCAAAGTCTTCTCGCTGTGCGTAGCCAATTCAAGTTTTGAAATTTGAACAGGCTTGTGTTGCATAATTCCTGCTCTGGTAGTAGTCCATCTGGGAGTCGAGTATTGGCACGTACAAACATGTGAGAGAGTCTATGTGTAGGCGAGAGCAAGATGGAAAGAGTCAAGCGATTGAGCGTTTGTGCTCGAGTGTTTGTGAGTGGGAGTGTGCATTTGCCTTTTCTGCTTTGAACGCAATCACTGATTCAACTCTCAATCTAAATTTGGACTTTGTCATTTCTCCACACACCTGATGATTGAATGGGATTTTTTTGCATTTAATATGCAAATATTTATTTAAACGAGCGCGTATTTGTATATCTGCGTATCTGTGTGAGACTGTGTACGGGGGCAGTAGCAGGCTGTTGAGTGGGCTGCTTTCCACTATCTCCACAACCAAGAAACACTTCCACGTCGTTTGCTAACACAACCATTCAAAGCCATTACTAAAGAGCCCTAGAAACAGGATGTAGGCCAAATTAAGCTGTTACTGCTTGGCCACGAGAACCTGACTTTGTTCCAGTATTATGTAAACCTACTAGATCAAGCTGTGTAGTCATTTGGTCACATGCTTGATTTACATTTCTCACAATGGAAGAGAACACCAGGAGCTTGACAACGCTTCTCTATGGTATTCTTCTCACAACCAAAACAGCTCAAGTAGTTTGGAGAAGACAGGAGAAAGAGCTTGCAGATCAAAGATAGAGGTCAAAAAACCTCTTCTCTGACTACTTATGCATTACTTTACATGCAAACATAGTTTTAAAGCAGTTTCTTCCTATAAAAAGCATGTTTTTATTTGATTCCAGACCCAAACACTCCTTATTCCAGTAGAGAACATCACCCTGAGGGCATGCTCTCCTGTAACACACTTAATGGGAAGTCCTGGAGATGTGTACACAACCACAGGGATGATCGATGTCTTTTCCCACTCGGTTATAAACTAAAAGATACATATCCTGAGGCAAAGAAGGCCTTCAACTCCAAACTGTAAAACACGAGGGGCTGCCCAAAGGAGGAAAACGCACTGCTGGATGATTCCTGTCTACAGCTAAGTGCAGCCTTTGAATTGCACATGTGTCCAGATGTTTCTACCTATTAAATGTGTTATATGCAGGCCACATTGGGAGAACTGACAGACAGGTTTCTTTTACAGACAGTATACCACCTTGTGGTGAGGGAGAAAAGGACAGGAGGATGTGACGAGTGCAGAGTGGTTAGCTTGGCTAAAAAGATGTTGTTCAGTTTTGACATGAACATCTTTATTGTATTCATGCTAATAGCAAAACTGTCAAATCTTGCTTTTTGACAGAGAAACTACTGTATTTTACCCTCTTTCCCGTCATCCTCCAGTATTAATATTCTCCAATTAATATCCCGTGTTATAATGTAATAATAATTAAAAGATGTATAATTAAAAACGTTTCTCTGCCTCTCTAAACTGAAAGCTGTCACTAGCCCCGCGAGAACTGCCACCCAGGCCATTATTTTGCCATGTAACAAATAGATACAAATTACATAACAGAATTAATACCTCATATATGTTTCTTTTAAACAACATGTTTTATTTGAATGAGTGAAGAGCCAACGTGAACAAGAGAAAGAAGAGTAAATGAGTCTTTTGAGATTAAATCCTTACAGGAAATTTACCCAAATTCAACTCGTAAATGTGAAGAATTAGCAGGTAAGGCAGTAAGAGGCTTTAACCAAGCTGGCCTGAGTGGAGAATGAATGGTATGTTACTGGACCACCAGCTCCACATGGCAGATATATGTCCAAAAGTGCTGAGCGCACAGAGAGGTGACAGGCAGGGCTTAGCTGACCCAGCAATGCTACCCTCTCTCCAACCCTCATCCATCAGCAAAACCTTCAATACAAAACGCACTCTTCCCTGGAAAAACCCAACAACCCCAAGCTACACTTCAGGATTTACAAAATAAAAGCAGAGTTTAATCATTCATTGTCACAAGAATGAGGCCAAACATTCCAAAGTCTGCTTTCACAAGCACACTGCCATCACAAAAGGGATGTGGTTATACTCTTAAGTTGTGGAAGCGAACAGGAATCACCCCTTGCGAGAGTAGCACTGTTAGTTGCACAACTGCCTTCAACAGGGTGGTCAGCACAGGAAAGCTGCAGAGCCCTTTTGTGATCACTGTCGTCTCTTTTAAAAGGTTGCCATCCATCAAAAATTAAAGTTCTAATGACGGATGACATCCAGGAAATGGCAAGAACCAAGGTCTGGTTCCTATCAGGTTGATTATCTGTCCCTGTTGATACTTTGATGTAGCCATGTGGCTTTGATGGTTTATTAAAATCCCACGTCCTCTCTTATCCTGCTGTGAAGGGGCTAAATAAGTCAATAAAAAGCAGAGGGAATCAAGTGAGTTTTAGAACAACTGAACGAAGACGAGAGTGTCATCTTTGCAGATGTGATTGCTTTGCGGCATTGGGCACATCTGAAAAAAAACCATCAAATATGGATGGTGGGTGGTGAAAGTACCGATATATGCGGTCATTTAGCAACCCCATTCATTTGCCAAGAGAAGTTCTGCCACTACTCCTTCTAGAACAGCATGCTAGTCTGTCACTGTCTGCGTATAGGGAACAAAGTTGTCACACATTCATTCTGTTCCTTCTCACCTCAGGACAAAACTCACCGTCTTGTGTTTTGCTATCCCATTTACGTTTTGTAAATACCTGTTGCTGAAGGACTCAAATGATGTTGTCGATGGCTGTAAACTTTTCATAGGGAACTGAACTCACAACTCTATCCATCCCTAATGTATCATTTGTACAAAATGACTGTAGAGTCTATCATTGCAGAGATGCATGAGCCAATCCTGGCACCATGTGCTTATACACATTCTCGATCTCAGTAAAGTTGCATCTCACTCGGATACAGAAGTGCTATTTTCTGATTGGCTGATGTGTAGCGGTGTGATATTTTTTGATTAGCTGACTGACTTATTGACTGGGTCGTGCCAAGTGCCTGTTGAGCTTTACGTATATCTGTCAAGTCACCTGTTTTAGCCAGGAAACTACCGTATTTTACCCTTCTTTCCCTCAATCCTCCCGTATTAATATTCTCCTGTAGATATCTCGTAACTGCGATTCAGGGTTGGGTCAATTACATTTTTCAGTTACAATTGTGTTTTCAATCACCCATGTTCAACTACAATTCAATTACGATTACAGTTAAATATATATATATATAAAATAATTAAAAAATAAAAATTACGATTACAGTTAAATATATATATATAAAATAATTAAAAAATTAAAAATTACGATTACAGCGACCTGCATTTTTGCAATTGCAATTCAATTACAATTATTTTTTATCCTCAGAAAATCAATTACAATTATGTTCTCAATTACTAAAGTTCAATTATAATTAATGACAATTACTAAGCCTGAAAGAACCTATTACAATTTAACCTTACTCTAGTGTTAGCTTTCTGTTAGCATCTCTAATGAAAACAGGTCACAAATCAGCTGTAAAATACACTAAAAACTAACATCTATCATCTGATTTCTTTCCTATTTATTGGTTACCGTGTTAGACTTCCTATTCAATGAAAATATAGGTTTTAATATTTTTGGTGTGGGCGTCTGAGCCTTTTTTGTGTATTTTTTTCTGATAAAATATGTGAACTGTACATAGAACTGTAACATGGGTCCCCAGTTTTGCATTAAATTGTAATTGGCATTTTTTATCGCATTTTCATGGCAATGACAATTACAAAGTCAATTATCTAAACTCAATTACAATCACGTCATAATTGTGATTAATTATCAATTACATGATTACAATTATAATTGACCCCATCCCTGCTGTGACTTTAGCGTCTGCCACAGGTGAAGGATCATGAAAAATCCACCAATCACAAGCACCACAAATACACTACTTCCAAAAAAAGTGTCAAAGGATGTAAAGTATGCAACAAATCTGTATAAGATGTCATTAGTGAATGCCAGAGAACCACAAGAGTGAGCATGAGAAAACAAAAGAAAATATGTAATGAAAATAAAATGTAAATGTCGAACTTAAAGCTGCAGTATGTAAGTTTTTTTTTGGCATCATTTGATCAAAAATCCATAATCATCTTTGAGCATATTGTAATCCAAAGTGTTCTGAGTGGACATTAAAAATCTGCTCCTTCTCCCGGCCCTGTGAAAGACATTTAGAAATCCAGGAGCGTGACACTGGATTTCCGCCAATCAGAAAACACGCGTGTTCCAGGGGCTGTTTTGGGCCTTACTATTGGCTGCTCGACTGAAGTCAGGCGTGCTCACGCACCATTGATAGTAAAAGTGCAAAGGCGGTGAAACATGCATTAATATTAGAATCTCTAAAGCACCAGAAAACTCGCCAATAACACAAAAGAAAGTCCATACATTTGTCACCAGCCTCTATTGAAAAAAAGTTTCTCAGAGCATTCACAAAAGATTCCGGTTAGGGAGGTTAGGTTTCAGTTTCGAAACTAAACTGAGAGAGAAATCTACATACTGCAGCTTTAAAAACAAGCAGTGTGAAATGAACAGTAAATATGCAATGTGGTGACTTATATATGAACTGTATGTATATTAAATAAACACATGTGCCTCCCTTTTAGATTTTCATTTAGGCTGTATTATAACTTAGGACTGTTCACAGCATCTCACTGTCAACAAAGGTCGGCCTACCAGGTTATAATCACCTAATTGTGTTCAATAAGTGGTTGGCAAGTGAGTATTTTAGATTTATTGCACACCTGTCTTAGAATAAAAGGGATACTGGAGCTTTGTTGAGGTGAGGGGTGATGGCTTGTAGCGGGCGCCAAAAAATTTCCCATATTTTCAAATCCAAAACTTGACATGTATGGCTCTACGATGCCCAGTGTGTCTTGCTAAACCACTGCATTCAATCCGATTGGTCATTCATAGATTACTAATCTCTTTTACAATATATATAGTATATGTTTCTAATGTACGGCAAGTTTTATCACGTGAGAAGAGACGTGTGCGTAGTGTGGGCTTATGAACGTATTGAATTGTGTGTCTCGTGCTCAATGCGTGAGACTGGAGAGCCCTAGATTAACACAGTCAATCTCATTCAAAACTTCCACAGGCAACAACAGCTTGAGTTCAGTGTTTTGCATCAGGACACTTGGCAGGGAGTGAACATTAGAAGGCAGAGATTATAGATAAGAGGACAATCCAAATCGCTTCAACCCTGATACACAAAGTCATCTCTAAGATAGGCGTTTGAAAGTTGAAAAGTATTACCGTAGAAAATACTCATCAGTAGTCGGTGAAAAACCCACACATATTTCCATCTAATGCCTTGCTGTGTTGGGCTTTGCAGCAAACTTGCGACCTTTTAATCTTTCAAATCCGCTCTGTGGTCAAGCTTGTGTGTCTGTTTGAGCCTGTGTGACCTCCTCAATCCCCTAACCACAGCTACCTTGTTCCATCTCCTCGTGTTTACACCCTCCAGTGTCAACATCGCCTGGGCACCATGGCAACACACACACACACACACACACACACACACACACACACACACACACACCTCTATGGGGAGAGGGGCCTCTCTGCCTCCACAGGGATTTTACAGCTGGTTGTAGAGAAAAAGGTTTGGAAAATACTTTGAAGTCGGGTCCAACAGTGGGAGAAAAATGCCTTTGATGTGGAACACCAGCTCATGCTTTATTCCATTACAGGTGTTAAGATAGCTGAACAATACAATATACTGCTTATTCATGGACAAAGGTTTTAAAAGCCCTTTTTAATTTCTGTTACAGGATCAACAAAACATTAAAATTTAGTTCACGGTTGCATTTTTAGAAATGGAAAAAAAAGAAAAGAAAAAGGTTTTGATGTGATTTCATTGTCTACATTTTGGGTTCAGCATTTTTCAAAACCAGCTGGTGAACATCTGCATGCAGCTGTCAGAGTTACGTAATGACAATATTGATGTACAATTTTTTTTGCTTATGTTCTAAGAAAGCACAGCCAGGTCTTACACCTTGTTGTGTTTTGGGCAGTTCTAATCTAGATGTGACTTGCAAAAAGGGAATGATGGCAGGCTAACTACTCTTATATTGGTAGGAGAACCCTGTCCTGGCAGTTTATGCAGCTTTTTTCCCGGTTTTCCAGCAGCTTTTGGTGAGAAATCATCAGTTGTATCTTGTATCTACCCATCTGCTTATTACTGCCAAGGGTGTAATATTTTCACTGTCGTTTATTTATTAGTTTGTTTGTCTGTTAGCAGGATTAAGTCAAAAGTGCTTACGTAACAGATTTTAACCAAAAATAAACCTTATGTCTTGGAAGATTCCATTAACTTTTTGAAGGGGATCAGAATCAATTCTGGATCCCCATCTCTCATCATTGGCAAAATTTAGAAAATTCATTTATCGGTTCATCATTTACTGACCTTTATGAAACAATACTCAGTTATATCGAGGTGGGTCCTCAATTAACCCATTGAGTTTCAACTGGATCGAATCCGGATTGCACATTTCATTGCTATTTTTCTAAGAAATATTGAGGTGCCTATACATTTGGACCTATTGTATTGTTATTAACGGGGATAGAAATTTCTTCCAAGCCTTTAAAGAATTAATGATTATGGTACCATGATCAGGATCACTGATCCAGAAAACTGCCAATATCTGGCAAAGAGGACATTTGCCGCTTGGCAGAGGTTTGCGCTCTCTGAGTGCTCTTGTAACTCAATGACTGCCATTGACGTCTAAAGACGTCATTTGGTTTAGTAACGTTGACTGCCAAAGACGTCAATTGGGTTTTTCAGCTGGGGTTGCTAGGAGACAGTGTGACAAAGCTCTTCCGTTAATATTGAGCTTGTAGCATGGTGTAGTGACCAACTGGTGACATGTAGGTAGACAGCAGTGCACCTTTGGATGAGAGATCACCCGTGATGGGCAGAGCTCAGCGGGAGAGGAAAGGAATTTACAAGATGAAAAATGGTGCTACCAGAGTTGAAACTCCCAGCAGGTCACAGCAGCTCACACTCGACCAGAGCATGTGTAGAACTAAGTGGACTTATGAGTGTCGCAATGGTGAGAGAAAAAAATAGAACATTTTTTAAAAAACGGGGCAAGCGGTGAGAATTAGCATGTCCGGGAGAAGGAGGAAGTGGCATGTGGGAAGACTGACGGGGGAGCGACTTGGAGGAAGGACAAAATACAGTAACACAAACCATTCAAATCTGACCTAGATAACAAAATACTAATAATTTTGCCATCAAAAGCCTGGTCTCAGTGTTGTTTTTTGTAGTTTTATAGAAGGAAACCAATGTTGAGGTGTCACTAAAGCAAAAAAAAAAATGCTTCAAAGTGACTGACAGGTTTTTTCAGAAAAAGCCATTTTTCTCAGCTTTTTGTCACAAACTGGCGATTTGTGTGAAAATTTACTCTATTCAACTGCTGATTACAGAAGAACGAAACAAGCTAAAAACTAAAAAAAAAAAATGTGTGATGAAAGTAGAGTCTAATCTTTCAGAATCTGGTTTCAGATTGTCATCGTACAAAAAATGATGTCTTTAAAGATCATTGAAAATCATCTAAAACTCCTGGCAATATGGGGTGGCTGCTCTGAAAATGGCTGGCAGTGAATGAGTCAAGGACAATGGCAACAAATGGTATAAGGCCTAGATTTCTTACTGTATCTAAGTTACTTGTTCCTTTAGAGCTGGTCAGTTCCTGAACCATCAGAGTAAATGACTCAAATCTTTGTGATGAATTGGGGATCAGTCCGAGCTCTCTATTAAACCGGATCCTAAGATTCCTTGGCAGGCTGCAAGGAAGTAAATAAGGCAAGGTAGCAGGTACAATGAAGACAAAGCACTGAAACACTGTGGTATAGTTAGTTAACTGGCACAGATGAGTAGACTTCTCGGAAACATCACTCTTCTCTTGAATACTGTAATTATGGCCAATCACACTCGTCTGTTCTGTTTTATTTCCGTGTTGTGTTAATTCTTAAAACACATCTTGTGAAGTATAGATAGTTTAAAATGTTATTACTAAGAATTGCCCCATAATGTATGTTTTGATAGCTGAGGTAAACTTGAGTTCAAGGTACTCCAAATGTGGACTTTTGCATGGTTGAACAAGTGCAACTACTCAAGAGATTAAAGTCAACCGGATCACCTAAGTGGCAGACTTGGTGTAACACAAGTACATTACCACTAAACCGAAAGTTAGTAATTGTCTGCTAAAGTAGACAAGGGTTTCGTTTACCTAACTAAGAAGAATGTTTGGAAGAAAAGTCCTAGGAAAGGAAGACTGTAGTAGTCGTATCTCACGGTAAGAAGAAAAACATCCTTTCAGATCAAAGGGGTTCTTTGTCTCCTCTCATTCCTGATGAGTGAGAGATCAGAGGCCAGACGGTGCAGTCATACACACATGTGTGTGTGTGTGTGTGTGTGTGTGCGTGCGCCGGCCAGATTTCTGTCATGTAGACAGGTGCACGTAGACACAAACAGCTGCACGTGCAGACAGGCACACACATTTACGTCATTTAGGATCAGACAAGGATGAGAGCTATTCAGTTCATCTTACACGTCAGCAAGATGGAGTGTGCCCTGACTGAACTCACTATATTTATGCCACATATACAGATCTGTGTACAAAAAAAAAGTACTAAACACACATGTAGAGGCTCAGCCCTATTCAAAATGTTTGTTTCCCTTGATCTTTTTACTCACAACACACTCAGATAAACACAGCCACATTCCATGCTGAATAATTGAAAGTGTTTGGAATGGTTTAATGGTCTTGTTTAACACAATAGTCTGAAGTCGAATATCACATTTATGCATGCCAGAAAAAGTCGGCTACTCCTACTCCAGTGCTAAATGGTGCAGAAAAAAAGGTCACAACCTGAATAATTCAGATTAACAGGATGTCTCCGAGTCTGATGCAATCCCAGTCAGCTGTAAATACTGTAGTAGACAAAATTTAGTCTTACACTTGGGAAATGTTTTTGACCTGATCATCATGTGGTCAAATCAATTATTTAATCATTAAGATCCAAGGGCAAAGTAGAGGATTTAAATGCAGATGTTTGGCTTCTCGCTGCCCGTTGCTGCAAATAGTGAACTGAGCTCATGCAATGGCTTTGTACCAAATGATGAGTCGAGTCAGAAATATGCTAATTTAGTGCCAGACATGGAAAGTGTATGAATACAGGACATTTAATACCTACTGACAAGTATGGATTTTCAACATTAAAAGGTGCTTCCATTTTATATGGCCCTGTACATCCTGAATCATTAAATAATTGACATAAAATTTCAATGTTCTGAAACTGGAGCCTTTATTGGTCCTTATTATGAACACACACACCCCCCTAATATAATAAATAAATAAAAAAATCTAATGTACATTTCCATTTGAGTTTTAATTTGTATCATAGTTGAAACATTCGGTCTGAATGCTCAAATATTGTTTTTATTAAACAAACAAAAACATGATAAATAACCAACATGTCAACAAATTGGTAATTACATACATACATAACAACAATGTGATATCCACCAATGGAATGTAAGCATTTCACTTATTTTTGTGGTTCACAAACTTTTTTTTTTATTTTGCATGGTGGTGGTAGATAGATACTAAAGTATGCATTTTAAACATTTACTTAGTGTACTTAAAAAATAGAAAACACTTTTTGTTACTTCATGATATGTAAAATGCATGAAATGAAATAAAATGACAATTGAATGAGTTACATATGCTGTAGCTGCTGTATCTAATCTGATACACCATTTTCAACACAGTTGTACTATCATGTAGTTTTTTTGTTTTGGCATCAGGAGGCAGAATAAAGTCATACTCCTACAGTCGAATTAGTCTGGCCGAATAATCTCTGCAACTGGTCCACTGGTGTCAGTGTAGTGTAAAATAATCCTACGCGTGAAAGCCTCCTACAGGCGCATGCGCACTAATAGCGTAGTAAATATTTACACGTGTATGTAAAATATTTTGTTACCTTAAATTGTCCTACTATGACAAACCCTAATTCTAACCCTAACCCTAAAAATTAAGGGAAACATTCTTACCTTTTCTTCAACATGACGGACGCGCATGCGCAGGTCGCCAGGTGCGCATGCCCATCGTCGACCGTAGGAAACTTTCACGGTTGGTTTCTTTTACACTACACTGGCACAGCCAAGTACACCGAGTCCGACCTCTGAGGCTACGGTGGCGGGGAAGTCACTTCTTCTGGCCATTTGGAGAAGCGGGACGCGACGGTAGGGCTGATGATGCCACTGGTGTGTTTCAGTGGAGCTAATGGCAAGATGCTAACTGTTGCCTGGGTTTGAGGAAAGAACGTGGTCATTTTAGCTTTACCCTCATTCTATTCTTTTCTTTCCTTCCTCTTTTTTTTATGTGAATAGTCATCGTGACTCATCATGACTGATGGGTGTCATGGTGATTAGACAAAATTGTGATTTCCCCATCTCGTACCAGCTACTAAGTGTTACCTTAACGACGAGCCCCAAGCTATTCCATTCACAAAAACAGGGGCATATCTGGCGCTTCTTGAGAGTTCTGCTTTTTATTCTTTCTTCCTTCATGGGCTCCTTCGGGCACCTGGGCCCCGGTGCACTGCCTGTGGTTGCAAGACTTTGTAAATGAATGAGAAGTGCACGGTCACGTTTACCAAAAATGAAACCTAACAATTCAGCTTCTGACCCCAATATGAGGGGGCACTAGCGCGCAGTCTAAAACCACCTGTGCATCGTTCCACATAAGTGACAACATTGTAGAATTGGTGGAAAGGCCTCTGCTGAGCTAATTAATGCTTCATGGTGGATGATCCTTGTATTACAAGCATGTATATAATAGTATACATTGTGTTTTTCAAGAAAAAAAAACATCACACTGATCTTGTAGAGAGTTCCAAAACTAATGTATACAATATGATACGTTTGGCGTTGTTGGTATAGACATGTAACAATAGAAGAAAATTAAAAACATTTTTTAGATATAAACTGATTGTTTCCACATGTCCTGTGTAATGTGTCATTTTAATCCAGATTATATGCATAACTGCTCATTTTTCAATAAATGTAACTTACATTACTAGTTAGGCCACTAAGGGTAATATTGATTTCGTACGAGTGTACAACTAAAAACAACACTGTCATAGCTCTATGATAGAGAATCGCCCTACCTAGAGCATAGGCCATACCGTGTCTTGATTTGAGTAATCTGAGATATGCGCTCCTCACCACCCCAAAGAGGATAAAATGGTATAGAAAATTTGATCGCTTTTTCCTTGCATCATATGATACACATTCTCAGTATCGTGTGCAGGGTAAACCAAGGCGACAGCCAAGGCAGCAAAGGATTTGAGCCTTAGTGAAATATCTTGTGTGTTACAAAATAAATCAATGTGCCTCAGTCTGCAACCTTAGGATCTGGAAAGTACATGATACCATTACTCTCTTCCACGGGGTCATTCAGTCTGCAAGCCTGAGTGTTTTTGCGCCGAGCACAAATTTCCAATTTCCCCTTCTTACGCTCATGCAAACAGCTTTATCAGCGACCCCAGCTGCTCTCTTGTCCTCCGCCGAATATTTTCACTTCCTACCAAAAGTCTGCATCTCCTTAAAGCAGCAGAGCTGGTGTCATGTCCTTTTCTGATGCTCTGCAGACACAACGACACGCTTCCAAGGTCATATGCAGAACATCTAACTCATGCAGTTTTCACTTTGTTCGCCTTAATCGTTGTCAGTCATGCGTTTACTTGGAGGGGAGAGAATGAATGCAAACCCGACCGCATCAGAGAGGGCAGCAAGTTTAAGGAGTGTCTGACATCAGAGGCGGTGCAGACCTCTGACAGACAACAAAAGCATATGGCGCCACATCTGGATTGTAGTTTAACAGAGTACCTCAGCACCATGATTATCTCCGTCCCACTACCTCACAACGGAACAATGAAGATTGTTATCCAAGGAAAGCTCTGGGAAAACTCTGATGCATCCGCTAAAAGGATGAGATAGTGAAGGAAAAGTTGTGACAACAGAAGTAAAAAAAAAAAACCAACTTGCAATTCTGTTTTTTTTCTTTAATGTGATGCCGATCTTTCTCAGTCACTAAGTCCATGTCCTCACATTCACCCTGCTGCAGCTGGACCATGTGCTTTGCAGCTGCATTTTACTGGCAAAGGAAAACCACCAAAGAAAAGAGCAAGGTGCCCCTCAAACCACAGAGCCTTCAACACATGCATGTGCACACACACACACACAGGCCTTCATACACATCGTATGGTACAAAGAATCACTATGCTACATCAGAGGAAAACCCATCATCTGGAACAAACCATATTCTGAGGTGCGGTCACAAGAGAAGAGTTTGAAAGCTCACAAGTTAAAAAATGAAAAAAAGGTGTCCACTAAGAGCATTCACACCTATGACTGTCAATCAGATATCAAGTGTTTTGATGGCTTAGTCTTTACTCTGCTCTGGAACTGTCTATTACATTAAAACATGTCCACGCTTTTTTCTTTTCACTCATTTCCCTCACCTTTACCTGTTAGTTTATGTCTGTCTGTCCTTCCTTCCTTCCTTCCTATTCAGTGTGCTGAAGTCATGCTGTGTCTGAAGCCCCGCCCCTCTCCCCTCGAAGACAGCCAGCTGGAGACCGTTGTCTGTCGCCAAATCTTAGGTGTGCAAAAGTATATTTCAACATTTAATGTCATTGGTCATTTCTGCCCACCACTAAAGCGCACCCCTGTAAATAATGCTGTTCTCAAAACACACAGAATCCCGGCAATTATTATAAATGTTACAATACAACATCTAAGGAGGAGCACTGGTGGAGGATAGAGTGGACAGTGAAAGGAGAGCAAGGTCATGGAATGATAAATAGTTATATACTATCAGTGTCACACATGCCGATGTGAGATGCCTCCACATTTGCACAATGGTCCTCATTTATCAACCGTTTGTACGTTCAGGTCTGAGCGTACGTAGGGCGTACAGTCATATTCATGCAAGCTTTTTGACGTGAGCGTGCGTTACGTTTAGATCTCAAGTCTGGTCTTGTACACGCAAATTTGAGTGTGTGGATTCGTTGTGCAGCACAGCAAAATCTGACTGAGTCTAAAAAACAAACAAATTATTAAAGAGATCTCAGTTGTCCATTTAGGCATACTGTATATAAGCAGACATACTTTCAGGACAGATCAAAATGGATTATTAAAACAAATTAAACCATTATAAATGAATTTTCAAAAAGCCCACGTTATTACTGATACCATTTTTTTTGGTTTTCCTTCCATGGAATACTTGATAAACCCGCTGGTAAACTCCACTACCGTCCAAGCAGAAGGCAAGTGCTCATGCTCGCCAGCCTGACATGTCCTTTTCTTGACCGTAACGTGTTAATGACGATCGGATTCAGCTGCCGGATTTATTAATACACGATCATTTATACGCTGGCATTGGTCAGATGCAGATATTTCACAAATCACACGTTGGTCCTGTCGAAGGACCAAATGTGGACTCAAATTTGCATCCGTTTTCACGCAAGGTTGATAAATGAGGGCCAGTGTGTGCCTGTGTGGTCACGTATTATTATTACCTCATGATCTCTTTGGTGCGCGTGGGTCACTTCAGGCTCATCATGCTCTAAACCAGGCATGGATGCAAATGGCTACATGCGGCCCCTAAAGTAAATGCCCAAAATAACTCCAAAAACACAAAGAATTTACAAAACAACTGCAAAAACTCACAACGGGACAAGAGAAATACAGAAAAAAAACTCCAAAGACAACTACAAAAATCCCTAAAAATATACAAAACGACAACAAAAATACATATGAAACTCACGCTTTCACTTTCAGCAAATATTCAAACATTGTTTGGCAAAACGATCATCCTGCACTGATGTAACGCCACCTAGTGGCATGGGCTACGTACTGCTGCTGGAAGCCAACCTGGCAACATAAAAAGCAAAGAAAGCTTCAGTTTAGTTTGAAAACCATGTTTTAAATGGATATCTAATACATTTAGTCCTTGCCCTCAGCTGAACATCAGTGTAACGCATTGCTTCTCAATCTCTGCAGAATAAAAACAGCTGCATGAGTCAGAAGACTCCCTGTGATAGAATATTACTCATAACACCACTCGCTCAGCATGAGCTTTAGCTTTCTGTAACATGATGCCCAAATTCTATCAGTCCATGGTGGGCGAAGAGGAGATCATCCCGTTACCCAGGGACCAAACGTCATAACAAATAACAGGATCTTAAATGATGGCGGCGTTCTACCTGGCTCACTGCTGTGCCATCAACAGCACAGGAATATACTGAGTCATGTCTTAGTCATGGCGCTGACTCATGCTGATGTTGTTTCTGATTTGGGATTTGAGCTCTGTCTGAAGAGCATTTTCATCATCGGGCTAATAAGATTATGATAAGCGTAGGTGCTTTGCTAAGCTTTTATTTTTACACAATGCAAAAAAAGTAACAACATGGAGCGTCGAGCAACAAACCAAGTTTAAAAAGGGTTTTGCGTAAAAATAGTATGTCAATGTTAAATCTAAATCTAAATGTTAAATCTAAATCTAAAGGTTAAGTGTAAATTTTAAATTCTTCTGGTAGCTGGGGAGGTGCCAGGGCACTTCTCGAGCACTGCCGAGGTGCCCTTGGGCAAGGCATCGAACCCCACAACACTGCTCCCTTCATTGTAAAATGACTTTGGGTACCCAGAAAAGCACGATACAAAATATTTGTATGATAATATTAATAAATGTTGAATCTAAACGTTAAATCAATTAAAAAAAGAAATTACATATTTTTTTTACATATATTTTGATAGTGCTTCGAAGTGACTATTGTTGTAATTTGTGCTATATAAATGAATTTAATTTAACTGAAATGTTAAATGTTGAATCTGAATGTCACGAGTGAAACTAAATATGTATCTAGTATGCAAATTCACCATTTAACATTTAGATTTAGCATTTAATGTTTAGATTTAGCCCTCGCGATGCTGAAATAGGACAAAGCGGGTCTGAAAATTGATGGATTGATGGATTTAGATTTAAACATTGACGTAATATTTTTACAAGAAAAAAATATCACAAAATTTCACAAATATTGTTGTAAATCTTGTCAAATGTACCATAAGAAAAAGCATCGTTGGTTGCTAAATATTGCTGTTTATTTTAGCATGGGCAACTTTACAATTGGCTTCGCAATTAAATCGATGATGTTGGAGGTAATGAGTGATTTATAGCTGCTAGAGTGAATCTCCAGTGGGGAAAATCAGGAGAATGAAAGGGGTTGAGTTGGTGGGGGGGGATTGTTGGAGGCCTCTGGTGGGATTGCATCTGTGCAGCTTCACTACCAGCTCAGACAGGTCTCAACTGGCTGCTTCTGCCATCTTATCAGGCCTGTCAAGTCAAAACAGCTGACATCATCCCACAGGACGCTGGGAAGTCATGCTGAAAGGTGATAGAGCCCCCCCCCCACAAACACTGTAGTGGTGAGAAAGGCATGAGAGTGTCAAAACACTGCACTGCTAACTCAACATCAATATTATATTTCCTTTTAATTCCTATATTTGAGTCCATTTGAAATATTGTAGAGCAGTATTTCCCAAACTTTTCACAGTCCCGTACCCCTTGGGGAATAAATCTATCAAACATTTGTTGATCGTACATATACCAATAATACAACATATTCAGCAGCACCCTGAAACTGTGAAATACAAATCGCTTCACCTTTGATGAGAAGGGTGAGGTTAAGAGGATGCACAGAACTCTGCAATGTTTGGATGAATAATCGTTCTCCAAGCAAAGTGTTTTTCTGTATTTTGTTTTCACGTTTGTCAAAGCTGAAAAACCACTAGTTGCAAAGGGCATCAAAGTCTTAACAGCACACCTGGCTAGCACAAAGCAATGGAGCTCTAGTCATATTTGAGCTTGTTTCACTGTCGCCACCAGTTTTTACTGAGGCCAATGCATGGAGGCTCCTGACTGCTGCTCTATTTATATCATAGTTTCCATTGTTGTCACACAGTTTTTAATTTCTATTCACGTACCCTGTAAGACAATTAGCGTAACCCACTTTGGGAACCTAGGTTGTAGAGTAAAAACTTAACTATGAACTGCATTCACCAAAGAAAATGCAAGTGAGAATTCATAAGTTGAACCCATAGTCAGTATTATTAATCCAGTAAACTGTGCTATAACAACAAACAGCAAAAGTTTTTATTAGTAATTATTAAAAACAACTTAATAAAACAGCAAAACAAGGCCTCATTATTATTCTATACCTTTGGACTAAATTTGGGGGACGAGTTAGTGGACAAAAATCTGGGGTTGATTTTCAACCTCGGGGTCAGAGCTTACTTAAGGTACATTGGGGGTCCCCGGTCTATGGAACCTTTATTTTGGGGGTCACGGGCTGGAAAGGTTGAGAACCACTGCGAGAAATAACAGGAAAAACAACCCTCACTGATTAAAAACTAGTCTCTTAGTTTGATTAAAGTAGATGATGACGTCTGATTTGTGCTTTAATAACAATAAAACACAATATGTTCACATCAAGCACAACTGGTGCAGTTAGCCAGTGATATTCTTAAAGGCAACATTGCCCTCCTGTGGTCATAAACAATCATTGCACCATTACAGTGAAAAGTGGGCGAACACATTTGCTTAATTTAATAAATTTGATCTTTATTGAAACACTTGATTGTAAAATCTTAAAACAACATAACGACAACAAGTGGTTGCTTGATCTGGAAAAAAAGAAAATAAAAGAAAATGAACAAAAAAACAATACATTCCAGTACACTGAGGGCATGATGGTCCGTCTTTTTTTGTCAGTATTCCAGAATAAATCCACTGCAGGTAAAAAGCATCTCCACGGCTTCAGCTGGTTGTAAGAGCATCTTAAGTGTTTCTGCTTTGAAATGAAGGCATCCTTGAGCAGAAAGTGCATCAGTTCTCTCTCCTCATGAGTACGTTTACACATCAAAGCTCAGCGTGTGCATCCGCGCTCGTCTCCGATGATTCAGGCTCCTCGGCTTTAATCGCACGGCGACACATCATGTGAACAACAAGACTTTTAGTAAGTGAAGCAGACAGTTTAAAACTACGACAGGTTCATAAATGATAGCGGTTAAAAAGAAGAACGTTTTATCAAAGACTTCTTACCCTGAGTGGGCGTTTGGACACACTCGTCCTCTCGCTTCTCGTAACCACTCGAGCACACGCACGTGTAGCTGCCTTTAGTGTTGACGCACTCCTGGTGCTCCTTCGTGCACACGACCTCAGATTGAGAACACTCGTCCACATCTAAAAACAGACACTTATTATTGTTGAATCATGAAATGCTGACTGAATTCATCAACAGGGACAACATATCACAGTGTTGGTACTGTCACAGATGTCTGAGGTTTTTGATAATAATGAACCAGTGGTTCCAAACCTTTTTCAGGTCACGAACCCAGTTTGATTTCACAAATCTCTAGCAACACAGGGGATTTTTAATAATCACGTTTATTAAAGGGTGTTACATGTACAGAGTAGCCAGGGTTAAGATATTTCTGTACTGCATTCTATTTGAACTACAAAAAGTTTACGTATAGATTACAGTTGTTTGATATTCATTGTGTGTGAAAAGATTATTAAATTTAAAAAATATAATTTTAAGCAGTAATATTTTATTTATTTTTTTTTAACAATTACTAGACATTTCAGGGGACCACACATGGGGTAACGATCCCAAGGTTGAAAAGCACTGACTTACACAAATAAAAAGTGAAAACATGATTTAATGAAACAAGTCAGATGTAAATTAGTAAAAAAAAAGTAGTTGTAGGCTGTATTAAATTATAAAAATGTATTGGGTTTTTCCTATGATGAGACACTTGGTATATGACTATAGGAATATTAAAATAAACAACATTAAATCATATTAAAGATTGCTTTTTTTCTTCATTTAAATAATAATAAAATAAAACACTATCACTTTTTAAATTTCCTCCTCTCTCCAAAAAAAGAAAGATCTCAAAATACATCTGCATGCTCATGGTTTGGCGTTATAAAAACAAACCTGTCAAGTTTTGGATTTGAAAATATTATGAGAAATGTTCTTTTTCTAGTATCCAGCTTTCTACTCGGTGAATTATGGTTCTGAATAGGTTTTAATATTGTTTATAAAAATCCAAGTGTCTCTGATGGCTGAAGGTCACCATAACCTGAGTCAGGACTTTGGTTTCTGGATCCTTTACTGTTATGTGTGCCACAGTGCCACCATGTGGTCATTTACAATTACTACATTATTACCTTTTAATCTGCAAGCAAAAATTAATTAATTAAACTGGGCTTTAAGCATTTATTCGTCATGTATATATGTTGTTACACATATATATTGAAATTTGTCCTCTGCAATATAACCCGTCCCTGGGGAGCAGTTGGCAGCCATTTTGCGGCGCCTGGTGAGCTGTTCGGGGTTAAGGGACTTGCTCAACATCCCACAGTGACGGCCCAGGAGAGGCTTGAACCCTCTGATTACAAGGCCAGCGTCCTTAACCACCAAGCCACCACTCCCCTTACAAAAAATGGTATTTATTGTAACATTTTGTTGCATACAATTATTATATAGCTGAAGATTATGCGGTAAAACATCAAATGAATGTTTGCTTGTCTACTCGTGTATAGAAATTAATATATTGCAGCAGTATACTGTGTTTTCGTGCTAAAAAACATGACAAAATTGACTATTACACACACACGCTACCTGTGCATGTGCCCTCTGTGTCCTGGTATCCTGCGGCACATGCCTGGCACTGGTCTGGTCCGGGTCCAGTGCAGTCTGAGCAGACTTTGTCACAGTCTGTGGAGGATTAAAACAAAGAGGGAAAGAACGGATTAGAAATGTAGAAACTAGGATTTATTCTGCTAATCCAAAGTAGATTTAAAAGCAGCCAATCAACTTTGAGTGAGTTCTCTTGCCTTTACAGGAGAAGGATCCCTCTGTGTTTACGCAGTATTCACCCTCTTTACACACAGACGAGTCCTTGGAGCATTCATCCACATCTGCAGCACATCACACCAACACTGTAAATGTTAAAGGACTTCACATTTATAACGTAGCGTCGTCCTAAAGTGCTTCAAACTGAGAGTCACACACACACCAATGGTGACCGCACTGCTGTCTAGAAAAAAATTAATGAAAGATTTGAAAAACAACTCCCTAATAGTGAACTCATAGTAAAATAGGGTTAGATAATACATACTTTTCTTTACTTAGCTTAATTGTTTTCTTCAAACAATAACCTACACCTTGATTATAAGAAACTTGACATGACTAAGTGGTTTAACCTTTACGTGTCAGGATTTAACTACATCATTATCATTATTATTTGTGTATGATGTCATCAGCTCACACACAAACAATAATAATAACAAGACAGTCATCAACATCCCTCGCCAGATTGGTTCTGATTATAACTCACAACCTTTTCCTAAATGTATAAATCTAACTTAGATGTATACATAAGAAAATATAATCACATCAGAATATAAAATTACTAACTATCTTAAAAGGTTTCTAAGAAAAGCTGTCCCCTTTGATACATCTCGAACGGAGTTAAAAAAAAAAAATAATGGCACAAGGGCAATAACTCCGGAAAAAATACTTGCGCACTTCTCATTTTCGAACTCCATCAAGGTATTGATACCCTGAAGCCACACACCACATTTGGTTATCGTATCTTAAACAGTTTCTGAAAGAAGCTGTCCCCTTTAACTCGGACAAACGGAGCTCAAACCTATTTCACCCTTCCACATTTTGTGGCGGGGATAATAATGTAGTTTGGCCGTGGGTTTTTTTCTTCTGGTGAAAATATAAAATCATTTTTTAACAGAATTATCATCACTTCATTGTAACTTCAGCCACTAAATGTTTGGAGGATTTGCACTATAGCACACTAACTTCTACAAATAAATAATTTATACTGTATTTCTTAAATTCTCACACAGATTACCACTGATTGGCTCATCTCGTATAATGTCCCATCCCTTCACATTAATTCCTCTACACCAAATTTAGACCCTTGTGATCAATTTTATTCATAGTTTTTAGTCATTATCTCTTTATTTGCGTTCGAGAAAACAAAACAAATTCTCATTAATGTTCATTAATGGTTTAAAGCAAAGTGTGAATGGGCTGTAAATCAGCACCCTTGGGTCTAAAGTTAAAAACACACTTTTGAACCTTGGCGTACCATGACATACCGTTTATGTCAATGTGTGTTTTTATTTATTTTTTATTATTTATGATGTTTTTGTTTTACAGTGCTTTGTGTGTTGAATGTATTTTATCTATTGTCCTTGTTTAGCTTCTAAACATGTTTACTGATGTCACTATGTCCCCCTGGGTTTATTTAAGGTGCTTTATAAATAGCTAGATTGAATTGGTCGTATTTTCATCCCTTACTTATGGTTATAATTAAAATAAGAGATATTATATTTGTTTTTTGTTAGTTTGAATCTCATTAAATCCGTGTGTTCCTGCTTAGATTAGGTTTTCTCACCAACACACGCCTCCTGGTCATCCTCCTCCCAGCCGTCCTTGCACTCATCACAGTCCTGATTGGTTGCTCCATTGCAGGTTTTACAGGAGGTGTGGCATTCTGCATGAGAAAGTGATCCCTGATATTACAACCTTACCATCCATTCATCTCATTCGTGTCAGTACATCTGCTGATGCTGACTCCAACCTGTGCAAAGGGAGAAGGTGTCGTTCCTCTCTACATTGAAGTATCCGTCGCTGCAGTCCAGGCAGAACGTTCCTTTGTACGCGCGCTCACAGCTGCACGTGCCGTCACCTCCACGGGTGCCGTCGCCATCGCACTCCCCGTTACCGTGACAGGGTTTCTCAGAACCTCCTACGCAGGCTGGAGGAACACAGGAGGGCAGACATCAGCCATGGGTCTGAGATCAACAGCGTAACTGTAGTACGGTGCTGGTTATAGGACATCCTCAGGTCTCACAGTGAGGTATCAGGTGTCAGAAAACCAAACGGACTCACGACTCAGCAAAACCTCCGTCAAATGAAACGGCGTCACTTGTCAAACCAAACGCAGTCAAATGAAACGGCCTCAGCCTTCAAAATAAGTCATCAGACTCCACGGCCTTTTGCTGAGACATGAGTCTGTTTTGTTTGAAGTGAGCAGGGCTGGACTGGCCATCTGGCATACCAGGCATTGTCCTGGTGGCCGTTGACCCAAAGTGGGCCAGTCCGGTCAGCTACGTTTTTTTTTTTTTTGACGAGAAATTGGTGGCAGACGTGGCCAAAAATGGTCCAAAAGTGGCAAAAATATGGCAAAAAAGATGAAAATGGGCCAAGAGCAGTCGAGTGGCCAAAAAATGAGCAAATAAAGAGGAACCAGGTGGTATGTAATGGCAAAGGGTAGCTTAAATGGGCAAAATGTGGCAAACAATAGTGAAAAAAGCCAAAAATGTGGAGAAAAAAAAAGAGGCAATATGTAGGGAAAAAAGGAATAAAGTGTTATTCATTTGGCAAAAGTTAGCTTATTTGGATGAAAAGTGGCAAAAAAAATTTAAGTAGGAACAAAAAATGGTTTAAAGTATGAAAAAAAGGAAAACAGGTATATTTATTGGCAAAAGGTAGCTAAAGTCTGAAAAAAGTGTCCGAACTTTTTGAAAAGATGCAAAAATGGCCAAAAGAAATAGTTAAAAAGGGGTTAAACAGTTTCCCACACAGAGCACATGTTGAGCATCACAGACCTAAGAACAGCTTCTACGTGGTGTCCTCTGACAATGTAGTGGGCTGGTGTGGACAAAAAATGCCAGGACTGATTTTTTTTTTCCCAGTCCACCCCTGCAAGTGACGCCGTTTCATATGACGACGTTTGAAATGAAGTTTTCCTGATACCTGACTCTGAAAACTGAGGATGTCTAAAAATGTGCCCCTGCAGACAGCAGGTTGTTCTCACCGTTACAGTCAGGCCCAAAGGTTCCCTTAGGACAGCACACTTTGAGGGTCTCAATGCAGAACCACTTGTGCAGATCAGGGTGTTTTGTTTTCCTGCGATACACCACAAAGTAAAAAAACAAAAGACTTGTGCTGAATCTGCACTGATTGATTTTGTGTTAAAGCGTATATTCCAATCCCAGATTACAGGATCGATACCCAACCACCCGGTGTTGAGCCTATTATTACGGACCCTAAACTCACTTCTTGAACCACCAGGTTTCAAAATGCTCCTCGTGTTCTTCCAGCATCTGGTTGCACTCAAAGCTGCTGCTGTCACACAACTCCTCCACGATCTCCATCAAACGGATCTCACTGGAAAACCACAAGCAACCACACAGAAACACAACAACAAACATACACAGATCACTAGGGCTGTGGTCGACCAAGACTATGGCTCACGTAGCGATTAGTCAACCAAAAAAAAAAAGTAAAATAAATGAGCAGGTGGAGAGGACGAGGAGAAAGAAAGAGAGAGAAATATTTAGTTTTGGCGTTTTGTGGTGCTGATTTGCTTTTAAACACAGACCGACAATTAAAACCTATTTTTTCCTCATACAAATGACATATTTGTTTGTTTTAGTGGAAAGCCTGCTTTTATTAACAGACATCTGTTAATGTCAACATCAGATCAGCGCACGGGGAAACCAGTACGTCAAACACATCCACGGCGCCAGAGACAGTGGATCTATTTACATAATCATGTATCAAATATAAAGATAATCCCTGTTCTTATGCAGAAAAAGGATTGATTCAATAGTGGATGTCTTCATTTGTTCTGAGGACAGTCCACTGCACTGTCAGCTGAAGTGCAGTGGACTGCAGCACGCATTTACATGGCTGTTGCTGGACATAGAATCATGTTTGGTTATTTAAATACATTATATTGATATTTAATCCTTATTATCTATATAAGTGCATTGCATTTTTTTTTTACGGTATTGAAACTGATACCGTTGCTGGGCGACCAATCAAAATCTTGGTTGGCCACGACAGCATCAACCAATTAGTCGACTAAACGACCAAAGTTGGCAGCCCTAGTTTTTTTAAAGCCGAAAATACAAGAACTAAGTTGGTAGAAACCAACTACTACGGCAACAGCGGAAGGTCAAAACACACAAACTCACCCAGAGTAAAGAAAAACTGAACAAGGTCATTAACTCCGGAAAAAAATAATTACACACTTCTCATTTTTGAACTCCATTAAGGTATTGATACCCTGAAGCCACACACCGAATTTGGTTATCCTATAGTAAACAGTTTCTGAGAAAAGCTGTCCCCTTTGAAGATGCCTCGAACAGAGTCCAAAAAATGGAACAAGGGCAATAACTCCATAAAAAAATAATTGTGCGCTTCTCATTTTCAAACTCCATCAAGGTATCGATACCCTGAAGCCACACACCAAATTTGGTCATCCTATAGTAAACAGTTTCTGAGAAAAGCTGTCCCCTTTGACTCAGATGGCCGGAGCCCAAACCTACATCCCCCTGCCACAAAGTGGAAGGGGGGATAATAATTTACTCAGTAACGGTTGGTTGTAGAAATGTAACAAATTACTTCTTTTAAAATGTACTTAAGTACAAGTGAAATTACGGATTTAGAAATATACTCAAACTACCCATAAAAGCAGCTGAATTACAGTAACGCAAGTACTTGTAATCCATTACTTTCACCTCTGGATATTGTGATATATATGGTGTTGTTTAGTATTTGGGATATATTACATCGTGAATCGTATCGTATCGTCAGATTAATGGCAATTCACACCCCTGGACAGCACTTCTTTGCTGTGTGTATTTTATCTGTGACAAGCCTTTAGCTGTAACGTCCAGGTTGAGCCGACAGGTCATACTGTGCTTGTCTCACCTCGTCTCATATTTGGAGAGCGTCCTCTCCTCCCAGGCTGTGTTTCCTCCACCAAAGTTCTGATTTGCTGTTCGGTCAAAGCCCTGAAACACAAAGTCATGCATCAGAAACGATCGAGATTGGCCTTTCAGTGTACGTCGTGTGTCAAACACAAGTTATCTGATTAGCTACGAAAAATCAGCACGTCATATCATTCAACCATCTTTAGACATGTTTCTTCTTAGCCTTACATTAGACCTCTAATGACTACAAACCAACACAGACTGTAACACAGTGGTTCCCAACCTTTTATGGATCGTGACCCCATTTTGATATTAAATCATTTCTGACAACCCTAAAGACATTTTTTTTTCTTCCAAGAATTAGTTTTTGATCATTTTTGTTATACAGTGTTAAAAATACAGAGTAGACGGGATTAGTGACAAGTTGCGCCAGGTCAGATTTTTTATTTTATTTTTGTTTTACTGTATTTTATTTTAACTAGATTTAAATTTGTCAAAGTTAAAATATAGAACACAGTTGTTTAAGATTGTGTGTTTTAATGTGATAAACAATAATCATTTTAAAATCAGTTTTTAAGAACTACTAGACATTTCAGGCGACCCCGCATGGGATCCCGTCCCCAAGGTTGAAAAACCCTGCTGTAACAGAACCATGTGCATTGAAAAGTGCAATTAAGTCTGTTTTTACACTTCATTTATTACCATAAACATTCCGTGGGAAACTTATTGTATCGCACTACCTTTCTATTTATATTATATTTATTTATTTATTTATTTTCTTCTTTGTGTAAAACAAAATACGAAGTGTCTATTGATACGGATACGTATCAATAGACATGGCCACGACCAACAAAATATATGAAATTCACATCACCAGAACAATGATGACAAAGGCTTTTTGCCTAAATGGCTAGAACACATGTATAAAATATGGCATTTTAATTAGTAATGAAAAATAAATACATAATACAGATAAATATGATCAAAATACAGGATAAAAATAAGCTTCTACAGTACACTTGCCTTGTTGAAGTTGTCAGTGATTTTCCGACAGGTGTTACAGGTGATTTTCAGGTCTTTTTTGGCGTCAGTGAGAATAAAAAGCCAGAGAAGAGTTAGAGAAGAAAGCAGCCTGAGGAGCCGCAGCTTTGGACCCGCGAACAGCATCTCAGCTCAGAACCGAGTCTCACATCAGGACCCAGACACACACACACACACACAGCTAAAAGCCTTGGATGGGTGGCTATCAAAGTGCTACACACACAGGACGCATTTCTACATACACACAATGTTCGGTGTTAAAGCAAAGCGCAACAGTGCAGTGTACTATTTACATGCCGGGTGTAGAGGAAAAGGGATGTAAAACGTGATTTCCGCGTCAGCTTTGGGACCGTATTGTGGCTTGTGCTGATTGGTTTGTTAGCCTGTCAATCATATAAAGAGCCAATCAACAGCCGCCACGCGCGGGACAAAAAACCGTCTCCACGTGGAAAATTCAAGAAGCTTATCCATAGTAATCAAGTAAATATTTTTTTTAACCATTTCATGAACTATTATCACTTTTTCATAGTGAAAGGTCATCACAAATGTAGATTTCATTCATTTTTCAGAACCAAACGGAATATTATTGCAACATGTTTTATTTCCGGTTTTGACCGGAAATGAAACTGAGTGTCAACTGTCATGGCGGAAAAAAGGACCAGTTCTGGGCTTCCTCTCTTGTTTCTTTTAATCTCTGTGTTATTTTTGCATTTAATAATATGTCCATTCGCCAAAGTGGAAGAAAGCTTCAATTTACAGGCGACACATGACATTTTGTATCACAGACTTGACTTTGACAAGGTAAGCAGTAACAGTAAACAAAAAACTTAATCTTACAATTAAGAGCAGACTAATGTTTCTGGCCAATACATTTTTATTTTTTATGTTTGGTGTTTTTATTTTTAAAATAATGTAATAATAATATTAGATGGGAGCCATGTGTTGTGATATATATTTATGATAAATTAAAAAAAAATGTGTATAATTGTCTAATGTTCTCCTGTCCTCCAGTATGACCATCATGAGTTCCCTGGTGTGGTTCCACGGACATTCCTCGGCCCCTTGTTGGTCTCTGCTCTCTCCTCGCCTTTTGTTTTCTTGTCCACTCTGATGGACGTACCAAAGCTTTACTCACAGCTGCTTGGTAAATAACAGACACCTGATGATATTTTTTGCTTAACTTGTGGATAGGGTTGTGGTCAATAATTAGTTACATTTCTGACATAATTATAATTGTAATTCTAATGGAAAAATCAGTTGCTGTTGTAATCATAATTAAACGGGAATTGAGTTCAGAAAATTGACTTTGTACTTGTAATTGTCATGGAAATTATGTAAAAACTGTCATTTACAATTTAATGAAACGCAAACCTGGGAAACCACTTTATAGTACTATGGCTTACACATGTAATAAACAGTTATTAAAATATGTTTAATACGTTTTCCTGTCAGTTCTCTTGAGGATCAATAAACCATTTGAAAAAAATAAATACATTGAGGGGTATACTGACAGAAAAAGGCTCAAACACCCACACCTAAAACATTAAAACTAATATTTTCATTGATAACAAATCCTAACAAGGTAACCAACACATTAGATGATAGATAATATTTTTAGTGTATTTTACAGCTGATTTAAGACATGGGTTAAAATTGACCTGTTATCATAACAGATGCTAACAGAAAGCTAACACAAGAGGAAGGTTACGTATTATGGGATTATTTATTAAAGGCTCAGTAATCGTGATTAATTATAATTTAGTAATTGAGAATGTAATTGTAATGGACTTTCAGGGGGGAAATAATTGTAATTTTAATTGTATTTGGAAATAACACATTTTTCTATTAATAACTTGTTATTGTCTCCTCCCCTCACCCTTTAATAGCACAAATACCATTATTATAATTCTTATAATATCACACACACGCACACCTACTGTATTATAATGTATAATATTTGTAAATACTGTCTGTGGTAACCTGTCAGCATATTTTCTGTAGTTATCTCTGTCTTTGTGTTGAATGTGGCAAAAGAAAAAACATAAAATAAAAAAAGCACGAGAAAATTATCCTAAAAAAAAAAAAAAAGAGGCTAAAACCACTGTGAAAATTATTTTAAAAAATCTCAACAAAAAAAAATAAATAACATTGATAATTGAAGACGTAATTGTAATTGACTTCAACCCTGCTTGTGAAAACCTTTGTTGTATCTTGCTGTTCTGTTCTGTGGCGTGGCGTGCAGTGCGAGCCTCCCTGGGAGCGTGTGTGCTCGGTGCTCTGTGGCACATGCAGCGGGAGGTCAGGAGGCAGTTTGGTTCCACAGTCGCAGCTCTTTTCTGCCTCATCTGTGCCTCTCAGTTCCACCTGATGTACTACAGCACCAGGACGCTCCCCAATGTGTTTGCTCTGCCTGTAGGTGAGGTGAGCTCCAACTTTGATTCCCTAGTTCTCCTCTATTATTACTACTCCACTCTCTCCTCAGTTCTCCTGGCGTTCACATCCTGGATGGTCCAGAATCACAGCAGCTTCATCAGCCTCTCTGCTTTAGTGATCATTGTGTTCCGCTCTGAGCTCTGCATCTTCATGGGCCTCATGTTGGTGATGTCTCTGCTGAGCCGGAGGCTGGGATTACTGCAGCTGCTGTTCTACGCTGCCCCGGCTGGGATCCTCTCACTGGGTTAGTGCTGATTAATAAATATGAGATGCTTAAGTATAATCCAGAGTTTTTCAACCTTGGGGTCGCCTGAAATATCTAGTAATAATAAAATCTGAAAATGTACTTGTTAAAATTATATTTTTTAATTGCAGCAGTGCCCTTAGATCAGGATTGTTCAAACTTGGACTTGTTACCCCAATGGGGTGGAATTGAAATACAATTAGAATGGGGTCACCTGAAATGTCTAGTAATAGGATAAAATAAAAAAGTCAATAAAATATATTTTCTTAATAATAAAAAATTAAGAAGAAAAAAAATTTGCTGCAGGATTTTTCAACCGTTGAGTCGTGACCCCATGTGGGGTGGCCTGGAAATAAAATTAGAATGGGGTCACTGGAAATATCTAGTAATGATAAAATTAAAAAAAAATTACTCATTAAATGATATTTTTTAATAAAACATTGTTTAATTGCAGCAGTGTCCTTAAAGCAGGATTTTTAAACCTTTGAGTCGTGACCCCAAGTGGGGTCACCTGGAATGAAAATGCGGTATAAAAATATCTAATATCCATTGTATAACAAACAAAAAAGTGTCCACTGGTATAATCACTGTATTCTGAGCGTGTGTGCGTGCGTGTGTGTGTGTGCAGCGTTGACCGTCACTGTGGACAGTCTGTTCTGGAGGAAACTTCTTTGGCCTGAAGGACAGGTTTTGTGGTATAACACTATTCTCAATAAAAGTTCCAGCTGGGGAATATCCTTTGAGTTATCAGACTCCATCTTTTTTCCCAGTAATGATGATGATGATGATGATGATGTCTCAAAGATGTTAAAGCCTTGACTTCTTCCTCCAGTAAACCTCTCCCTTTCTCTGGTACTTCTACTCGTCTGTACCTCGTGCTTTGGGGTGCACGCTGCTCTTTGTGCCCCTGGGCCTGTTTGACCGTAGGATGAAGCTGCTGCTGCTGCCCACAGTGGGATTCATCCTCATCTACTCACTGCTGCCCCACAAGGAGCTGCGTTTCATCATATACACCTTTCCTGTGTTTAATATAGTGGCTGCACGGGGCTGCTCATTCATGTAGGTGAAAACGACAAATCCAATCGATTCTTGTGACATTAATCAGGGTGTAAATCACCAGTTTCATGACAATACGATGTAGATTCTTTGTGTGATATTTGCCGATATCACAATGTCTTCCATGATTAGATTTGGATTCGATTTGATTCTAATGTTGCGTTCACACCAAACACGTTTAGGGCATCAAAATCGTGCCTCACGCCCCTAGTTGGACGCTTGTGCTCATTGAATCATTGTCACCAGCGTCGAAGACGCTCTGGACGCGCGTCCAAACAAGTTGGGAAGAGACCGTGTTGAGCGTGTTTAGGGGAGGGGCTTCCCAGTTGCCGGTGGTGTTCATACAATGGATGATGTTGTGGTGATCAGTTACGTTCATAATTTACCCAGTGACTGTGAAGTGGTGGGGAACATTGTGTTGAGAAGGTGGTGTTTCCGGTCGGATGTATTCTGTTGTGACTCAGTGTGTGCACTGTGATGTTAGAGTGCTGTAGAGAAGTGTGGGTGAATGGAGAAGGCGGAGGAGGCGTGTTCCTTGCTGAACACGCCTCCTCCGACTCTCATCGGCTCTACATTATTGAGAGAGTGGCTTGGCTTTATTTGCACCTTGGCGCTGTTTCTGGATTCTCCCGTGCCCAGCTTGACGACCTGCTGACCTTCATCAGCGCTCGCATCTTCTACCAGGACACCAACTATCCATCTGTCTCTGGTTAGTGGTTTTTTTTTTTTCATTATTCTGAATATGTCATGGTTGGGGAATGCTCCTGATTGGTCGATGCGTCGTAATATGCCCCAAAAGTTCAACAATCCCAACTCCAGCGCCGGAAGCATTGGAGACACCGGACGCAAGTCAAAAGCTTGATATCTCAAAATTGCGCCGCACAGGAGGCGCGCAACACGCAGCGGGACCTCTCAACGCTCCTAGAAGCGCGTCCACCATATATTCTGAATGTAAACCTGATGCTTTCCACGTGTTTGGTGTGAATGCGCCATAAGGGCGTTAAGAATCAGAATCTGTTGTAGAAGCAAAAGTTAAACTTTTTTTTTTAATTGAGTTTGATAAACGTACCACTTGTTTTTGATATTGGTACTTGAATTACAATTAGTTACAATTTACTTGTTCTTGCAAGTTTAAAAACAAAAAAATGTAATAAATGGTATTTTTTACCATTTTGTAATTAAAGATTAAAGCTAAAATATGTAATTATTGATATTGCGATATATCGTATTGTTTAGTAGCAAATTGTATTGTCAGATTAATGTAAATGCACATTGCACACCCCCCTATTTCAGACATTAACATGCAAAGAACAAAAAAAAAGACCTGTTCTGTTCTTCAATGACAATGTTGCTCGATGGTTTGAGTTCCCTTCGATTTGATTGGATTGTGCCTTAAATTTAGACGTAAATAATTTTCTGTGGAATCAGCCACTTAGCGACTGCTGACTCGACTATCTGCTCTTTTTGTATGATATTGATAGCATATGCAACTATCAAAAGTCCTGGATCTACAAACTGGGCTCTGCTGTGGTGGTGGGCCAGCTGTTGATCAACACAGCGTACTCCAGCCTCTGTCTCTACGTTTCCCACCACAATTACCCAGGAGGCCGAGGGCTGCAGGAGCTCCACAGACTGGTGCCTGCTACAGCAGGTTAGAAACACTTTGTTGTTCTTTCTGAAGATGACGAGGTCACCGCAGAGTAGGGTTGGCTATTATTAGACCAATATTGCAGTTTATATCTATTTCTAAAAGATGGTATTTAGAAAAACAAACTGCAGAATGTGCAAACTCTAACCCAAAACTGATTTTAAATGCTGCTTGAGTGGGTTTATTTTTCTATTCTCCCTTTGAGGACAACTTTCATCACAGCAAGGGCTGCAAAAATGTGATTGTATGATCCTAGGGCCACACTATTAACATTTATGTCAGCTTTTAGAATTATTAAGCATTAATACTGGAAAGAACAAAGGTTTTTGTGGTTGTTTTGTATTTTTTCTTTCATTTTTTGTATATTCTTGTGTGTTTATGGAGTAATGTTGTGTATTTTTGTGTAGGTTTGTGTGCTATTGAAGCCATTGTGTTTTTCATTTTCCTTTTTAGAAATTTTAATGTACTTTTTGCCATTTTGTGTTTTTCCACATTTTTGTTGTTTTGTATATTTGTGGTGTAATTTTGTGTATTTTCATATTGCTTTTGAGCTTTTATTTTGGTAGCCAGCCACACAAAATTAGATCAGATGCTGCTGTAATGTGTTTTTAATGTATTTATGCAGAATCTTCTGTGCATGACAACAAAATCTTCCTATTTTTTCAATATTTCAGACGTCTTTGTTCATATTGACACCTTTGCTGCTGAAACAGGAGTTTCACGTTTCCTAGAGCAAAATAACAAATGGAGGTTAGTGTTTTATACAAGTATCATAATCAAACTATATTTGATGTGCTCTGGTTTATTATTACACCTCTGTCATGTTGTATTTAACAGATATGATAAACGAGAGGATCTGAGCCCTACTAATCCTGAGATGAAAATGTACTCCCACCTACTGCTGGAGGCTAACGCTACAAAGATGCAGCTTCTCCATGATACCCATAAGCCTCTGGCCTTCATACAGGGATACAGTAACATAGCATTCAACATTTTTCACTTTCCTCCAGTCATTGTGCATTTAGAGAGAAAAGCTGTGCTGATGGAAAGACGGACCAAAGCATGACAGCCAAAGAATGATGAAACAAATAAATAAAATTGTCAAAATATGCTGCTGTCATGTGATTATTTACATGGAAACTCAAATATGGATTTATTTTTCTTTCACTGAAAATCTGCTGCTTACATTTACCCAATCATACTTTTTTATGAAGTATAATGCTTCCATTTACACAAATGACCAGTTATTGATAAAGCTAAGTTAGTAATTATGTTTGTGCTTCAGAAATATTTATCCCTTATCTTCCCACTTTATAACCTCTGGATTGGTTTGAAAAGAACCAGATGACACCTTCTGAAAGGGCCATCCTGGAAAATGTCAACATTTTTACTCCAACCATAACTAATGCAATGGAAAACACAATTTTAAACCAGCTTTAATTTATTTATGACTACACATGTTCCATAATTTAATAACTATATCCTATAAATGCACAGGTAACTAAAATGCAGTAAATATAAAGTAGTAGCTTGAGTTACGTTCCATCAAAGACCTGCCCCCGTTCAAAGCAAAACTAAAAATTCACCTGTTTATTATGGCGTTTGATACATAGTTGTGTAGCAGTTGTTTTAAATGTGATAATGGTGTTTTTAATTATATATTAAGCTGTTTTTAAACTGTATATTTTATTGTGTACAGCGTTTTGGTCAACTTTGGTTGTTGTAAAGTGCTTTAGAAATAAAACTTGATTTGATTTTAGTTATTACCTTTGTAAATTTACATGTAATTACTTTTTTGTTAGACTAAAAAGTACAAAAACACCACCCATGTCAAATAGAGAAACCCTTTATTTACAAATGACCACAAAATTTGCATGTTTCCAGTTGCAACGTTAAAACATTTATCAAATTAGGTTCAAAATTCATTTCATATAAAAAAATTTACAGTACATAATTTTCTCCATAATAAACCCATAATTTAACCCCCTGGACATACAACTTAAATTGTGCTTAAGAGAGACAAATTGAATATTTCACACCCCTTATTGTGAAAAATACAGCAATAATATACATATAAAAACATTTCAGCGAGTAAAAAAGATCTATTTCTGGATGACAGTACCATGAGCCACAAATACACAATGTGAATTAAATAACATTAACTTAAGAGAAAAAAAAAAAAATCATCTTTCAGTCACAGCATTTATTTTAGGGCCCAGTTTTCAATCAGAAAACAACTAACAACTCAAGATTTTAAATCAAAATTATCAGATGGAGAGAGAAAAAAAAAAAAGCATTCAAATAATTTTGCACAATTACGATAATATTTACAGCATTTTGACCTGAAGTAGTTTTGGGTAAGGCACAAGGAGAGAGTCGACAAAAAACAAAAATTGCAAGCAAACACCAACAACCCCTACAGCTACAAAAACCCTCCCTCCCTGATACACTTCTGACTGAGATTTCTCATCAAAACAGCTCCAAAGTGTTTAACAGTAGTACACAGAATACAATAAAATTACCTCAATCTGAGCTTTGCATTCAGAATCAGTGTATAAATTGATATTTTACACCCTAAAGACCCCCGTTATCCTCAAACCCCATTTTCACAGCTATGCAACTTGGTCCCTGGTCAAAGGTTACCAATGTTAACACTCAAAACAAAGATCAGTACTGGAAATATATCAAAGGGAGGTTGACCTTGAGGAACAACAGACCCTCCATGTTGTCCAGCAAAGGGCGGGGCTGATTCAGGGCGCAGTTGACACTTGCTGTGCTAAATAGCGTCTCTGCTGGGACGATGCTGGGAGGGCAACCCACGTAACGGGCGGCTACTTTGGCAAGATTGGGCCACAGGAACTTTTTCAAGTTCCAATAATCCAGGGGATCACAGTTCTGATCAAGAATGTCCTCCTCAAGGTATTCCAGCACCGACAGCTCTGAAGACTTTGGCTTCTCCCCGTTCTTTGTCTTTTGCCGGATTTCAGGCATTAAAGACCACAGACTGTCCCGATTGGAGTGTGAAGCACTTGTTAGATCTGAAGCCTCGCTACAGCCATTGGGCAGCAGAGCGTTTTCTGCCACTGAGGTAGAAGAGGACAAGTCCAGCTCTTGGATCAGGTCTTGTTTGCACTGCTCGGCCTGTTCTTCTGTGAAGAGAGAGGTTTTGTATCGCGGGTCGAGCATGGTTGCCCAGGTGTATCGTGGGTCGCTGAGAGTTGCAGACATTCTGCTCACCATGGCCTCCTGTAGAGATCTGAGCATGTTATCTATGCCCACGGTTTCATCAAACAGCATATCTATTTTCCTGTTCAGGATGTGAATGAGGGGGATCACTTGTCCCAGAGTGGCAGTGCGATTGCTCATTTCCCGGCAGGCGACTTCAAAGGGCTTCAGTGCATTGCAAACAGAGAGCATCACCTCCCACTGGTCGCAGCTGATGATTTCCCTGAAATTGCACTCGATCGACATCTCGTCGATGGCTATCTTCTGCTCGACCAACCGCTCCAGCATGAAAAAGGAGGTCATCCATTTTGAAGGGACATCTTGGATGAGCTGGTTTTCAGGCAACTGATGGATCCTCTGGAGCTCTGCGAGCTTCTCCTTAGCCTTAGCAGAGCGTTGCACGCGCTCACAGATTTTGCGAGCAATACTCAACAGGTTCTGAACCATTCTCTGGCTCTTTATGGCTTCATTTACAATGAGGTCTATATTGTGTCCGAAACACTGCATGGTGACGTGGCCGTGGTCTTCCAAGGTGTTTCTGATGGTGGTGTTATCCGTTAAAGTGAACCCTTTCTTAAGACCGGAAGAGGTTATCCAAGACTCCCACAGATACTCGAGCTGCTTTGGAATGTCTTGCATATCTTGATCACAGTCAATTTGTGTGACACTGAGAAGAGCAGAACAGTGGAAGTCTTGCCCTTGGGGTCGGACGCTGGACTCGTACGTTGCCCAGTGGGCGGTAAGGGTTAGATACTCTCTTGTTTGACTACTGACCCAAATACTCGTTGTGAAGTGAACAACACTTCCTTCAGCCTCTTTTAAGTGGGTTAGCACAACGCCCTTTACCCTTTCATACATATCGGGTATGGCTGTGCTGGTAAAGTAAGAGGAAGTTGGTAGAGAATACTGGGGCTGGAGGTACTCTAGTAATCTGTTCAGTCCAGCGTTCTCCACTATAGCTGATGGCTGAAGATCCAGTGCGAGCATTTCTGCAATGAGTTTTGTGATTTTTTTGGCAACCGGGTGGTGTTGATCAAATGGCTCATGGCTTGGCTCCGCCTCAAAAACGGACGTGTCCACGAGCTCTTGTTTAATGTGAATATCAGCAGACGGCACATCACCTGAGATAGTATTGTTACTTTCAAGAACATGTCCGTGAAACCTCTGCACATGCCTGAAAAGGCAGCTTGTGCCAAGGTTTGTAGTCTTTTTGCCTCTGCTAATTGTGCGGTTACAGTGCAAACAAACCACCTTCGTAGGGTCAGCAGGTGAAATGGAGAAATGGTTCCACAGTTTTGATGTCTTTTTACTAAAAACAGGGAGGGGTTGTGTCTTTTTATCAGTGGCAGGGCTCTCAGCTTCTTTGGATGAAGATGTTTCTGTTGGGTTGATACTGGTATAGGGCAGAAGGGGGGGGGTCCTTATCATCCGTGCTTTTTTGGTTTTTGAGGACGTCTGGGTGACGTCTCACGAGATGCCTCATTAGGCAGCTTGTACCAAAGTCGCCCCGTTTTCCCCGGCTTATGACACATGGACAGTAACGGCACAGTGCTTTCAACTGGTCTACTGGTGACACAATGAAATGATGCCACACTTCGGATTTCACCCGTTTCATGATTTTCTTATTCTGCTGGAAAATTAAATGATTCTGACTAAGACTAGGCCCTTCGGAAAGGTCGCATGGTGAGGACGCCAGTGATGTGTCTTCATCTGGTCCTTGTGTTTTGAAAGAGAAATTCAGAGAAGACTCGGGCCCTGAGAGATGCATCATCTCATCTGATTCCTCCTTAATGTCCATGCTCTCTTCAATGCTTTGGGGTAGTTCATCTAAAATGGTTTCTGGGGAAGATGGAAGAATTGGGGATTCTTTTTTCATGTCCAGTGGTTCAAGCAGCTGGGTACGAGACAAAAGTGAGGGTGGGTTTGTATATGGTGGTGGGATGTGATTTCCCTGCCCGTTTTCCTCTATCACAACCTCTTTGTGGGCTCTCCACATGTGACGAATCAGACAACTTGTTCCTAGATCCTTCCCATTTTTACCTCGACTGAACTCGTTCATGCAATGGATACACACAGCTTTGGAACTGTCCACTGGCGACAGATAGAAATGCTTCCACACAGCAGACCTGCGACGGGAACTTGAGCTTTTTGGTGTCCCCGAGATGCGCTCAGGCCCTCCACTGTCCGACATGTCTTCAATGCCATTTTCATTGGAATGTGAAGTTGAAAGCAAGTCAGCATTGGTGTGTGGTTCGAGTTTTGGTTCTACTTTGGTTATGTCTTTGGATGATAGGTCATAGTTCTCCGCTGAGGATGTAGATGGTGAGGTGTTCTTTGAGGCAGGAGCAAGTATGCTGTTTGATAGCTCCCCGTTACTTGGTGAATTTGGAGAAGGAGGGATCAAAGCTGGGGCCAAAGCTGGGGCTATAGAGCTAGACATATTAGAGGCCATGTCTCCTCCTTCTTGTAGAAGTACAGTGGGATGAGCCCTTCGCACGTGTCTCATCAAACAACTTGTGCTGAGGTCTTTCTCATTTTTACCTCGACTGAACTCTTTCATGCAGTATAAACAGATTGCTTTGGTACTGTCTCTTGGCGAGATGCAGAAATGATTCCATGCAGGGGACTTTTTTCTTGGGTTGGTTTGACTCCTCATTGATGACAAAAGACTTTGGGTGACGGCATCCATTGCGACATCATAAAGAGTGCTAGTGTAACCACTGAGTAAATTACAATAGTCATCACCGTCTCTGGTTACAAAAGGGCCAAAGGAGCTACCAAACGCTAACCTTTCATCGTCCTGCATTTCCTCCATTCCATTTCCATCCCTGGTATCTTCTCCAACATGATTACTCAATTCATTTCTATTTTCATACTTTTCATTTTCTAGGTGTCCCTCTGTGTCATTGTTCAGACCACTAACTGAAAGACTGGGAGAGGCTGAGTCAGTCTTACAAACACTGTCTGCTTCCAACAGTGGTTCACCCTGAGAGGACAAATCAAAACAAGATGGGAAATCTTTATCCAGTGTTAAAGAGGAGCACGCAGGTGATCGGGCATCCAGAGAGTCTTGAGGAGTGAAGCTGTAAGACTTGAACACGTAGCCATCCTGCCCCTCAATTTTCAAACAAGTCCCTTTAGCTTCTCTACGTTTGCTTTCGACAGAGCCAACGGACTCGTCGACAATGTCCTCGCTCATGTGAGAAGCCTCCTCCTCCCCATCCATTGCAGGAGCCCACAGATATCTGGAGAACAATCGGGTCTGCCTTCGTCAAATGTGATTACGTTTTCCGGGCGCAGTCATCCAAACAGGAGGTCTCAAGCAGGTGTGGTGATATTGGTGTTGCCGTGGGTGACACCATGAGCCTGCTTTTCCCTCTCCATTTATGACTGAGGCCGTTGAACTTCTCAGCACAACACCTGCAGAAAGAGACAGAAAGGCAATGAGAGAGATAAATACAAGAACATTAGAAGGATTGGAGAACCAAAACCAATCTAAACACAATTATCCTTTTCACCAAACCATCACAGCCTTTGTTTCATTTAGATTTCATTGTTTTAAATTAATAACAGGTGGTCCATTATGTTTAATGATCATTTCTGGCAAAACACCTCAAATATATATACATTTTTTCATGATTTTTTTGTAAAATAGACAGAACTTTTGTTCGTTATTCTATTTGACCACACTTCTTGTTTTGCAGTTAAGTATACCAGCACAATAAGTAGGTAATCTAAAGGTAGCACTTTGATTATTGCAGGGCTCTACAGTATGAGCATTTCACTAGCTTTTGCACCTAAAAAACACATGTGCGACCCGCAAAAATGTTTTTGTCACAGATTGTTCGACTAAAGAAAAAAATGTTAACTTGGCAATCTAAAGAAAATCAACATATTTATGAATCAGCTGATGCAAGGCAACTGGGCCAGCTTTGAAAATTGGGGAAATTCATCTTTTTCTAATTGATTTTAGAAGTTGAAGTTTCTTGATTATGTATCAGAAAAGTGCTTGTTAGCTCTAGCTTTACAGGTTATACTAGTAATGTGATTTTTATTAATCAATATACCTTTCCTAGTCATCTTATAATATTTTAACATACGATTCATGTGGACACAAAAACATTTTATTAAATCATTTTAATAATAAATGGATGAAATTCTCAGTTGCTGGAAGAACACAATAGAGTTGAGGTGAGTGTGCCGACACAAATAAATTGAATAAAATATAGATATACTTTGGTAGTTTTTGATGGTTAAAAACAACACGTCTTGTTGGTGAGCTTCAAATGCAAAATGATCAAATTGTAATGCTAACACATGGCTTAGGTGTGCCAAGTTAAAATAGTGTGTTATAGTTGTAAGCAAGAATGTACAGACTACATATCTAATATAGAGTCACTGAACAAGTAGATATGTCATCTAATGAGAATGATTAATGCACTGCTACATTTTGCTCTGAATATTAGGAATGTGTTTCTCATGAACAGAAAATCTCATTAGACGAGAGGCAATTTTAATCGACTCCTCAAGAAACTAGAGATTTAATCTTGTCAATTATAAAATCACCTGATTAAATATCTTCACAGACCACATGGGCATACAACACAACATTTGGCATTCCTCAGAAGCCTGCCAGTATTGAAGTCAGTATCATATGCTGACTTTTTGTATCAATAAAGTACTGTGCTCTTAGAAACAAGTAGCTTGAAGTCATCAGAAATCAGAATCAGAAATGTTTTTAATGGCCATGTACAGTTTTAAGGACAGTACAAGGAATTTGTCTTGGTAGTTGGTGCACAAAACAAACAAAAAAAAAAAAAAAAAAAGAAAAAAAACAAAGAACAACCCAGCAACAATAATAATAATAATGATAAATATAAAGGATGAGGGATAAATAAAGGATAGATAGAGAATAAAGGATAAATAGGATAAATATAAATATATATATATATATATATATATATATATATATATATATATATATATATATATATATACACAGTGCAGCAGATAATGTCATCAGGGAGGTGGTGATCGGGGGGGGGGGGGGGGGGGGGGGGGTGTTCATGTGGATGGTGGCAGAGGGAAAGAAGCTGTTTTTGTGTCTGGAGGTTCTGGTCCTGATGGACCGAAACCTTCTTCCAGAAGGGAGAGATTGAAACAGTTTATGACCGGGGTGGGAGGGGTCGGCCACAATCTTTCCTGCACGCCTCAAAATCCTGGAGGCGTACAGGTCCTGGAGGGAGGGCAGATTGCAGCCGATGACTTTCTCTGCAGAGTGGATGATACGCTGCAGTCTGGCCTTGTCCTTGGCCGTAGCTGCAGCGTACCAGATGGTGATAGAGGAGCAGAGGATGGACTGGAGAGGAACCGTTTACACATAATCTGACTGGTTCCCACACAAGGGTACAAGACTTTTCCTATTACAATATTTACAATTAGAGTGGTTCATTTTAATCAGCTATGCTTTTACTTGATGCAACTTTGACAAGCATTTAAAGGTTAATATTACACGTAAGTACACCTTTAGTGTGCAAACACTGTAACAGACTAGCAACCTGAGTAAGATGGGATACATGTGCAAGCACCAAAAACAGGATAGGTGTAGGGCTGTAGTCAACCAAGGAAATGGTTGGTCGACCAAGACTATGGCTCACGTAGCAATTAGTCGACCAAAAAAACAAAAGGAAAATGAATGAGCAGGTGCAGAGCAGGACAAGGAGAAAGAAAAAGAGAGAGAAATATTTAGTTTTGCCGTTTTGTGGTGCTGATTTGCTTTTAAACACAGACCACTTATGATATGAACCTTATTCAAGCTTTGACCAGAACCCAACAAAGCGAAACTGAAAACAGGTCCAACAGACATTAAGTATTTATATCAGAGCCCAACCTAAAACCGACAATTAAAACCTATTCTTTCCGCATACAAATGACATATTTATGTTTGTTTAAGTGGTAAGCCTGCTTTTATTAACAGACATCTGTTAATGTCAACATCAGATCAGCGCATGGGGAAACCAGCACGTCCAACACATAGGGGCATAGTGTGCCCCGCGGCGCAAGAGACAGTGAATCTATTTACATAATCCATGTATCAAATATAAGGATAATCCATGTTCTTGTGCAGAAAAAGGATTGATTCAATAGTGGATGTCTTCATTTGTTCCCTCTCTGCTCAGCAGCACACACTTATACAGCTGCTGCTGGACATAGAATCATGTTTAGGCATTAAATAAATTATATTTGATATTTAATCCTTATCACCTATATAAGTGCATTGCATTTTTTTTTTTTTTCAAACGGGATTGAAACTGATACCGTTATTGGTCGACCAATGAAAATCTTGGTAGACCACGACAGCATCGACCAATTAGTCGATTAGATTAGGTGGGTATATAAAATGGGTGGTTAGGTGCAAAGTTACATTAGGCACCAGTGACCTGAACAACAAGTTTAATATCAGGAGGTTGGTTGCTGTATCTAATCCCTAAACCAACAAAACAGGGTGGTGTAAGAGTGACACCACACACCCATAGAGCCCAACAACAATGTGATTTTCAAGATACATGCCAATATTGGAGGTTTTAGATGACAAAGAAGCAAAACACTAATAAATTAAATTAAGGAACTTTAGTAAGTAAAACTGTCAACATAAGGAACTGATGATTAATTCATGTTGGGTGTGGGATACATATGTATGTGTATATACATATGTATGCATATGTGTGTATCCATAAAATGAAGAGTCCATCCTTAAGACTGCTCTACTGTAAATTGTCTTGAGATACCATTGGTTATGATTTGGCACTATACAAATAAAAGATTGATTGATTGATTGAAGCCTCTGATAAATAAGAAAGGCAAACTACGGAATACAATGTAAAAATAAATTAATTTTCACAAATAAAGATGCTCAAATCGCAAACAATAAACATGGATAAATCAAAAAAGGGAAAAATGTAACTAAACAATGACCTAGAGCAGCGATTCTCAACTGGTGGGTCAGGACCCAAAAGTGGGTTGCGGATCTGTACTGGGTGGTTCATGGGCAGCTGGTCAAAAATAAATAATTACTTCATGTCTCTAATGTTGGACTTGTATTTTATTTTGAAAGAAACTTTTCTTTTGACAGACATGCTGTGAAATGCATGTTGCACAGGAAAATATATGGATGTGTTTTATAAAAAGATTACATAACTGTTTTCAACAGCTATTATTGAAAAACTAAATTTGGTTGTTGAATTCTAAAATTAAAAAAAAAAAAAAAATTAAAAAAAAGTGGGCCGCGATTTAATGACAGTGGTAAAATGTGGGTCCCAAGTTGTGACCAGTTGAGACTTAGAGCACTTCTCCCAGTGTTGTAATTTTGTAAGCATTACTACTTACAGCAAAACTGTCAGCAGAAGACAACGCAGCAAAAAACAAAAAGTTAATACATTAGTTACATATTCATTCATGGGCGATCTACCCAACCAATCGGTCGAGTTCTATTATCTTGATAAACTCCATAGTGGTGACCCTAAAGGAAGTGTCTATCCGTACAGTTGCAAAACCTAAACCTAACCCTAAAAATTGTTGCGATATTGGGTTATAACCTAACCCTAAAGGCAACCTTACAGACAATTTCAACTCTAAATGACTGCCAATCAATGAATGCAAGCTTCCAATTGATTCTTTGCAAAAACATAACAGTAACTATAGAGATTACTAAATAAGTTGCTTACCTTTAAACAAATTACCTCTTCTATTTTCCAGCAGCCATTTTTAAACAACCCATTTGATACAAACACGAAGAATCACAACATAATTCCATACCTTCAAATGTGTACAACTATAATAATTTCAGAATATACCAAGTCATTAGTCATTTATACGACGGCCGATTATACGGGAACTGCGTAAAAAGTACGTTTGGTCGGTATTTACCGATCGCTCTGAATGGTCGTAGGTGAGCAATGACTAGGTTTGTCCGTTTTCCGGGTTTGGCTGAAGCGCTCGTCCGGAAGATGCTAGAGGACAGCATTAAACAGCTACTACTGAATGACTTCCACTCTACAACCACATCACAACGACTATTAACATTAGTAATAATCAATTAACTTTCACAGTATATCGCGTGACATTTGCGATTGATTGATTGTAAACACTTTCAGATGTAATAACACGTTGCTAGCAGTTACGCTACATCATCAGTAAACACCACGGTGGCTATCCTGGTGCTAACAGGGTTAGCCTCGTCGCTCATAAACACATCAAAAACCAAACGCTGAGGTCATATGGGTTTATCATACAAATGGTACAACTTCAACACATGTTCAGAGTCTGTTCAAAGTATTGTAGGAAGTGCGTTTGGTCAGATGCGGACCACACTAGGGCTGCTAGCTGGTTAGCTGCCAGCTAGGCCACACACAGGATACACGAGCAGAACCCGCACACGAACCACACGGGACCGAATCAGACCGACACTCTGCGCGACGTCCAGGCAGTTTTACAAGCCGCTGGGTGTCGTACACGGTCCAGGCGTACTTACTGTGAAGTATGATGGTTAGCTGGTTAGACTTCGGCTCGTAAACAGTTAAATATGACACATTTGATGGATCCGGAGGGGGGTTCACTTTGCTGCTTTTGTCTTCTGCTTTGCTAGCAGTTGTCGTTGGGCCGGAGCAAGAGCAGCTCCACACAGCGTCAGACGGAAGGAACACGTTTAGTGACGTTACACGACGTCACATGTACCGGGGTCCTGAGCATGGGCCAAGATAGGGTCTCCTCGCGCTGTATCAAGTTTCATAACACTACTATTTTTTTATTTTATTTTTTAAATGAAAAGACAATCACAGAGGAAACATTTGTATCAAACGCATTCAATTTAATAAGACAAACTAATGCATATTTATTTCATATTTACACAAAAATATTGGATAGGTAGGTAACATCATAAATCATAAATGCTGTTACTGTACCCCACTCGTTTATAGGGTTTGTGAAAAAAATCCTCAGGTAAATTCAATTTTGCATTACCTAAGCCAGGACCAAAATAATTAAGAAAAAACTTAATTTATATTATTTTTAATGATGTGTTAATATGATATTACACGATATTACATATGTATAGCTTTAAAAGATTTACAAGACAGCAACAAGGGAGCTGATCGCGATAGGAAACAGTAAAATAATAATAAGATGTGGTGATGAACATTTGGTCTTAGAATATAATTTCATCTCATATATGTTTTGCTGTATTTTTTTGCTTTAATAGAGGTCTTTCTGAAGATTATAAAGTATATAGTATGTAAATGAATGTGAATGTAAGATACTCTGTGGAATAATATAAACGTGAAATATAGTCATCCTTGATTTTTCATTAATGGAATATTTTTATCAGTCTGACTATATATTCTCTTCATTAGAAAAATATTTTTAAAAATCTGTTACACGATTTTAACATCATGAATATAAGAAGAAAATAAATAATTATCAATATAAATGACATGTTGATGCAGTTTTGAACATGGATCTGTAGTATCAATATAATCCAATGTTGCATGTGTAGCAAAAGGACAGAGATGTCCCAATACAACTTATTCCCTTCCGATACGATATCGATATTGCAGCCTTGAGTATTGGCCGATACCGATATCGAACCAATATGATATCAGCATGAATCAGACACACTTTTATTACTTATTTTGTGGTGTGGAATGTTAGAAAAAGCTTGATCAAGTGATGCTACTCAAAGAGAGAACAATAATCAGCAACAGTAGGTATGAGAAAAACTGACCCATTTATTATTAACCAATTGGTTGCATACATTTCAACCTTCAACAATATATCTACGGTATTCTACAATTGAATAAATATAATAATATATATATATATATATCAGAGATTTTAGGTGCAGTCTGATAAAATACGATATTAGTTTTCTGGCTGATATTGGACTGATATCTGATATCAATATCAGATCGGGACACCTCTACATAAGGATAATATTAATAATTAAAAATATTTTGAAGGTTATTTACTTTTCTTTCGACTCACAGGACCAACTACCACTGATGTGTCGTTTTTGGCTCACATTTGTATATTTGGAATATATTATATTATATTATATTCAAATGAATATTAGGTTGTGTGTTTTTCCTCCTATACAGAGACTATAACCAAGCTCCATGTTGCAGTGTTCTGTAAGGACAGGACACTGGTCATCAGGGTGTGGCACAGCAGTGTTTTTAACCCGTCCTGTCTGATCTGTCATCTGGGTTAGGAAGTGGACCAGTCCACAGAATGATACCCAGGCATGTGAAATTCCCATTTATGAGTCTCCCTTCCGCCTGAGACACTACAAACATGGCTCGGCTGTCCACACGCTGAGAGCTCCGTGCTTTGTTTACCAGCGGGGTTCGTCGGTGGGGTGATGCCCTGTTTATGGGACAGATGGGCTTTTGTTGTGAGAGACCCACAACTGCTTTACCACCACCACCACCACCATGACCTCCAGCGTCAGACGTAGAGGGGCTGCGTGCGGGTGGGAGTTGTCTGCCGAGACGCATTGTTGTGTTGGGGGATGATCCGCCTGTGCTACTGCTGCTGTTAGCCACTTCTGCTCGGCTGCAGCTAACCACTCACTCCTGCCCATGAATGGCACTCACGGCTAGAAACAGCCACTTTTTTGTAGGATTTACCATAGAAACCACACAGACACCAGGCAGGCACTATTGTCTGTTAATATCCGATCGAAACAGCCTCATATCGCCCCTTGGATGAGAGCGCCGTACTCGGACTCAGCAGGCCGCGCTGCCGTCGCTTTTCACGGCTGCTGGCTAGCTACTGCTAATCTGCTCGTCAAACTAAGGTTTGTGCCTTTTACCTTTTCACTTCTTTTTCAATTCTCATTTGGCGGTTATAAAACAGCAACAAAATAGCTATTCAAAACAGTTTAGGCCAAAGAATACTAAAAATAGTATTTGCGTGGTTTTAAAGGGCTTTTGTTTTGTTTGAGGCCATTAGCATTCCGTAGACAGTGATGGTTTGTGATTTATCTTCCCCCTCATAGTTATATGACTAATGTTACTTATAAAAATGAACTCAATTTCTTTTTCATTTAATGGGTATTGTATGTGTTTAAAATGGGTAAACTGTCTACCTGTAAGTGCCCTGTGTGGCGATTCAACTGGTTATAATTGTGAGTGGTGATTTACTTCCGGTGTAGTGAAAAATAATCCTTCGCGTGAAAGCCTTATACAGGCGCATGCGCACTAATATCGTAGTAAATATTTACACGTATGCGTACAATATTTTGCTACCTTAAATTTTCCTATGATGATAAACCCTAATTCTAACCCTAACCCTAAAAATTAAAGATAAGATTACCTTTTTTCAACATGACGGATGCGCATGCGCAGTTCTCCAGGTGCGCATGCGGTAGGTTTATTCGACACTGCACCGGCTACGTCCGAGATTTGAGAAAAAACAAAGTAGGCATATCGTTCCTCAGTTATGTAAATTATCGGTTAGTTTAGTTTTTATTTTTGTCATACAGATTAAAAAGAAGCTGTAACAACTTTTGGTGATCAAAATCAACCAAGTAAAAATAGAAATAAAAAATAGATTCAGGTGTTTGATGTATATCTTGCAATGTTAATTTATGTCGCCCACGAACACGTTTAAGTTACTGCAAAGTGGATTAATGTGTTTTTCGAGTTGTGTTTGTCGGGCTATCAAATTCCGTTACTACTAGCGACCAGCGACGCTAACGGAAATAGGTCACCATTTAGAGTGGTACCCAAGCCAATCATAACACCCTACACTTTTTAAATGCCCCTACTCATTTAATACAGCCATAACTATCTAATTATTCATCCTTAAAACGATTGTTTTTTTTAATATAAAGCACTGGATGTGGCAGATTTTTAATAATTTCTCGATGTTTTAAAGTTGCTTTTTGCTCATTTTTAGTCAACAAGTGTTTGTTGAGTGTGTGTTGCTGATCCAGGTGATGCCAATTATAATTTAGGGTTCCAAAATGTCTGTGTTAGATCTATGGAATTAAAAAAAACAGTTACAACATGCATTTCTAGTTTGTAGGGGTTCGCTATTGGTTAAAATATTTTATTATTCAAAGATATGCACAGTCTTTTAAACAAATATCTTTGAAGCAGTAAAAAAAAAAAGTATTTAATATCAAAGTACTTGTCTTTTGCTTTTATTTTGTTTTTGTGAAAATAAGAGAAAAGTTACATTCACTCTGAAGGCTCCAGCTTTTAGAAACAAGTTCGGATGAACTACGGCCTAGCTCGCAGAACGTCTCAGCTCAAAATAGCATGCACCATGTTCCAAGAATTCAATCAAATGACTCGGTTCCACCTAGTAAAAAAACTGGCACCCCCATTGCACATACGGTGTAGAGCCCCATTTAAAAAAAAAAAAAAAAGGTCTTGTCATATTTATTCATAGAGTATTCTTTCTTAATTTCATGGAAATAAAAAAAGTGGGAAGTAATTATTGAACTTATGTAATTTTAAAACAGAAAAATGCTGCTTATGTGGTTTTTGATATTTTGTGTATTTCTGTTTTGGTGTTAAGTCAGTAAAACAAAATAACCACATTTATTTGTGATTTTGATTTGGTTTTAAAACAAAATAACCAAAGAATGAAGAGTACATGGATTATTTTGCTGTCAGTCTTTTGTTGTTAAAAATGATCTTTTATTAATCAAGTCTTAGCACAGTGGAAATTAGGACAATATACACTTCAGCACCAAACACTGACACTGGTTATTGGGGCTTTTAGCGAAGCAATTGCAATAATTTATATTGAAGGTGTTGTTTTTAATACATCTATTTATGTTCTCAAATAAGCAAGTCCAACACAACACCATCTTTGCCCACTCCTAATGGACAGCATGTTTTTAACGTTGTGTGATTCCTAATAATGCCCTGTGGTAGAGGGTTAAATGAACATTTGCTCCAATAACTAATGAAATGGAAATGAAAAGGCCAAACATTGTTGTAAATCACAATATTATGGTTGTTCTTTTAGCAAAGCTGTTAAAAAATCATTTTTATCACTAGTTATCCAACCATTTCTCCCATTATCTCTCCCAACAGCATCACGGAGAGCCAAGATGAAGAAGAAAGCTCGGCAGCACCGAGTGTCGGTGCCGCAGCGTCCACCGTCTCCCATCAAGCCCTCCCCCAACAAACAGATCCTGACCTACGCCCAGGCACAGCGCATTGTGGAATTTGAGTTGGACGGCCGCCTCCACCGGCTCAGCATCTACGACAGCCTGGATGTGATCTCCGACGATGACCCCATGGTGCAGGAGATGATGGAGTGCACCAGCAACAAGGAGAACGCAGACAAACCACAGCAGCAGGTCCTTCTGAGGTCTGTCAGACTCAAGAACAGTCAGGAGAAGAGAAACGCTGCATTGGGCATCACTGGGCCCAGAGAGGCAGGTGGACATCATCCCTGTGCCAACGCTGGACCAAAGCTTCCAGAGCCTAAATTTCGTACGGTGGAATATAACCTTCCCGCGGTCCGAAAGCGCAAAGCTGCCTATTACGAATTTACAGAAAAAACAGAGGAAGATCTAGACGAGGAGACGGAATACGACATGGACGAGGAGGATTACGCCTGGCTGGAACTGGTCAATGACAAACGGCGAAGCGAAGGTGTCAGTCAGGTGTCTCACAACGTCTTTGAGTTCCTGATCGACCGCTTTGAGAAGGAGCTGCACCTGGAGAGTCTGGACCAAGGTAGCGAGAAACAAAGTCCCATTGACGAGGATGCCGTGTGCTCCATCTGCATGGACGGGGAGTGCCACAACAGCAACGCCATCCTGTTTTGTGACATGTGCAACGTGGCGGTGCACCAGGAGTGTTACGGCGTGCCTTACATCCCAGAGGGCCAGTGGCACTGCAGACACTGCCTCCAGTGCCCCACCCAGCCCGCTGACTGCATCCTCTGTCCCAACAAAGGCGGAGCGGTGAAAAAGACGGACGACGACCGATGGGGCCACGTGGTGTGCGCCCTGTGGGTCCCCGAGGTCGGCTTCTCCAACACCACCTTCATCGAACCGATCAACGGCGTGGGCCACATCCCCCCAGCCCGCTGGAAGCTCACCTGTTACCTGTGCAAGGAGAAGGCGGTGGGGGCGTGCATCCAGTGCCACAAAGCCAATTGTTACACCGCCTTCCATGTCAGCTGTGCCCAGAAGGCCGGTCTGTTCATGAAGATGGAGCCGATTAAAGAGATCACAGAAACGGGAGAACCCACAATCTCCGTTAAAAAGACGGCCTACTGCGGAGCTCACACGCCCAACGGCTGCGTGAGGAAGCCACGCAACATCTATGATGAAGAAGAATTGTGCAAGAAAACAGACAAGAGTAAAGGAAAGCAGAAAAAGAAGAGTAAGAGCAAGAAGCCAGAGCCTGAGCAAGAGAGTGAATCAGCACCAACAGTTACTGGACCTTCGTTTCCAGCTCACAGGTATTACCTCCATCTACAATATTACTACTTTACTACGGGTGACACATCCAACTTTTTTACTTACGAAATTGTAGCCTTGAATATTGGCTATTACCAATATCAGATATCAGCACGGATCATACATACTTTTAGCATTTATTTTGTAGTATGGAATGTTAAAAAAGCATCAATCAAGGGATATTAGTCAGAGAACAATAGTCATCAACAATAGGTCTGAGATAAACGGAACCATGTATTATTAAACAATGACTTACATACATTTTAACCTTGTAAATGAAATACCCTGGAAAATGTAAATAAAAACAAAAAAAGTGAAAAATAACTACTAGTTTAACTTAAACTTAATAATATTCTACAATTGAATTGCATGAATAAAAACAAATTAGAAGACCCTGAAAAATACCCTCAAAACCAAAAAAAAAAACTAATTACCAATTCAAGTTCATTTCAGTTATTTTGTACAGTCAGTATTTAGTTCGTTTTTTCTGATACCAGACTGATTTCTGATCGGTCTGATCAATATGGAATTGGAACACCCCCATACATAACGTAATCTACAATGAGTAAAATAAACGTACCTTAAAATGAATTTAAAATCTGTTTCACTGCGAGATAATGTACTTCAACTATCGAATACAAATTGAAACATCAGGTATTAAAGGATCAAAATTAGGGATGATACGATTCGATTCACAATACTGGGTTCACGATACGATTCTCTCACGATTTATTTTACAAAATGGGACTGTAGACGACTGAAAAATATTCCTTTATTTTTTTTGGGAAAAAAATACTGTACCTTTTATTTTTCATTGTCAAAAGCATCTCTTGATAAACTATTCAAAACAATGCAATTTAACTAAAAATAAATCTTGAATGAAATAAATAAAGGAATAATACAAATGAAGAAGAAGCCTATTCATTTAAATTCTGGTTCCATAGTAAACAATGCAAAACTGCATCATAGTTATTTTTTATTTTTGAAAGTGCAACTGAAAATGTATTTTGTGCCTTAACAATTGGACTTTAAAAAAAAAAAACAGTCTGCATTGTATTTATGTCAGATAGCTGTTTGAACCAGCAGAGGGCGCTGGTACCCCAGTGGTCTGTTGGCATGCATTTATTCTAACAGTGAAGAAGAGAAGCTATGCTAGCAGACAGAGCTAATAGAAAAACGTGACTTTCACAGATATTCACGTAATATTACAGATATTCTTTCGGTGCTAAAGGGGTAAGGAATCATTTATGAACATGTTTAAGAGTAGAAGGCGGCCAGAAAGAAAGTAGTAGCATATTCCGCCCGCCGCCTCAGCATTTAAACAAGAGAACGATAAATATATAGCGCCCTCTGCTGTTTAAAAAAGTACTGCGATTCAATTTTCAGAAAATCGAGATCAACCCTGATACCTATGAATCAATTTTTAACTGCCTTACGATAAATTGTTACATCCCTAATCAAAATCCAACATGTTTCGTAAATCTTTTTAAATTACAGTTTAAAAAAAGGTTAAATCCAAATATATTCTTTGCAGAACTTTAACTTAAGAGGTAAAAATGGACATTTTTGTGCTCTCTGTGTAACAGTTTAATTTCAGTCAGCTGTACTGAATGGGCTTTAATTTGAATTCACGTTTTCTATCATGCTTTTTTTTTAATGCGTCTGGATTGAAAATATTTAATAAAATAAGAAGTGTAACACCATGTTAAAGCTGTAATTTCCCTCTAAATTCTGCCCAGTTTGGTGTATTTGATGTTTCCCCTCCTAAGAACCAGTTCAATGAAAAAGCTCTCTCCGCTCTTTAAACAGCATTGATCCTCAGTGTAGAAGTGTCTAACCTTTGGAAAGGCTTAACAGGCCATTGTTTGCCTCCATGCCCTCCAGGTTACAATCCATTCTGAACCAGGTGTCGGTTCAAAAGAAGAAAGCCTTTGTGGAGCTAGTCTTAAATTACTGGACACTGAAAAGACAATCCAGGAATGGGCTGCCCCTCATCAGACGCCTTCAGACAAGCCTGCAGTCCCAGAAGAACACACAGCTGGTTTGTTCCTCTGTCAGTCAACCACACGGGACTCTTTAAGTCATCTTTTTACCTTTCCCAAAGTCACAACTAGTTTAGACACTTGTATGCATGTTAGTTTGTAGAAGGTTCTGGTCATAAAATGCTTGGAATTCAACCTTTTTGTATAAAACTTCATCTCCAGAAGCAGAATGAGGAGGAAAGCAGGGCGTTGAAAGAGCAGCTGAAGGAGTGGCACCGCCTCCGACATGACCTGGAGCGAGCCCGACTGCTGCTGGAGCTCATACGCAAGAGGGAGAAGCTCAAGAGGGAGGAAGTAAGGGCGTTAGCATCCAAGCATGCACAGCTGCTGCTGCTTTACTAGGGTGGTCCAAAAATATAAACTTTAAGGAAATTTTTCTCCACAACTTTCATTTTGTTCTATGCACGCCTACTTACATTTATGCCAATTTTTTAGGTTGACTGGTGAATATTTAGAGGTCACTCAAAGGGATCATTTTTGGTTGTACAATGTTTATACATAGAGGTGTCCCAGTCCGATATTGATATCGGTCCAATATCAGCCAGAAAATGGATATTGGATTTTATCAGACTGCATCTAAAATCTCCAATATAAGCGCTCCGATAAGTTTTTGTTGTTTCTGTCCCCACCCTCAGTTGTTCCCACCATATACTGACAGTGAAAACTAACTGAAGTGAACTTAAATTGTGGACTATTGTTCTCTGTTTGAGTAACATCACTTGATCAAGCCTTTTCTAACATTCTACACTGCAAAATAAGTAATAAAAGTATGTATGATTCGTGCTGATATCGTATTGGATTGATATCGTATCGGCCAATACGCAAGACTGTAATATTGGTATTGTATCGAAAGTGAAAACGTTGTATCGGGACATCCCTAGTTATACATTGGTTAATCACATTTGTTATGCAATAATTTCACATTTTAAGTGATGATCATTAGCAGCAATTGTATATTTGTCATTTTAAAGTAGCAATGTTTTTTGGACAATTTCCCCTTATGTTGGATTATGGGGTTAAATTGTGGGGCATTGAATGACCTCTAAACGTGTCTCGATCTGCTCTATTTTTGCACTGCATCTTTTGTTCATGAGATGAAACATTTTTAAACTTTTGGAGCTGGTTTACACTAAACTTGTTTTTTTCCATTATATCGCGGACCACCCTAATGTTTGCACTTTCACTCTGACCTGTTTCAGATTAAACTACAGGAGACGCTTCTGGAGATGCAGCTGACACCTTTTAGCATTTTGCTGCGTGCCCTACTGGACCAGCTCCAGACCAAAGACCAGGCCAGGATCTTCATCCAGCCTGTGGATGTCAGCGAGGTGAGGATCAGGAAGTGGGTCAACTTCAGAAGGGTTAAACACTGAACTATCACATCTTGCTTTGCTCCTTGAAAGCAATTAAATCCACTCCTTTGTTGCATTTATTTGTTTTTTACAACACTATTTGTATTGATTTTTGAACAACAGTTTTACACATACACATTGTACACACGGAATGATTTATTCCCATGGACAACCAACATATGAAACACAGACAGGTTTGCAAATTAAAATAAAATGCTTAACATACACTTCTTGTGTACATACACATGTAGATTTGAAAAATAAAAAATAAAACTAGAATAGAAAAAAAAAAAAAAATAATAATTAAAGAAAAATGAATATCTTTGAATGGAGAGGCTCAAAGTTCTACATTAGTCTATATCTGGCATTATAAAGTAATGTGGGAACTGCAGAGGACCAACTCCTCATCCCCAGGTTCTTCTGTCAGGTCTTGTTGCATTTCTTAAGGTTAAAGTCAAATATTCACACACTACATTTTTCTGGAGCTGTTAACACATTTCATACACCAAAAAGCACAATGAACAGACAGCTGCTGGGTGCTGTCACATGTGCTCCTGTGACCACAGTGACTGTGATAGTTAATCACCCCCCTCCTCCCATCCCCCCACCAACATAGATTAGGTCAGACATTCCTTCAAGGAGGAATGTGTAACCCGAGATCAAGGTTCACCTCAGCCTTTTAAACACACATGAAGTATGGCAATGCATGCCCGGCTAGCTCAGTCGGTAGAGCATGAGACTCTTAATCTCAGGGTCGTGGGTTCGAGCCCCACGTTGGGCGTTAGCTTTTCTTTTTAACTGTATAAAGTGCATCTAAAATCTTTGATTAATGCTAGGCTGTCGTTACCGGTAAGTGTCAATCGCTAAATTATGACACCTTTGGAGCTATGTTGGCATTTCATTGGGTTTGGTGGAGGGATCTAGTGAGGGTTACTTAGGGTTAGGGTAATGAACGACACTTAATGACAGCCTTCATGACACCTTGTTCATGCTAATGACAGGTGTCATGTCAAAATATTTTCAGTGTAAAGTCAGCATTATGTATGAAACTTCTTATCTATGAAACTTCTAGTAAAGTGTTAACAAAAAATGTCCCTGAGGTGGCCAGAAATGTGTGATATCAAAATGGGGTCACGACCCGAGAAAGGTTGGGAGCCACTGCTGCAAATCCTGCAAAGTTCTCACCTGTCGTTGATGTCCTCTCTAGGTACCAGACTATCTTGACCACATCAAGCACCCGATGGATTTCTTCACCATGCGGCAGCGCATTGACGCCCAAAAATACCACAACTTTGATGAGTTTGAGGCCGACTTCAACCTCATCATTGACAACTGTATGAAGTACAACTCAAAGGACACATATTTCTACCGGGCAGCTGTTCGCCTCCGTGACCAGGGCGGTGCTCTGCTCAGGAAGGCCCGGCGAGATGCTGAGAGGATTGGCTTTGACCGTGAGAGTGCCATGCACCAGACAGACGCTCCTGAGATCAAAGAAGCTCCGTCGTTTAGTTGGGAGGATGGTAAAAGCTAATTATAAAGCTAGAATTAGCAGAGATGTGTGAGTGGTGTTGTAACTAATCAGTTCTTCTCCATTTCCTTCCCAGTGGACCGCTTGCTGGTCCCAGCCAAACGGGAGCATCTCTCTTTGGACACGCAGCTGCAGCAGCTCCTGGAGAAGTTTGATCTAACCTATGCCATGAAGTCCAGCCCCTCCCGCAGCAAGCGCCTAAAGCTGCTGAAAAAGACCATCAATGACGTGCGAAACGAAATGAGCCTGAAGAGGACGCTGCCTTCCCACCATCATTGTTCCTCTAACACACGTCCACCAAAACCAGATTTGCCTTCATCAGATCCAAGCAAGCTAAAAGAGGAGAGACCGAAGCTCAACGGACACCTCCATGATGACGAGGGTACGTACGGGACAAAAACACACGACAAAACCAAGCGATGTGGCTGAAGGGAAGAAAAGTTAACGACTTCACACAATGGAAACATAATGTTAGACTAAAGACTTTGGTTGTAGTTTGTTTACCTGTGTTCACAGCTGTGACCCCAGTGTCATCAATAAGCTTGCATAGGCTCACCTTGCTTTTGCTGAGTCACTCATAAGTGGGTTGGGTTTGTTACAGTAGGAGGTGTGAAAAAATATACACAAAGGCAGAGTTTGGAGGATCTCTGGACAGTATTGTTAGTAATAACTCAGCTTTAACCCAGCCTTTCTCAAAGTGTGGGTCATGAGCACCATCTAGTGTACAGTGTGGTGACATGGCAACTTTTCATGTTGTAAAGATATAACCAATTCCTCTAAGTTGACGCAAGGAACTTCATTCCTTTGAATAGAATAAGAAAATAAAGTGAAGAGAAAAAGATGCGAGTAAAGGTTTGACTTTAGGCTGTAGATGATCTGCTGTTATATTTCAGAGGACATGTAGTCTTAGTTGGTCCATAGGTTGTTATGTGTTAAGAATTTTCCCCTGTTTGAAAAATTATAGAAACACTCGGTTTGACTCTGCAAAAAAAAAAAAAAATCTATATTATTATTATTATTATTATTTTAACAAAAAGATGTAAAAAAAAAAGGACGAACTTAAATAAATAAGATCAGTAAGGTACATTTAAGAAAACACACTTCACAGCAGGGTTGGGGTCAATTACATTTTTTACTCAAAATGACGTCTTTTCCCAATTACAAGTCAATTACGATTACGATGACCGACAATTTTTCCAATTACAATCATTTTTTCCCCTGAAGGTCAATTACAATTGCGTTCTCAATTAATGAAGTTCATATTCAATTAATCACAATTACTGATCCTTTAATAAAACCTATCTTTCCTCTTGTGTTAACTTTCTGTTAGCGTCTCGTATCAGTTTGAGATACTGTAGGTCGGTTTTGACCCATGTCTTACTGTAAAATACACCAAAAAATATTATTTATCATCCAATATTGTTGTTGGTGCAGCAGTTTGAACCTTTTTTGTGTCGTATACCCCTCCATTTCACTTTTCTTTTTTTTTAAATGGTAAAATGATTCCCAAGGATAGTAAGAAAACTTGATATGAAACTTATTTTAATTATTACGCATGTGTAAGCCATAAAACTGTAACATGGTTCCCCTGTTTTGCATTTAATGAATTATTATTCATGCCAATTACAATTACAAAGTCAATTATATGAACTAAATTACAATTCAATTGTGATTACAGCAGCAACATATTTTTAAATTACAATTATAGTTATGTCATTATTGTAATTATTTACCAATTACACGATTACAATTATAATTGACCCCAACCCTGCTTCACAGTGGGGGTTTTTTCTGCATTTTGAATATTATGTTTATTAAGTTTAGGTTCTTTAAAAAAAAATAATAATAATAATTAAAAAAAAAAATTTAAATTTATTTTAGCTTTTTTTTCCTCTGCTCAACAGGAGACAAGTCCCTTCCTCCGACTTTGGAGCTCTCCAATGGAATGCCCCCGCTCATCCACTCAGATGCAAACTCAGAGCCCCCCACGCTCAAACCCATCGACGCTGTGCCTGAGCGTGACTACGAACCTCACGCTAAGCAACTCAGGTTGGACGTAGAAATCCCAGAGCTACTTCCTTCTGCCCCGCGTCTAAACGGACACTCCTATGAAGGCCTGCAGACTTCTCTGCTGGAAGGCGACGTCAGCGTGGTGGCCATGTCCACCTTCGCCGAACCTTCTGGCCCAGTCAGCCGCCGGACTGCCGTCCTTTTCAGTAAGTCAAAGGCTGCCACGCCGAGCAAGCTGGAGAAACGCAGAGACGAGGATGCTGAAGGCATCAGCCAGGAGGAAGAGGACGATGGAGCACAGCTTGGCTCTAAGTCCTTCTTATCAGTGGTTATACCCAGGCTGGAAACGCTGCTGCACAGCAAGAAGAGGAAGCACAGCGGCAGCAGAGACAGTGAGGAGGAGGAGGAGGAGGGGGAGGAGGAGGAGGAGGTGGTGGGGGTGGGGAAGGAACAGGTGGAGGAGGATGGAAAGTCTCCTCTGAAAAGACTCGACACTGGTAAGTTTCTGTTTGATTTTGGGTCATTTCAACAAATGGCCCATACACCTTGGTCTGAAAATGTTTTACCAATTGTTCATTAACTCTCCAATAAGAATACTGTAAATGTTCAGTTTGATTAGATTAATACTTTTTGAAATATGGCCAATTTAGTGACGGAGGTATGTGTCGATTTGAGCACGTCATTTTTCTTCCATTTTTAGCCTCCACTAAAGAATAAAACAATCACTCTGGAAACTCATAATTATCAGTTAGTAAATTCATAATTATTTGACAGAAAGTCATTATTATGAGAAAAAAAATTTTAATGTAAAGATTCAAAGAAACATACAAAAATGTGAATAATTTAGCAATAGAAAGACTTATTTGTTTCCACTATTTTCTACACTATGTACCATGTGTTGAATTCTAAGAACTGAATAAATAGCCAAAATATGTTTTGATTCTTGAATAAGTAATTGAATTATTATTCAAAGTGTAATTAAGAATGGTAACAGTCAGTGTCGGTAGACTGCAGCAAATACTCAGTTTGTATTTCATAATTATGATTTTACGAACTCATAATAATGACTTGTGGCGGAAACGGGCTTCCATAGGAACTACATCACGGGAAAGTGGCATTTAGTATAGTAGTTCAGCTCCACCTACTCTCTCAGAATATGTAAAAACATCTGCTATACATCCTCTGGTGGACATGCCAGATCCTCAAAATTGGAAAAAAGTTTGTTGTGGTTTTGGGCTCTAACATGTTTGACCTTCAGTAAAACTTTACATATGCCTCAGCTCCCCGTAATTTGATCAGCTTTGAGCTATGTACATAGACTGTTGTAATCACTAATGATTAGTCACATTATGCATTGGTTCTTGGGTGAGAGTTTCTTGAAATCCTAAAAAAACAACTTTTATTTACTATTGTCATAGGCCCATAACTGCATGTGGGAATGTAAGAAAAAAAGCTGATCGCTATTTTAATTTATAATATAAAGATTACTTATTGATTTTTTTTTTTTCTTTTTGTGACTTTGGGTTATTTCACCACTCGCGAATATTGACAATCCTTTCCATGAGGTCATTGTAGCTTTGCCTCTCTGTGCCTCACAATAATAATAATTATTTTATTTATTTAAATAAAGCAAACAAAAAATATTTGGTGTTAGTTTTTCCATTGTAACATTAAAAATATAAATACCATTGCATGCGAAAAACATTTATTTTTGAAGACGCAAGATTCTGAACAAATTTATCCTTTTCTGTTTTTAATAATAATAATGCATTTTATTTATGGGCGCCTTTCAAAAAACCCAAGGACACCTTACAAGCAGAGTTAAACATAGCAATAAAAACATAGAATTACAAAGCAGCAAATATAAAACATTGGGGTGATTTTTCCTTCCAAATATGTATATCTATAATCATTCTTCGGCTCTGGTCTTTCTCAGGCCTGTCGAGTAGTTTCCTGAAGCTGGACAAGGAGAAGGAGCACGAGGAGGGCAGGAGAAACATTCGACCTGTGGAGCCGAGAAGACGCTGTGCCTCAGAGTCGTCCTTCTCCTCCTGTAGCAGCCTGCAAACAAGCACCGGGTACTAAACGCATCACTGTGCTAAACACATCCTCTTTCAACCACCGTGGCACCAATTCCACTTTCTAGCTTTTAGCTTTGGTGTTGTGCTGAGTGTGTGTTTGTGTGTGTGTGCGTGTGTTGCTTTCAGCAGCATCCTCAGTCTTCCAAAGTGTGGGAAGGGAAAACCTGCCCTGGTCCGGAGAAACACTGTGGATGAGAAAAGCGAACTCATCGCCTGCATCGAAACAGGGAACTTTGCAAAGGCGGCTCGCATCGCTGCCGGTAACTCCATCACACTGGCATGTAGACGCATGTGTGGGCGGGGGGGCGGGGTTTATTATTATTTAGCAACCTCTTGTAGTGATATAAACAATTTAAAACACTTAGAAAGCAAAAAGAAAGCTTGGATCACTTCTTTACTCTTTATTGACGGTCAATTCAAATGAACAAAATTGAGCCTATTTATTCATTTAAATAAATCATGTGATTTTTGCTCTACCAATTAGCAGAAATCTTGTCAGTTTATTATCATCCATAGAATAAAAGGGCTCAATAACATTTTAAAGGCAGATTTAGGTTAGACTCCTTTGATCGCAGCTTTATTTTTTAGCTTTTGTGTCTTAAAATGCAAAATAAAATACAATACAACCCCCCTCAAAAATAGAATTAAAAAAACAACTTTATATCGGAAAAAGCAAAGAAAAAATGCGTTTCAGTGACAGGCGTATAAATGATGTCATAATTTAGTTTGACTAATAGCTAAAAATGGTTATTTCCTTCTTCACAGGTAGATTGAAAAAAAGTCAGATCCTATTTTTTTCTTTAAATGCATGTTAATAATCGCACTTGTGTTAAATAAAATGATCCATTTCCTTTTAGCCAAAATAAATGAGTTTCTGTAGCTGTATCTTTTAGCTGATGTTGAGCTGCAACACGATCAGAAAAGTGATTAAAACGATAATTTTGAAACTAAGGTCAGACACAAAGATCAGGATTAGTATACACTTTAGGAAACTTTAAACGACACATTCATGACGTAGAAATCCAACAATATGTTATTTTTATCTGTAAATCAAAGGTGTTTTGACTCCTTTTTTGCCCTAAACACAAACATCTGTTGCTTTTGCAAAGTTAAACTTCTGCAATCAGATGTTTTACTTCATTAAAATACAAAACCACAAGATCTGTTAAAGAGTCACTCATAAATGATAAATATTAGACACATTACACATCACTAGTGCTCATATCAGGCCATAATAAGCATGTAAACATTACGGTGTAACTAATAATTATTTTCAGCATGTTTGATTTTGTGCTTCCTGTAAAAAATGACAACTTTTTAGTAAAATGTGTAAAAACACATTTTTCTGCCTAAACTTGCTGACAAAGTGTCACCTCACACATCTTCCAGCTAGTGTTCATGCACACTTGTAACGCGCAGGGTTGGAAATCAACGGCAGCTGCGGGCCAACGTCCTGTGGCGTTTGGCACTGAGAGGAAAGTCTTTGTGCTCCCTCTCAGCATCTGGACACCCGCGCCTCATCTCCAAACCTGATTTGGCTAATTAAAAGCTCCAAATGGCTGCTAAATCTGAATATCTGTCTTTCACCACGCTTCCCAAAGTTGATTTCTCACCCTGCTGTCGCCGTGTGCTCCAGCACTCCCAGCATGGCTTTTTGAACTGTGTTTCCGTGTGCTACACATAACGGTTTGGTGTTGTCTCCGCTTCCATAGAGGTTGGCAACAGCAATATTTGGATGCCCGCTAGTGCTGCAACAGTTGCATTGGAACCCCTAAAGCTAGTTTGGGCCAAATGTAGTGGATACCCTTCCTACCCTGCCTTGGTGAGTGTTGTTGGGAGAGAGCATGACATCCTCTGACTCAACTTTTGTTGCCACCTTTTAAATTTGGAATGAACTGAAATCCAAATGTGATTATTCCGACCTACGGGACAAAATGTAAGTTTTTCTGCAGCGTTCACTGCTTTCAAACTGGTGCGTTAATATTTGAATTGCACCACTAGGTGGCAGCATTCCTCTCTAAATGTCTGCATGCTAGGACAAATGAAAGGTGGATGTGTGCACGCCAGTTCATTTTCATTGATGGTGTAGAGCTGCCTTTTTAAAAATGTATTTATTTCCTGTCCTAATACCGTATACGTGCACGTGTGTGTGTGTGTGTGACCGTCTCCCACCCTGTTGCTCACAGATCATCGACCCCCACATGCCTCGCATGGGCTGCCAGCACAACGGGGTGTCCATCCCCATGCCTCCCATGGACGTGCTCCGCATCGGGGAGCAGATGCAGTACAAAGCCGAGGAGAAGCTCTACCTCGTGCTCTTCTTCGACAACAAGCGCAGCTGGTGAGCCACGCGCTCAGTGGGAGGGATTTAAACTCAGGCCTCATCATGACTCAGCTCATTTCTGATCTATGGAGGCTCCGTTGGTGTGAGATAACTAATGAGATGGTTACAGATGGGTGGAAAATCCACTGGAGGACGCATCTCAAATGCATTTAAAGTCAGTTTTTAACTCGTTATTTAGAGCTCATTTCATATGGGATTTTTGGGGCCGATACTACTAATATTGGGGGTTATAAAAAATTGATAACCAATATATTGGCCAGTATATGAAATAAGAACCTTGATTATACTGAACATGAAGATAAATCAATATAATACCAAAATCTGATTTAAGAAAAGAAGCAAAACATAGATAGATAGAAGGAGCGTGGTCAACACTGGTGGTTTGTGACACAAGAAGACCCCAAAAACACCGTTCTCATTGGGGTCAGTTACACCTGTAATCGTGTAATTGATAATTAATTACAATTATGATGTCATAATTGTAATCATAATTTCATTGTAATTGTAATTAGCATTAAAATTCTACAAAAACTGTTAAAAACAATTTAATTAAATGCAAACCTGGAGAACCATGTGAGATTTCTATGGCTAACACATACATAGTTAATAATTAATATATGTTTCATATCAACAGTTTCCCACTACCTGTCAGTTCTCTTGGGGATCATTTTACTATTTAAAAAAATTGAAATCTCGGGGTATACGAAATGAAAAATGGCTCAGACGCCCACATCAAAAATATTAAAACCAATATTTTCATTGATTAGGAAGCTTAACAGGGTAGCCAAGAGATGAAAAATAAATTAGATGATAGATCATATTTTTCACTGTATTTTACAGCTGATTTGTTAAGATTGAGCCGTTGATGCTAACACAAGAGAAAGGTTACGTTGTATGGGGTTATTTATTTCAAGCTCAGTATTTGTGATTAATTGTAATTAACTATAATAATTAACTAATATTTGTAGTTCGAAAAAAATTTCGGTCAGTGTAATCGTAATTGAGAATGTATACTTGAAGATGTAATTGTAATTGATCCCAACCCTAGCCAATACCAACGTTTAACTGTAATATTGGGTTTTAACCCATAGAGGGCAGTCACTCTTACATTTTTACAACAAAACATGCAAAATTTTAATATATTGAATAAAATGTCAAAAGTTGGAAGAGAATCACTGAACAAGACTACTTCATACCCAAATGCATTTGTTTTCAGCAGGAAAAAGTGTTTTTTTTTTTGTTTAGTTCATTTTTAGTTAAAAACTGTCAACCTAATAATAAATAACAAAAGTCAAACTAGGGCAAACAAACTTGTGCAAACTGTATTTCCATAATACCAGAGGTATAAAGAGTACTCATATATACTGTATATAGAAGTATTGTTAGTTGATTTAAATTGTACTCAAGTACAAGTAAGTCATACATAAAATACACATGTACAAATAAAAAGTAGCTCAAATAAATAGTACTCAAAGTAAAAATGATTAATTACTTTCACCCCCCATGTATATTTTTGGTAATAAATCTTGCCACGGTTCCTTTGCATACAGTAAACAACTCATGTATAAACTTAAAAAGGAAGAGATTAAATCTTGCACAATCGGAACTTAAGTTATTTTCCACTAAGGCATCTGTATAAAATGAAAGGTTTGTCAAAATGTACAATTTATTGGAAATAAAAAATAATCACACAAAAACTAATTTATTCAGTAATGGTTGGGTGTAGAAATGTAATTAATGACTTTACTTCTTTTAAAACGTTCTAAAGTAAGTCACTATTGTAGTTTATAATGCAGAAAGCACAGAACCACAGAATTTCCATTCATTAAAAATGTCAACAGTATAACAAACTATTTACACAAGCCTTTATTGCACGTTTCAATGGCTAATGTACAATAATAAATATTTACTTGACTATGATCACACTGTGAATGGAGTTGTAACCAGAGGTGTAAAGAGTACTGGTATATTCTACTTGAGTAGAAGTACTGAATGGTGGATCACTCACTCATGTTCCTGCCCTGACAGGCAGTGGCTTCCTAGGTCTAAGATGGTTCCCCTGGGCATGGACAAGACCATCGACAAGATCAAAATGATGGAAGGACGCACGTCCAGCATCAGAAAGGCGGTCCAGATCGCCTTTAGCCGCGCCATGAACCACCTGAGCATCGTGCAGGACGAGCCAGTCAGCGACCTCAGTGACGTGGACTGATGGCAGCGCCACACATATAAACATTCTCCTGTACCAAATAAGCTCCCACACTCCTCAGCACCGCTGCAGGAAACCAAATGTTTACCAGACACCTGCCACACCCGCTGGTGTCTCCTCCTCCTCGTCATTCCTGCTTCTGGGAAACTCTTGCTGCTGAATTGAATGTCGATTTTCCAATTCCAGGCTTTGAATTGTCTAAAGACTCATGATTTCTTTTTCCTCTTCTTTCCTTTCCTTTATCTTTCCAAGGCTAAACTATTACAGATGGATTAATGTTCTCATTGCTCGTTCAAATTCATGGTCACTTTGTTTTCACTTCAGCTGTTTATTTTTATATTAACTCAAGCTGTTTTTGTCATTTTATTTTTTTACAGTTTTTTTTTGGCAGGTAGCCAGTCATCTATGTTGCAATTTGTTGAAAAGAAAATAACCATGCATCTTTTACACCAATCGTGTGTCTGAATGGTCAGTGTCATTTGCAAAAAAAAAAAAAAATGAACACTTTTTCTAATATATGAACTGTAAATTATCTGATGTCAACTTATTTAGCAGTTTTGACACAAATGGTTACTGTACAGGTCGTTTCTTATATTTATACTTAAGTTCTTGGCACATATGAGTGCTGTTGCGTTAGCCAGTCTTCATCAAGAACATGATGAATAAAAAGATGCCTTTGTATGAAGAAAATTAGGGCTAAAAAGTCACATTTCTAAGAAGTATGAACCCCATTTTTAAGTTATTGAAGTTTATATTGTATGCTACCATTTGGCATGAATCCTTTTTGTAATCAAATCATTTTAGTATATTTTTGTTCTTTGATATTTATATTATTTGGATGATATGGTTGGAAGTCCCTGAAGCTCATACAGTCTGTGGAGTTGTCAAGAAACCAAAAATGATGCTACCCAGAATTCTTTTTGTTTCATCAATTACTGAGATTCCCTGGAAATTGCTGCCAAAACATGATTTATTTTTTATTTTTAATGTGTTAAATTTGAATGTTACTTGACTGGTTTAAAGTCTTGTTGAGGCGGGCCAGTGTTAATTTATTGTAAAGTCTTTGCTTTACTTTACCTGATGGAAAAGCCTGGAGGGGATTCATTTTTTTTAAATCACTTTAAGAATTTTATTTTTAGCTGTAGACATTTCATTTTATACCAGTTTTACCTCTGGGTAGCTTTGGGTAATGTTTTCATTAACCGCTTAACCAGGATGTGTGTATGTTTTAAACCAAGTCTGGGACGGTTTTTGTAACAAAGAAAAATAAACAACACATATTTGGACTTGTCTATTTTATTATTATTATTATTATTATTGCTCAATAAAGCTGCTCAATGCATTTATTAATGCTGCCTCACATTTGTAAGATCCTAAATAATCTGTGTAAATTGTATTAAATAGAAATCTTATTAGAAAAATCGGAAATGAATGTTGGACGTAACATGTTTTGACCATAAAGACTATAAAATACCCTGAAATAGGTCAAATCATGCCAAAATAAAAATCAACTTTTTGTTATAGAAGAAATGTGTGTTTCTCAAATGGAGGTACGCAACTACAGGGGGTACGTGAGAGAGAGAGTGGAAAATTAACAAATGTGAACATGAAAAATATGGGGTTTATAATGTTTATGGTTAGCTAAAAAAATATAATCATAAAAATGGTGATGGAAATAAAAATACAAAGGTCACAGTCTTGTTCCCAAACTAGGGTGGAGATGTAATAAATAAACAAATCTATTCTGGAGGCAATTGATCAGTGTTTTTCTACCTTGGGGTCGTGACCCAACGTGGGGTTGTCTGGAATTTAAATGGTTTCGCCTGAAATGTCTTGAAAAAAAATAAGTACTGATTAAAAATATATTATTTAAATTTAAAGCAAAATTTGAACTGTATTCTGTATTATTTAAAACAAATACTGTATATACAAATATATCTGAGCTGGTGCAACTTGTCACTAATCTTTGCTGCTCTGTAACACATTTAAAACAAACAGAAAAGTGTCTTTGGGGTCTCCTGAAAATGTTGATATTAAAATGGGGTCACGATCCAAAATACGCTGGGAACCACTATGCACAATACTGTTTAATTCCACTTATTTACTAAATGTATTATTATAATTATTTTAAAATGTTATCACTATTACTGGTACTCTGAGGAAGATGTTGTTGTCAGACAAAGGGGTTACTTGGATTCAGAAATAAGAGAAAGGGGGTACTTCAGCCAGGAAAGTTTGAGACCCACAGCTATATGTTTATGGGGGCTGTTTTATCTCTGTCCACAGTGGGGCGCTGTTGCTTCATATAAAACCCAGTGCTGGGCAGTGATCCTGTTCCTGTTTGCAAAGTGGTCTATACCTGAGGAGGCCACCTGCTCCTCTCAGTATTCAGCATGCAGTGCTGCTTCTGCCTCTGTGTTTAAATGGTGAATTCACTCAATTTAAGAATACCAATTAATGCTAAATCAACCTGAGAGACAGAGCTGCTGCTGATTGTGATTCTGAGGTGGAACCTCGTCCTATAGCTCTGGCCAACAACTCATGCTTTCTCTTTTCCCCTCAGAGTTTGGCCACAAACTAAAGGGGTTTTTACTTGTTGGCATGCTAATGCGGGTTTGGATGTTCACTAACGGAGATAAGGGTGTGTGGGCTGGAGTTTGAACCTGCACGTTACACTTGCGGTGCCTTGTGAGTTCATTTTATAAGTGCATTTTAAAGGGCAACTTCGAGTCACGTCTCCGATGCAAATTTGGCTGAAAAACTGCTGCAATCTGCAGTCTGCTTAAGCCAATACTGCTTTTGTTACTGTGAGCGACCGGTATTCAGAGAAGTAAGGCAGGTTTATGAGAAATAAATAAGCCTGGTAATGCAGAAAGCCACCTTGAAGACACTTTGAAAGACATCTCCCATCTTTGAAACAATAGGTGCTAATTTGGTCTGATGCAAACACACAATAACACACTGCATCCCGCTCTGCTTTTGTCTGACTGTCTTCAGCAGATACTAATTGTGCAGGGAGGTAAACACAGCAGTCAAGTGGCGAGGACGTCGAGTCAAGCGTGAATATCAATCTCACTACATCAGAGTCGTCGGATGACTTTGACAGAGTTGAGGGAGGCTCATTAGGGTGCTGTTGGTGGTGATAACAGCAGGTGGAGGGCACGGGGAACTTTAGAGAAGCCTGTAGAGCTCACCAGGTTGGAAACGTATGATCCTTTCCAAAAGTGCCACCATGCAGGGTTCAGGGTGGAAATGTTACAGCAAAGTGGGAAAATCACTATATTCATGCATCTGATTATACATATACTGTGCTCATATTTGGCTTTATGTCAACGGGCAACAAGGAAAAATGTACACTGGTGTCAGGCCTGGCAACCTTTCTCTGATAGACTCATCTCAGCTGCTATTTCAGAGCATCTAAACCCCAAATTCAACTTCTTTCTGCTCAATAAACATGCATTTGGGTGTTAAAGGGTCAGCATTATGAAAAATTCACTTTATAAAGATTTTGCTACACTGCTATACATTCCTTTCGCATCATTCAGAGGGCCAAAATTGAAAAAGTTCAGTTTCTTTCCTTTTTTGCTATTCCACATTTTGTAAATGGTCAGCTCCAAATAGGCGAGCTGGATGTTTGCCAACTTATGAGTCATAAGGAGGAAACTCCTCGTCCCGACAATCTTGGCTCCTCCTACCCTACATGAGAACGTGAGCTCCTCCCTCTCAACTACCTGCTCCCGACCAGGTTTAAGCAGCAGACGCCCTCTCATGAAACCATGTCATCATTTTGAAAGAAGTCATTTAGTGATGCTTTAAAGCACTCAACAAAGATCCACAAAAGGAAAAAGAAGTCAAAAACACTTCTGTTATACTTTTTAAAAATCTTAATATTGCTTTAATACGGTATTTTAAAAGGAAATTAAGCAACATCATGATAAATGTTTAAGTATGATTTTAAATCAATACAATAGACATTAGAATATTACGTGCTTAATGTGTCCTGTACTTTCACAGTCTCCATGTGTTTAAACCGTTAGTAATAATATGTCTGTATGCGTATCATCGCCTCCATTTACCGCACGGTATAAATGTCCATTCATTGAGGATCCAAAGATTAATAGTGAGAAAGCTGTGAATACACAGGGAGGGAGAGGCTGTTCAGGGACAGTCAGGGTAGAACGCATAAGGTTCCCCAATGACAAAAATACACTATTGCTTTTCTGGAGGTGCACGCTGTTCACCTGCACCTCGTCTGCAGTGTTGGATGTGACATCCCGCTGCGCACACAGCACCGCTGAGCTGCACCCTCTGTTCATTTGAATTTAATGTTCAGTGCTGAGTTCAACAAACACTCACAAGTCTAAAAAAAATACATCTTATTTAATTGTGTTACAGTATCTCTTAATTATTAAACGCTGACAGGTGTTAAAAACTTATCAAACTCACATGATCAGTGTGTGATCACATGCTTCAGTTGATTTCTGTGATAAATTGACTAAATAACACCATGTTTAACTCTTTACTACTTTTAAAATGTGCAAAACCACAGAAACTTTTTTTTTTCTTTTTCTCACTGCTCAGTAACAGATGACGTCACGAAGTGTTGGTCTCAGCATTGGTTTCTATTGGCTGCTCATTCATCGTAAAAGCTCTCTAATCAATCTAATTATTTATTTATTTATTTATTCAGTTCATTTCCGACATGGTTGCAATCACAGAAATTCATTTTGACATTCAGAGCAAAATCACATCATTGGTTTTTTTTTTTTTTTTTTTTTTTTGTCCTTTTGCATGCCGGAAAGGGCGACGAAAAAAAGCATTATGCTTATCCAGATCCGTCCCCTGATTTGAACACAGATAATTTTACATCAAACCTCGTTTCTTCCCTTGTCAAACATTCACATCTTCTTCATAATTTCATCTTTTCATTAACGTTTTTTTTCTAATTATTTTTTTTTATTTTTTATTTTGTCCTTTTTTATGTGATGTGTTCTCGTCTGCAGTCATTGTTCCTGTTGTTACTCCTCCTCACTGTCCTTTTTTTCCATATCTCCTCGAGCTTTCTTTTCCAGTCGTTGTTTACGTTCCTCCAACTCTCCAAACGAAAAGTTCTTCTTCTCTCGGAGTACCTTCATATCCTCTGAAAGTCGCCTGTGATCGATCTCGTGGGTCTCATGAAGACGTGCACTTAAGCTAAACACTGTCAGCTGGCTTGGCTCAGCTGGGGAGCGGCAAGCTGAGAAGAGTTTGATGGAATGGGAGAAGCCGGCTTGGCTAAACCAGGTTTAAACCGTAGGCCTGGCTATTTTAAGAACACTTTGACAAAATACCCCCCAGGTGACTACAAGCTGATCAACAAATACAAACCCACAACAAAGATGTACACTTTAACACGGTACCACGTACAACTGTGCAATTGTAATGCTAATCGAATATATTGACTAAACTGTTAGCTGAACTCGTGGTCATACATTATACAATTTAAACTTTACAGAAAAAATACATTTTTCAACTCCAACAACTTCTGGAAGGACTATACATTTTAATCTAACACCCAGGACAAGACACACAACACTGTTGTTTCAGTTCATACATAAAAAAGGGGTATTTGAGTCAATAACATCAAACACAACGCTTTTCTCCATTCAATCTGAATATTGACTGGTGAGGAAAAGGAAGTGCAGTGTCATACATTACTCAGTTCGGTTGCTCCCCCTGCTGGTGTCTCCTGCTAACTACATCCAGATTTTTGCCTCATAGATCCTGGTTTAGCTTTGCTAGCCACAAGCGCCTCCTTTCCCCTGATAACTTGTGAGATTATTCTCCCTGATTTGTTATGATTTTTGGCAATCTATGAAACTCCAAATGTATCTCACTGTTTGACCGATTGGTACAGCCAAAAACACGGCAATAGTTCACCATTCCGTCTCGAAATTTGGGATTTTCTTGTCTGCGTCCTGTTCGTAGACCTGCTGCTTTATCTCCAAAATGGCGACTTCCGGGTTGATGACGCGATAGATGACGCGCTGTGGAAACCCTCTATGAAGAGCAGATTGTGCTCTAATCAGAGGGTTCATCAACCAATGACTGTACAGTATGTGACACATCGTGTGCGTATTTCCGTCTGTCTCTGTGTGTGCGTGAATGTGCTTGTATTTTTTGTTGCTGTGTGTGCGCGTCTTCCTGGTTTATGTGAGTGCGATTGTAGTAGTTGAGTAGAGCTCAGCTGTCACTGCCCAGCACTGTGGGATGACCTGACTGGGCGTGTCTTATCTACTCCAGGTGTAACGCCCCCGCTCCCCCTAGTGGCAGGTCAGCAGAAAGCAGGGGTTTAGTTACTCTTTAATATTAATTAATACAATTTTGATTTTATGTAACATTTTAGACATATAAAACCAACATTTGACTTGCATGTAAAAGAGAGGAAAATGAAGCAACTTTCTTATAATTAAACAACTTTAAAACAACATAAGAGCCTTGTACCTTAAAAACACATCTGACAGGTTGGCCAAAAGCCTGCCTGAGTAAAAATAATTTGAGCCATTTCCAAAAACACATTGCAGGGTCAGAAGATTTAAATGATTAAAAAAGCAACAACAAAAAACCCAAAAACCATTACTCACAAGATACAATATTAGCCAAAATGCAAAAAGTGTACTCCTGAAGAAAACATGTTTGGCCGCGCCCTCCAGGTGGTGGCAAGTCCTAAGTGGTGAGTAGTAGTGGCTAGCAGCTAAGCTAGCAATCCACTCCAATACAAACTATGACATTTACTTTACCATTTATCATTTAACAAATGTAACAGCTCTCCATATTATGCTTCATTGAAATGTCTTGCTTGTAAAATGGAGTTCAAAAGTGCATAAAAACTGCTATATCTTCATTATTATTATTATTATTATTATTATTATTATTATTATTATTATTATTATTATTATTATTACTTGCTTATTCAGTTTAACAAAAAAGGTAGTTGCTGACACTGGGAAAAAGAAAAAGAGAAGTCTAACCTTTAGATGTTACATTGTTTAAAGTGTTGCTTTTGTATTATTTAGTCAGATTTGTACAACTAACATCATCAATGTCTAATGCTATCAATGGTAAGCTAGCTAAAAACACATCTCCCTGTGCAGTGTATGGACACTCGTTTTGTCCTTTGTCTGCTTTCCAACCAGAGTGTGATTTTGACCTCATTTTCTTAATTTTTTTTTTTTCAGCACCTCATTTGCTTTTAGGTGTTTTGATTTAATGTATAAGTATTACATTTGGACAGTTGTGTCTTTGAGTTAAATTCACTCAAAATTTCATTGTACACACAAAATTGAATGTAAAAACTGAGCGCGAGTGAGGAAGAGAGGGGAAAGCCAGGCCACGCCCCCACGCTACGTCTAAAGTGTGATTTTGCGCAAAAATAGTTTCGCTGTGTCAGCTTGGAAGACGTTAGAAAACGGCTAAAAAAAAAAAATGGCGGTTGTATTTAAAGAGCATTTTAAGCCAATAAGTGAAGTTAAGCCTGAGGTAAAGGTTGTTTCTGTGGAAATGGTGGAAAAGAACAGCAGCATAGCAGCAGTTAGCATAGCAAGTTTTTTTTTTTTTTTTTTTTTTTTTTGCTGTTTTGACAAATAAAAGGTACAAGCACATGTTTTCGGTTTGAGTTATGAAGTTTGTAAATATTTTGTATTTGTAGGATTTTGTGTTCTGAAAGTTTAGAGTCCTTTGTGGTTAAAGTAGCGCTAATTTTGGTCATTGGTGCTGAAACATGGCAGATTTTGAACAGCTGTTACTCAGAGATGGATGCTCTCCGTAACGAGCTATTGTCTGTGCTTCTTTAAAGCTGATTCATCATTCTTTTATTAAACTTTTAGGTTATTTGGTTGTTTGTGTTCACATGATATTATTGGCCCATTTAGTTAGCAAAAGACACTTTGAAATGTTTTATTCCGTGACATTTTTGTCTTTCTCTTACTGCCGGAACAACAACCGGCATGTGTTCCGGAACCTGATGATTTACAAATTAAGCACTGTTTGCAACCATGTGGATTTTACTGATATTTTTTTTACTTTTGGTTGTTAAATCAATTTAAAGTGTAACTCGGCTCATTAATTGCTGACATTTTGACTTGTTTAAGCTCTTCAAAGTCAAAACACGTTTGTTTATTTATTGTTTATTTGATCCCAATTGCATTGGACAGGCCAGATGTATTGTTTGAGTGCTTTAGCACATGCGCTAATTTGCAACACAGGAGCCTTTAAAAGCGAAAAAAGTAATATCAAAGTAAAGAGGGAGAAATGCAGTGTACAATAATATGACAAAAGTTAAAAAAAAAAAAAAAAAGTGGTTTCTCATGTGTAACAGAGTCTCAAACCTTGAACCTGCTGCATTAAACATCTGTCAGACTATCTACCTTCCAGTTTGGAACAGTTTCTTTTCCTTCCTTCCCCTCATTCCTCTCCTCTTTTCTTCTTTTTCTCACTGCCTCTCTTGGTGTGTCCCTGGTAGGCCAGATCTCCAGTGAACATGTTCAAAAACATTGGGCCAGAATAGCCTGGGCTTTGGGTAGATGTATATTTATGGGCTGTGTTTTTATGTTTCACCTCAGAGGAGTTAAAGTAGAAATACTTTTTTCCAAGGTAAGCAAATAACACAACTTCAAAGGAATTTTAATGCAGCGCATTTAATCTTAGTGCTACAGTCACATGTTACTGTACAAATTATTGTTCCATTGTTAATGAAAACTTCAGGACTGATGCCAGGTGACTTGATTATTGTCTGTTTGCAGACGAAGGAGCCGAGAGGTTCAGATTAAGCAAATAAAAAGCTTAAAATCACAAAGAAGAGTTGAACATAATCACAATCCAAAAGCCACACCATTAATATGGGGTGCCGGCCTAATTTGAACATTTAGTTCACTTTCCTTGGCTCAATTTTTAGCTTTACATTCGGGACCCTATATGAATGGTGTGGCTTTTCAATTGGGATTATGTACATATCTTCTATGTGGATTTAAGCTTTTTGTTTATATACATTTAGCTTTACACTTGGATTTAACATTTAGATTCAGAATAAACATTTAGATTTACATTTAACATTGGGATTTAACTTTTATATTTAACTTTTACATTTACATTTAATATTTACATTTAGATTTATTTTTCATACTTGGACATTTTTAACAATGATATACTGTATAACATGCTTTCCATGAATTAGTCTCACATGAAAGAATCATGAGCTAAATATGAGGAAAACGAGCTAAATGTTCAAAATTGGCTATGAAACAGTGACAGCATTTTTACATTCGGCACCCCATACATTAAGTCATGGCTTTTGGGCAGCAATCAAACTGGCAGCTTGGTTATTCATTGGTCAGAGTGGACTCTGATCTGAAACAGCAGCGCTAATGAATGAGATGAAAAAGCAGAAGCCAGAGGAAACCAAAGTATGACAAACCATCACCAATGATCCCCTGGGATGTCATTTAATGCTAATCTGCAAAGCGTTACGCAGGCTTCGACTGTGGCTGCAGTTTAACACCTGAGATTTAATAGCAACTGTTTAATCCGGCTCTGACGACTCGGCGGATTCTCTCTCGACACGCAGACGGCTGCTCGTCACATGTGACCCAATCAAACGCAGGCGGGAGATGCTCTAATTAGCTCCTAATGTCATGATTCAGCTGGCTCCGGAAACATGTTAGCGATGACGGTGGGGTGGGTTAGTTGGTTTGTTGGTGAAGGCGGGGCGTGGGATCAGCAGGGCTCAGAGCATGGCCCTTTGATGTGAAAGATAATTACTTGTGTAGCTAAGATAATTAGCACAAGTTCAGAATGAAAGTAAATAGGCTAACTGTCGCTTCCACTGTAGCCTGAGTGAGCTCAAGCTGGGAGGCAAACAGTGTGTGATTTTCCTCTCCGCTGAAAGGGAAATTAGATTTAGGATGTGCCATTGGGCTATGTGCGCTGTTCACGAATATGTTTTTAGATGCATGGTTGAGTGCTAATGTACAAAGTGATGAAAATGGAGTTAACTAAGGCTACACGATCCAACAAAAAATCAAGATTTTTGGGTTGTGGTGTACAATGGGGCAAACCTTTAATACCATATGTACCCAAAAGAGGAATTTTATTTAGATTTAACCATTAGTTTTTACCTCATAATAAAAACTAGTGAAAGGCAGGGTGAGAGGCAATGAAGCATTAGAGCACATGTGTCAAACTCATGGCCCGGGTGCCAAATCAAGCCCTTTGGAGCATCCAATTTGGCCTGCAGGAGAAAATTAAAAATATTTGCAGAGGCTCATAGTTTTCCTGGTAGGGATGTAATGATTCGCTCAACTCCCGATACGATTCGATTCATGATACTGGGTTCACGATACGATTCTCTCACGATTTATTTTACAAAATGGGACTGTAGACAAACAGCTATTTTTATGTTATTTTTCATTGTCAAAAGAATGATAAACTATTCAAAACAATGCAATTTAACTAAAAATAAATCTTGAATGAAATAAATAAATAAAGGAATAATGCAAATGAAGAAGAAGCCAAAAAAGCAAAACTGCATAATAGTTCTTTTTTTTTTAAAGTGCAACTGAAAATGTATTTTGTGCCTTAACAATTGGACTTTTTTTTTTTAAAAAAAAAACCCAATCATTTCACTGTATTTATGTCAAATATTTGTTTGGACAAGCAGAGGGCGCTGGTAACCCAGTGGTCAGTTGGCATGCAGAAGTTCTTGCAGTGAAGAAGAGATGCTATGCTAGCAGACAGAGCTAATAGAAAAACATGACCTTACAGATATTCACGTAATATTACAGATATTCTTTCGGTGCTAAAGGGGTAAGGAATCATTTATGAACATGTTTAAGAGTAGAAGGCGGCCAGAAAGAAAGTAGTAGCAGGTTCCGCCCACCGCGAACAGTACTGCGATTCAATTTTCACAGTATCGATGTGAATCGTGATACCTATGAATCAATTTTTAACTGCCTTACGATTAATCGTTACATCCATATTTCCTGGTGCTTATATCGCACTATTGCGGTCATTTGTAATGTTAAACTGTTGATAAAACGAAATTTTCCTCAACTTATGACACAATATTTCACTTAATTAAATAGAAATTGGTCACAAAATTGAGGAAATTTTAAGTGAAGATTTTGTTGGGACTGATTTCTATCAGTTATTGCTTGGATATGGTCAATTTCTTACATATTTTTGTATTTTGTGTATACGTAGAAGTGCAAACTAAAGCCCAATAATGTTGATCACTTGTTTTCCCGTATAAAATCTTTGGCCCACGAGAGATCAAACTACTTCGTATTTGGCCCCTGAACTAAAATGAGTTTGACACCCCTGCATAAAAGCTTTTAGAGTACTAGATTTTGAATTAAGATCCACATGTTTTTTCACCATGTCACTCTATGCGCTAATAAGACGTACAAACCCTAAGGAATCAGGAGTGCGCGGCTGCTGCACATCGCAATGCGCCCTCAATCCATTTAGCGTGTTTCCTTCTAATGAATATGTATAGTAGGTGGAGCATACAAGGGGAGCAAAAAATGGGAGGAGGACATGCAAATAAACTAATGCAGTGGGCGCAATGCAATTCATCAAACCAGGAACTGCTTGCGGTGATTGTTTAATGCGCCGAAAAATAGTACGACTGACAAGCATTTGCAAACACACACAAACAGAGATGAGCTACTCTGAATAAACACAGCGGAGATGGGAAAATAAAACAATAGTCAACATTAACAGCCACTGAATAAGAAAATACTGTGTGTGTGTGCGTGCCTGCGCAGAGCCGGCTTTAGGTCATCCGGTGCCCTAGGCAAGAGTGCACTTTAACGCCCCCCCCCAAATAAAATCAAAAGAGTCCTGAGGAAACAACTACAACAACAATGGTGCAAAATTCAAAAGCAATGCAAAACAAAAGCAATGCAAAAATCTTAAAAGAACACAATGTGCAAACAACACAATATAATTATATAGAATATAACTGTCCTGATGGCCGGCCCTGTGTGCTTGTGTGTGAGAGAGAGGGAGCAAAAAGCTGCACGTGCGCCGGTGCGTGTGGAGTTCATGGCTTGGGTGCAGAGAGGATGCTGGATAGATGAAGAGACCCATGGATGTTGCTCTGGACACGCAGCTTCGAGGAGCTCCTGTGTCTTTCTCTCCATGTCTTGACCGTAAAACTCTGGTGTCACATTGATGACAGGAGCGTCAGGCCAGAATTCACTGAGCAGCATGCGTAATTTGCACAGCGATGGCACAATATTCACAAATGAGAGTGTGCGTGACTACTCAGGAGCCAGACCTGCTGGATGATGGTCAGTAGATCATCTTCAAATGCTGCAGACTGGTTGACAGATTGTGTTGCTGCATTAACTCAGATCAATAGGACGGTTTCTGTCCACATCTGCCTATTTTTCATGGACTGATCGGAGCATAGTTAGAGGACCGGAGCAGCCACATTAAAATAGGGGGTAAAATATCGTTAGTTTTTAAGGTTGTTTTAAAAAAATTAAATAAATAAATTTTCTTTGTTTATTTAGTTTTCTACATCAGAGAAGTTCATCTGCCTCCAATTTAACTTCCTCAAATGTCTTTGTGTGCTTCTGTGCACTCATGTCTCCACATAGAATGAGCAAATATTTAAATCTAAATATATCATTTAAATAGGGCGGTCTGCACCACTTCTGCACGTGCACTAATCATTGCTGCAATCTTAGTGAATTCCTCCCAGCAGGTGAGGAAACTGCATCACTGAAGGATTAAAGGACTCACCTGGTTTACCACCCTTTATTTCAGATCTCAGTGAATCCGCCACTCAGTGTTATCTATGTTGCTAATAGCGGTAGTTATAACAGAGTGGAGCCTCCTCAGGCAGAGACCTATGTGTTTGCTATCAGTGTACAATGGTATCTGGCCTGCTTAAGGCAGTCTGACCAGAAGTGACCAGGAGAGAGTTCTGTAATTACATACCAAGGACTATTTCAGTTATTGTCTAATTTTAGTCGACTAAGTTTTTTACAGACATAGTCGACAAAAATTTAGGCTACAGGATAAGAGTTTAAGCAATTTTTAAAAGATTCAATTATCATTGATCAAGCTGATATGGGATTGTATTAATTTGTAAGAGCACATGATCACATGAGCTCTGATTGGATTTTTTTTCCCATGTGACGAAAACCTAGTTTTGTTTTTATTAGTCGACAAAAATATGAATAAATTATGACGTACATTTTTAGTCGTCAAAATTGACACTGTGAAATTAAACCTCAAAATCTTAATGATGCAATAATGAATCCATCAAACCATTGACATGCACTGATATATTGTTAGCAGGCCTTCTACCAATAGTATATTCATTTTTAAAACTTTGTTACATCATAGTACCACCAGTTCATTCAAATGAGGATCTCGTTGTGATTAATTGCTTAAGATCTGTTGCACTAATGTAATCCAGTCAAATATTTGCATGTTATATTTCATAAACTTATTTCAGAGACAGGACAAAAATCCAAGCTTTACTTAGAAATATGAATAATGACATATTTTATAAAAACAAACAAACATTGATTACTTTTAGTGCTAAAGTAAGGATTACGGTAATGATATGGTCTAATAAGGGGTTGGGATTTTGTCATGGACTTTCTTATCTCCATGGCTTCATTTGTCACACCACTGCTCATCAAAGCTGAGCATAGACCATGAACACTGTGTTTTAATGACTATGTTGATGTTTTATTGCTCCCTGATTCATAAAAGTGAACTTGCACATAAAATTATATGTATAATAATAATAAAAAAAATCTAATTATACATACAGTATATGTTTAATTTAGTAAAAAAAAAAAAAAAAAAAAAAAAGACAGTGCACGTGGAGCAGTTGATAGAGTTTTTTTCTTTTTTTTACCAAAGGGTTTGTGGGATTTGTGGGGTCATTTAGGATTATGTTGAGTAATTTGATTGATTTCAGTTTTGTGGTTGTTTTTTTGCGTGTTGTTATTTGTTTTATACTTCCTGTCTTGTTTGCAGGATGATTTCATGATATGCTTCTACTTTTTGTCTCCAACACAGATGATGCTGCTTCACTAATGGAACTCTGCCTTTTTGTTCTCCACCGACACCAATTCTGCACCTGTGAAAATTATACGGTAACAAAAGTTTCTCCTTTTCCTTCTTTTTCTTGCTGACTTTCCAAAGTCAAAAGACCTTTGGAAAGAAGAGTTATGTGAGAAAGCGGCACCGGTTGTCTTTTCTAAATGAAAAAATAAACACAACAATATTAATATTATGATTGTATAGAAAATAAAGACAGGCTATAATTAATCGAGCACTAGGTCATTGTTTTAAGTTACATTTAGCCTTTTTCCCATTTATCCATGTTTGCTGTTTGAGTTTTTCTTTTTTGTTACATTTTATTTGAGAAATACAGTTTGCACAAGTTGCACCTTTTTTTTTTTTAATTTTATTTATGAGTGGCTTATGTTGGCTTTGTTACTAACTGAAGTTCCTTATTTGAATGTAATGGTGTTTTGCTTAGTCTTGAATCATATTTTGGGTATTATAGGAATTTGTGTTCATGTACACTATGTATCCTATGTCCAATGTTCTTATTTCATATATTGACCAATATATTGGTTATTAGCACCAAATATCAACTGTTTAAATATCGGTATTGGCACAAAAAATCTCATCGGTCATGCTGTAATAGACAAAATTGTATAAAATACAATTTATTTAATTTTTTTCAAACTTGCGAGAACAAGTAAAAGGTGACTACCGGTAAATGTAATTCAAGTACCAATATCAAAAACAAGTGGTATGTTTATCAAACTGTCAAATTACTATTTTCAAAAAAGCTAAACTTTTGCTTCTACAACAGATTCTGATTCTGTTAAAGTTCTTGAATTCTATGCATATGTTATTTTTTAACGCAAATTATTTAACGCAGTTAAATGATTTCTTTGTTAAAAACCATGATTTAAAAAATGATTCAGACAGTATCTGGATCAAAACGATAATCGAGTGGTGAAATATCACAATACTGAATCAATATTTTATTACACCGTTAGTAGGAATGCAATAAAATGCCTGCAGAAATTGAAGATGATGCTTGAAATCCATTTAAAATGGGCCAAAGCTGTAAAAAAGAAAGTTGATAGTGTTGAGTTGGATGTGTGTACATGTGGAAAGGCTTTGATGTGACATGTATATGAGTGTGTTTAGTTGGACTTGGATAAACATAGAGTGATGGTTTCATTCCAGCTAGCGTAGAAGAGACTCTCCCACTGCTCGCATGTCACATCCCCATCCTGCCGCATTCCAAGGACACTGTTGTGATTGACGGGGCTTAATGTGTAACTTGCCAGAATTGGATTTGATCCTGGGGGCTCTGCCACTAGGCTCCAATGTTAGATTTACACTTTTCCCTCCTACTACGCCAACCCCCCTCCCCAAACGCCCCCCCCCCACACTCTGTTCAACAAACAGAAGCAGGATTGCCTCTGTGGAGCGGCTCGTTGCTGCCGATCATATGCGGACATGTGTGAATTGACTCGATCAGGCATCAGCTTTGCTCTGGCTCCGATGAGATGAAATTACATGATAATTTGTGGCTGACTTGTCAAAAGCAACATACCTCCGCTTTTTGTGGGTTTAAGGCGATGCAACCGTTTGAGGTTTACATACCAGGAATAAATAACCCCTCCAGCTTAACAATAAACACAACCAGGCCTAGCACTATGTTGCCAAACGTATTGTATTTGATACATGAGTTTTGGAAATCTCTACATCAGGGGTCATCAACACGATGCCATCATTGACCATGTGAGGTGCCTTCAGGAGTTCTACTCACCAATGAGCTCCATCTGAAATCTGATTTACTTTCCAGGATTCAAACTCACAAAGATAAATACATTAGACATATTTAATTAGTACTTCGTAAAGTTAAATACTGTTGATAAAGGTTTAGTATTAAATTAACCATCTTTAAATGTTTATTTTCACTGAAACATGGCAACAAATGTTTTTAAGGTTTGGTGTATAATCAGTGGTATGTTTAGGGGAAATAAAAGTTTTCCATGTTGAAACCTCATCATTTCCTACCTTTAATATGTTAAGTTTTCATTTATTCTGTTTTTCAGGAAACTTACTTTGAACTCCTGACATGTTTTGCATGAAATCACAGGAGTGCCAAAATTAAAAGGAAATGCATGTGGAAATATAAAGCGAATCAATAATACAAATTTATAAAAATAAAAAGAGAATCAATAATAAAAATGTGGACATATAAAGAGAATCAATAATGAAAAAATATACAAATGTAGTATATTCTTTTTCCATTTTGCTTTTTCCATTTTTGTCATTGCTTTTTCTGTTTTGTCTTTGTCTTTTCCATTTGCGTTTTGACATGGCTTGTCGGTAAAAGCAATGTCAAAGTAATGACCCGCCCACCGCTCTTGCTGTGGGCGGGACTTACTGTCCAGGCTGACTAGTTGATACCTGTTCACACGATTCCTGCTTGCGGTCGCTATGTATTAGCAGGCTCGGGGAGTAACTGATGACAAGTAACAGTTACATAATCAGTACACAAAAAACATGTAACTCTAATCTGTGACACTATATTAAAAAACGTGTAATCAGATTACAGGTTTTTTTTTTATAAAAACAGGGATTATTTTGGGGGTTTACATTTTAAAAGCAAGCAGAATATGCATCAGTGCATCAACACAGTGCACGCACATGCATTTAGACACTTCACGGCAGTTCACCACAACAAAAGAACACGTAAATCAAGCTGTATCAATGTTGTGATGACGTGAACAGCGCGGTCACCGCGCGCTTGTCTGGAAACGGACCAACGTGTCCATGGACTGACTCAGAGCGGCTGGATTTAATACATCTGATCACTGAAGAGTTTTCTAAGTTGATGGATCAGTACGTGTGTTTTATGTTTCTGTCACGTCAACACTGTAGTACCGTGGGACCCTTACACAACAATCTGAAGCACGGCACGTATGGCGTTATATTTGTGCCACAACTTTATCATGACTGTAAATGGTCCGCGTTATAAACATTATCTCTTGATTGGATTAAAATTAAACCAACGCTCAAAAGACACAGAGCTGTGTGATACTTGGATAATAAATAAAACCAAGAAGCTGATTTTCATCAATAACTTCAATGCCCTTTGTGTTTCAAATTGCATTGAAGTTCACCTGCTCAGTTTGAAAAACAAACACTAGTCTAAAAATCTAAATTCTTACTTTCAGCATCTCTGTAAAGTGGCAACATTTCCCACCAGACTATCAGTCTAGATGACAGCCGCAATAAAGATACCTTTAGCTGGTTGTTAATGCAATACAATTCCGATCTACAATGCTAGTATCAGGTCACCAATCCCCATGTTGTGAAGTTGAGCACACCTGCAAGGCCCCCATTCTCAGCGGCTTTCAGATAGTCTCCCGCTGATCTGTGGCGTTAACATCCTTATCGCCAGCAAAAAGCCTGCCATCCAGGTTTATCCATTTGGCTGAAGAGTGGCATTACTGCAATAGCGTCCCTCCTTATCTCGATCTGTTTCCAAAGCTGGAGCAACCAACGCAGCCCGAGACAGATTACTATTTCAGCTGAGGAGGAAACAATGGCTTTCTATCTTGGTTTCACACATAGACCTTGCAGTTGTAGCGTTTCTTTACATTTGATTTATTTATTAGTATGAGTAGGTGCAAACAACACATTGTGTGGCATGCTGGTTTTCAATGAATAATGTTGCACACTCAATAATGTGCATTCTAGAGTTGAATATTTGCACATTAATAGAGTTTATTAGTATTTCAGCACTCAATGTGTTTTACATTTAAAGAAGAATTATCCACTACATCCACAGAAGAAAAGATACAGAGAATGTTACGCACTTAACTGACTTACCTGAAATGAAGTAAGAACAAGGGCATTATTAGAGATATAACACCATAGGATCGGGTAAACAACCCTCCTCACCCCCAGCTCCCAACTACCCAAAAGTAAAAGTTTGGAGCAAAGCAATAACAAGGTCAAAACTTACTGAAAACTGACATGGAGGCTGGTAAAATGAGGAAGGGGAATCCTCTCCCCATCAGTCTTCTACCGGGTGTGCACCTGCTGCCACTCTTAATTTCCAGTCATTTTATCCTCTTTCTCCTGCTCTTCCTCTCTCTTTTCCCAAGTGGCAACACAGCTCAGGTGTGCAGATATACAATGTAACCCAGGCTGGAACAATGGCATAAGAAAAACAGCACCCCTCCATAGCCCCATCCCCATACACAAGGGCGGACTGGCGTATGGGGATACCGGGGGGATTTCCCCGGTGGGCCAGGTCATGAGAAAGAGAAAAATAAAGGGGGAATAAATATACCTGTTAAGTATCCCGTTTTGGCTGGCAAACTCCCGTATTTTACCCCTCTTTCTCGCCATTGTCCCGTATTAGTATTTTCCTGTAAATATCCCGTATTTTGATGTAATAATATTTAAAAGACAAATAAAAAAATTCTCTGCCTCTCGAAACTGAATACTGTCACAAGATTAGTGCCGACGGCGGGAACAAACCTGGAAACAACTGAAGAGGGATAAATGTAAGATGTTCCGGCGAAAAAAACAAAGAACTCGTGTAAATACTTTGGAAAATGAGGCAGAGAGTTTACCTTCCTAAAGAGCAGCAGGATGGGACACAGTTACACGTTCTGTTAGATTAGTAACTGAGATTTTAACGTCTCCCACAGCGGAAGGAACCACGTAAGTCACCATGGAAAATCAGCCAATCACAAGCGCCACAAATATACACTGCTTTCAAAAATTGTTAAATAATGTGTCATTAGTGAGAATACCAGAGAACCACATGAGAGAGCATGAGAAATTACAAGAAAATGTGTAATGAAAATTAAATGTTAATGTTCATGTTAACGTGAAATTAACAGTAACTATGCAATGTGTTGACTTGTATATCAACTGTAAGTTAAATAAACACATGTGCTTCATATACCCATTTATGTTTTAATTTAGGCTGTAGTCGAGTTTTCTATTTTGGCAATAAAGAAAACCACAATATTGCATTTATCGACATATATGGTGTTTTTGTGTAAAAAAAACTTTTTAGTTTAGGAGTCGCTGCTTTTACTTCTCAGAACAAAATGTAAAGCTCAGTTAGGTGGATTTCTGAATGTGTCCTAACCCAGACCTTCCCCATAACAAGCTACAATACAGAACTCACTCACACGTGCTGTCCCTTACAGGAGAAAAAGCCAAAGTGGCACATATTGTGCAGCTGTTTGTTAATAAATGTGTCTGTGTGTCAGCAAATTTAATCCAGAATTGTCTTTCTGGTCAGAATTCATTTGAAATGAAATAATCACAATGTAGGTAGGCTTACCAGACTCTAATCACCTAATTGTATTTAGTAAGTGGTTGACAAGTGGCTATTTTAGATTTCCTTTACATCTGTCTTAAAATATAAGGGATACTAGAGCTTGGTTGGGGGGTGGGTCAGCCACATTTTATTGTATCATTGACCAGTTTGCATTAATATCACTACATACTGTGAAATCACTTTCCTGCTGTAATTATTGTACTGTACGATACCTAAGGTTCAAGTTAATGGTTATTATATAATTATGGTCCAAAGCAACATCAAATGCAGTTTTTTTTAATCAAGGTACGTGAAACTTGTGTTGCCAGCTGACTGGCTGGCTCCCCACACTGCGCATGAAGTGGGCTGGTCTGTCAATGACTCCCCCTGGTCAGCCCCTGCCCATACACTATGAAACAGGATATTGCCACGGAAAATGTCCTTTAAAGTTGCTGCGATGTGAAGTCGCGTAGACAAATGCATAGACATATCTTTACTTCATTCTTACTGTAATTTCTTGTGTTTACACCCAAAAACTTGTCCAATGTGACTTCCCAACACATTTCTGGTGTTTTCACAGACTGAAAGTTGTGGCAAAACCAAGGTGGATGTTTATTTGGGGTTTACACGCAAATATCAGAATCCGGCCAAAGTTTAATGTCTCGCGGAGTGAGGTGATATCACAGGGAATACCGGGAGCAAACTAGAACAAAAACTGTGTCAAGCGAATTACTGTCTTCCTTGTCTGGCGAAGACGAAACACAAGAGATCACAGTAAGAATGAAGTAAAAACACTTCTTCAGTCTACAGGACGCCAAATTCCACAATACAATGTATAAAACTCTTCCAAATATGTCAATAAAACAAGCCAAATTTCAACCTTTTACATCTCCAAGAAGAGTGTTTTTCATTTGTTGATGTATGACACCTACTGTAATATAGTTCAAATGGAGACCAGGAATATGTGCTTTTTTTTGCTCCTTTACAGAATTCGATTCTCATTTCAAATCGCCAAACTATTCTGATGGATATCATAGAATCTTTTCAGTTTTCTTCCCCTTGGGTTTCTTAATGAAGTCAACGCTACCACAAACCAACTTGTTTACCGAGTAGAGTCTCTCCTGTAGGGAGTCGTTATTACCAGTGAATATTTCCTTGTTGCACTGGTCTACTGAAGTCTTTTGGTAGAAGATGATTTTTTTTGCACTCACATACTCACAAACACACACAGGTAACTGATTAACGCTAAATAAAAAGACCAACCAACTGTTTTCTGCTTCATTTCTTACCCGTGCTGTTTTTCTACACTCGCTGGGGCCGTTCCCTTTCAGGGTATTGATTGTGGAACAAAGGGGAGGGACTCGGACTGACCCCTAGATTACGAGTGTGTAGAGCGTAATTACTTGCAGTTCTCACTCGCCGCTCTCTCCTCACAGACTCTCACCTTATATACTCAGCCAAATGAAAGACTTTTAAAAAAAAGTTTCTTTACTTTGGCGTGTTTACCTTTTAACATCACTGTAATGTAGCAAGTCCATTACTGATGTTTAAACACACAGACACGTTATGTTTTTAAAATGTTGTTTATTGGTTATCTTTCACATGGCTGTGGACGTGCAACTGAAAGTTAAGTATAAGAAAAACTAAAAGCAAAATGTATAATTGTTTGAACGTTGAAGTTACCTTGGCTGCGTCCAAATAGTCCCTCCTATCTCCTTTCCTATCCACTGTTCCTTCACCCTCGGAAGTGTTTAAGTGGTGGCCGTGATAAAAAGCGTCCAAGTTCTCTTTAAGCTCAGGAAAAAGAGGCTCAATGCTTCCTTTTTTACCTCCTTTAGCCTAGGAAACACTGGTGATAACCCTTTAACCATGTGATGTCATCCACGGGGTTATGGTAAAATGGATAGGAAAGGAGATAGGAGGGACTATTCGGGCGCAGACCCTGTCTCTCTAGTCTGGTCCCAGGTGTTCCGGCTAAAAGATCCCCCAGGGAGCCAGAGCACCTTAAGAAGGTTCCGAGAGGGACCATTGTGTGAGGAGCAGGAAGGGTGTTTGATTTAGATGTTATGCTAAATTAGATGTTTAGTTTTAGTATTGACACTGTTAAATTAATACTACATATATATTTTGTAATTGCTATGAAATGTGTTTACATTGTTAGATTTGTAATACATAGTTTTAAAGTTTTAAGAACTTACCTGTGTTTCAGCGTAGGCGTGGCTTAATCATCTGTCAGCCTATGAAAGCTGCTCAGCTGCATTGTTGCAGTGAGTGCTCCATGAACTGAGCTATGTTTGGAGCTCTGCACATGTTTTAACCCTGTTTCTCGATTTTGCCTATTTTCTTTAAATACTTTTCTACTTTTTGGGACAATTAATGGGTCTGTACCTAGAAAGGTGGCCTCAGCTCTATTCTGTTCCTCCGACAGCTTAAATGAAACGGCCTATCGATGACCATCAGCTATAATTTCATCTGCATTCTTGTCTTTGCTCTTTCTGCCAGTAAGTGCCAGCTTGCCTTGAGGTTCAACCCTTCTGTGTAAAATGCATGAGGTGCTGGAAGTGAGGCTCCAGTCGCCGCTGCCCACGGGAAACGCTGAGCCGCTGTAGCATGAGATCAGATTCTTCAACAAAACCCATTCATGTATATTTTGGACTACCACTAATGTAATCTAATTGTCCCCAGTGATCTATTCTTTATTTACTTTTTTTTATTTTTTTTCCTTTAGCTCATTAAGTGTGAATCTGTGTGCTTTGCTGAAAAATAAATGACAGCCATTCTTAGCACAGTGGTATCCTCTCAGAAGGAGTCGGTGCTTTGTGTATCTCTAAGAAAGTGTTTCCAAGGCAGCGCAGAAGGAAATGATTGAATTTTTTTATTTTTTTCAGATCGTCCATTTGCGACTATCACACACTGTGATCACTCGGCTTAGATGAAAGTGGCGATCACAGGCGACGGTTTGTCTTTGATTTCTCTAAACCGATCCTGTGTAGTTTCAGATATTTAATGCTCACTGTGTATTCTTTTTGAATTCTGACGTATGGCCACAGTGAGATTTCTTCATTGAGCACAAAGTTACAGTTTGTTGCCTGTGATGTCCGTATTTGATACACACAAAAGCGGTTGTTGTGATTTACACTTGGGGAATTAATTATTAGTGATGCTACCGCATGAATGTATAGAAAAAATTCTCAATTAACCGACAGATATGCAATGAAACAAACAAGTTCAGGAGGACACTTTACAGTGAAAGAAGACTAATTAGTGTAAGGGAGATATACTGTACTTTAAAATGTTGTGGCTAAAATACACTGATAAACAACAACTAACTAACAATCTCACCCTCCTCTAGGAATTAAAAAAATACACAAAAGCAACCTTCACAGACATACAGTATCTTAATGTGTAATCATTTTAGTCCCCTTATTTCATGACTCTTTGCTGACTGAGTCTGGACAAAAACACAAACTATGACTAAAGTGCAACTAAAGTAAAATTCAAATGTGCCAAACAGAATTTCCAACAGACCTACCACTAACCAATTATGGCAGCTGATCATCTGTTCCACGTGAGTTCTGATTACATCAATGATTCCCAAACTTTTTCTCGTGCGCCCCCTTTCGAGATGCAACAATTTCCAGGAACTCACCGTCCCAACAAATGCAAAAAAAAAAAAAAAAAAAAAATGCAAAATTGGGATTCTTCTTCAAAACTCATAAAAATAACAAATTGTGCAGTCACATGTTTTAAAACAGTAATAATTTGAGTGCAAAGAATTTCAATATTTTTTCAATTCTCATGCGCAATGTTCAGCAAGCCCTCCATCGGGCCCACCCTGTTATGACTTCATGACCCTCAGTTTGTGAACCACTGGATTAGACATTCTAACCTATTTAGAATAGAATAGACCTTTATTAATCCCATAGAAGAGAAATACAGTATGAACAAAATAAATACCAAATAACATTAAAAAACAAACAAAACAATGGCAAAAAACCCCACAAAACAACAAATGTTCAAATGACAAATGAAGGAATATGAATGCGGGTGGGGGTGTGTGTGTGTGTGGTGGTGGTGGTGGTGGGGGGGGTGTTGAACAGTCTTACTATAATAATACAATTCTTTAGTGTGTCTTCATTAAGGTAAACTCATTTCTCACTGTAACAAAGTATGAAAACTGAGTCAAAATAAAGGAGCTGATGGTTTTTGACCCTGCAGGGTTTTAGACAGTGACACACACACATGTCCCCTATGGACACACACATTGTGTGTCATGCACATCTTGTCTAATGAGAAAAGCTGTCATTCAGATTTGGACGTAGTTTGAATTACAATTTTCAAGATTTGAATTGAAATAATAGTTTTGTCAAAAAAAAAAAAAAAAAATGGAGCCTGATGCTGCTTTACTCATACAGCCATTACTATCATTCTTGTGCTTGAGAATTATATAAATACACACGAGTACTTCACCCCCTCCAAACCTTTGAGCACAAGTTTTTTTTCTTCTGTGCTCTCTTCATTTGAAATGCTTTCCCTGAAAGAAATTGACTTCTGGTGGCTGGAGACTGTTCTGTCTTGATGTGACAGGCTGCGAGGTGAAGGAACAAAGCAGCCGAGGAGAGCTGAGCCAACTCTAAAGGGCTTTCCAGGCTAAAAACCGAGGTCCAACTTTTGTTATTTCCATCACACGATGTTTACATTTTGGTTTTTCGTGATTTTTGCTAAAGCTGTTGTAAACCATTGGCAGGCAGCTCTGATGTCCTGTCCAACAAACATGTCTGCTTGTGTTTGCTGGCTCTTTTTCAAAAGTCTGCCACTTGTCATTTTGTGAAATGTGGATAAAAAACAAGGAAACTAATCACAGTCACTGCAAAGTTGTATTGCTCATCCCTGTAGATGTGTTGCATCTATGTGTAAGAGCAACAAAGGCAGTGCAGTTGGCAAAGCAGCTTCCCAATCATTACAACACAAGTGTCTTTCCCCTTCTTTAGTGGCACACCTCACTGAAATCACAGTGGGTTTAGCGATGCTGTTAACGTAACGCCACATGTCAGTGGTGATTTGGTTAATTTAGAAACACTATAAGCTGTGCAATAATAAGACTTTGTTTCTGTTGTTTAGCAGCATCATGCAATTCCAAGAAATCCTGTCTCTGTTGTGTCTGAGCTGGAAAACAAAATACTGCCTACTGCTTCATACTCAAGCAAATTAAGTTGAGGTAAACAGGATTTTATTAATCTGTTTATTCAGTGGAAAGACGGTGAGTAATAAACAACCCCTGATACAATATTGATTTCTCTTTTACATTCTTTGAGAAGCCAAAGATTTCAGACACTTTAAGTTCTCTAAATTGCATTCTGGAATGTTAATATGTGAATTCGTTCATACATATTTATGGCTTATTAAATAATCGAAGGCTATTAGCATTCCAAGCACAAACAAAGTTCCTGGTTTTACTCCTTCAGTGGGATTAAGTGTTGTTATTGTAGTCTAGTGGTATAACAGCAGTAACTCTTTATGTCAGGATCTCGTTTACGTGTTTGCGAAAGTTGGATTTTTCCACATTGTCTATCTGATATCTGTCTGTACAGTGGCCTAAAATCACTGAATTACCACCGGTTTCTGTATCATCATGTGTTTTCCACTTTATCTCATTCCCTCCAGAAATCATTCCCTCCCTGTGATAAACGATTCGATATGCATCTCGATACACAGGTTATGATTCTGTTTAGAAGCGATATCCTTTTATTACTGACCGATTTGATACGAATCGATTCGATACAGTGTAGGAACTATACCAATTGTTTTTACTGTAAAAAAAATTGTTGTAGATATTTTGTCAAAAAAGTGACAATATTTTCTTTTCAAATGTGTAAAAAAAAAGTCTGGCTGACTCATTAGATGGGATATTTAAGTTTGTGGCGCACCTGGGCTGTGTAACTCATCAGGGCAGTACGCTAAATGGGCGGAAGCGTTTTACCAGGGCCGGATCCTACTGCTCAGACTCTGGCTCCAAATGCTGTCAAATTTGCAAGATGGAAGCGCTCCTAAGCACTGAATTTTGGCTTAAAAAATGCTGAGTCAGAACAGCGACAGTGCACGCCCGCGATACCCGATCCATGACTCTATAAAACTAATTCATCTTGGAATTCATGGCTAATTCCTATCGATTGATGAGGCTGCTACCGATGCAGCCGTATCTCTCACTTGTTGAACCGGATATCCGGTCGCATCGGTTTATCGTTCACAACCTTAATACTTTAGTCCTGTACATGGATGCATAGAAGTTGTTTGTCTTCCCCGTAATATCACCTTACTCCGCAACACATTCAGTTTTGGCCAGATTCGGATCTTACTGCGTCAGCCCCAAAATAAATATTATGCCATTATTTTTTCTGCATTTTTCAGTCTGTGAAAACACCAGAATGTGTTAAGAACTCACTTTGGTAGAGTTTTTGGAGGCAAATACAAGAAATCACAGTAAGAATAAAGTACAAACACGTCTACGGGACTCCACATCCAACAATGCAATGCGCAAAACTTTACAAACAAATTCAATATGAGAGTGTTCACAATGGGGATCAACACAAACATTGAAGAGACAATCTCCACTCTTAACTTTTGTCATGCGATTGATCTTCAATTTATTGATCTATGAGGTCTACACTATGTCCATCCATCCATTTTCTGACCCTCTTGTACAATTTTCAGCTCTACACCATGTCTCTATCTGATTACCACTGTTTGAAAGTTTGCTATAGAAGTAAATTTAAGCCTGTAGTTTGGTATCACGTTTGAACATGTTCACGTTTCCAGGCCAAGCTGTCCTGCCTTTGGCTTGAAGTGGAACACATACAGTATCTCTGTGTGTGGCAAGTTTTTGAGCACAATATTATGAATACCCCCACACTAGCTGCAAATGCAAACATGCTGCTCAAGTGAAACAATAGCACCAGATTGGTTAATTTTTCAAACAAAAATCCATTAGAAGAGTGAAATATGTGCCATCGCTACAGGGCTTTGTTACAAAACAAGTCTAAACACTGGGAAATGAGAAAGGGTTTTCCAGTGGGTATTTGAATTGAAAGAGAAAGGTCTGTTGAAGGTGAGTCTAAATGAAGACAATAATGGTAAAATCTTCTTGATTTGTTGATAAAAATCAACAAGTTGAAGTTGAAATAAATTCAATAAAACCTGTAAGACTGCCCCTCAAGGGTTTCTTGTTCTTTTTATCTGCAAGTTGTTTTTATTTTGTAGCAAAAGTGGAAAAATGAGATGGTATCTTTTTAGAAATACTTTCAACAGAGGACACCTTCAGTGTGACACTGGTCTAGTGTTGTGAGATGGGAAGGGACAGGCCGGTTGGAGGAAGGTGATAAGAGTTAGTTAAGGTGGTGGAGTGGCCACCTGTGATCTGCAGTTAAACTACCCCTTTTCATTGGACATCCTCCTTTACCTCCCTCGTCCTTTTGTTTTCTAAGGTCCTTGGAGGATATTGCCGCCATATTCTTTCAGTGGTAAAGCGTCCCCTGGCACAAAGCTATTTCAGATGTTTTACCGGCGGGCCTGCAGTGATAGAAAAGGCGTAATTTGTTTTGACTTTGCCTCTCACATAAACCAATCTCCCCGTGTTATTTAAGTCTCCGCTCTTCTCTCGCTCTCAGCAGCATGTGACAGCAAACAACAAATCTCAGGTTGCCATGGATCTCTGCTATTTATAGTCTTTCTTTGTGTAGGTTTTGATGCAAGTGCACCTGTGAGTCTGTGTGTGTTTCATTGTCACAACTTGTTTTTTCTTTATTTGCATTAGAACCACCACCCCCTCCCCCTTATTTTCTTTTCCTGTCTTTTTCCAGATGAAATGCTTTCAGAGATAATGTATCGCAGTGCAGATCTAGTCAAAAGCCATCTTTTCTAAACAAAGAAGAGTAAAAAAACTGCACATCTTTGAATCAGACTTTAAAGAAGCATCATTGTTGTATTCCCAACGCTTAACAATTCATGCTTGTATGAGGATGCAGAGAAAAAGAAATATATGAATAAATAAATAAATACACTTTATTTATGTAGCACTTTTCAAAACACATGCTACAAAGTGCTTTCCAAAGGCAGCTATATAATAGAAAATAAAATATATAAAGTTTTGGTCAGAGATTAAAACAGTTTAAAAAATAGAAACATGAAAACAAGTTAGAAGTTACTAAAATTCAGGGAAGGCTCTCCGATAAAAGTACGTCTTAAGAAGTGATTTAAAAATTCTCACAGACCTGATCTCCTCGGGCAGATCATTCCAGAGTGTTAGGGCCTGGACTGAAAAGGCTCTGTCCCGTTTATCCCATGGAACAGAGAACAGACCTTTGCTCGAGGATCTTAAGGTACGTGCAGGCATATACAGTAAGAAAAGGTCTGTGAGGTAAGTTGGGGCAAGGCCATTTAGGGCCTTAAAAGTAATCAATAAAATCTTGAAATCAATCCTAAATCATACTGGGAGCCAGTGTAAAAACACTAAAATGGGGTAATATGGTCATATTTCTTGGTTTTTGTTAAAGGTCCCGTGTCATGCTATTTTTCACCCATCTCCATTTGTTCTAAAAACCCCAAAAACATAGTTTTTGAGGTTTATTTTCCCAAACTCGCCTGTTTTCCAGAGTTTTAGCCTCTGAAAAGTCACTTTCTGAGCAACAAACAGACTGATTTGTGGCCTACTTATGCATATTCATGAGTGGGCGTGTCTGTACACGGGACACTGACTTCCTCCTCCCCGCACGGTGACGTAGGGCCAGAGGACGGCCCGCCCTTCTCCCACCCATTCCGTAGCCGAGCTCATGCTGCTTTACAAACACAAGACAGAGCGTGGGGGCGGGGGGTTCGCCAGCACATACATAGACTGTAGAAAATACATACATAGCACTGCGAGAAGGACGCTGAAGTGCTCACCTTCGTGGGCGTGTCTGAGGTGTTTGGGGTCGCCCTGCTGTAAGAAAGGAGCAAATCACCCTCTAACTAAAGATTGAGGCAGCTAACTGGACAATTTGCAATCGGTTTATGAAATTTTGATTCATACAGGTAAAAAGGCTGTTACAGTAATCTAAACGAGAGATTAAAGCATGTAAAATTGTTTCTGTTTTTAAAAGTTAAAACAGAGCATATTCTAGGAATGTTCCTCAGGTGATAACAACAAGATTGTACTAACTTTGTGGTGTGATTTTCCAAACTCCGATTACTGTCGAACCAGACGCCAAGGTTCTTAACCACAGGTTTGATGTTATTGGCTAATGTAGGACAGTGTTTTGTACTGTTTTGTGGTGTGATAAGAGTGATATAGTCGATTAGTGAACTCAGCATACCAAGTTGTCAGGGCTTAAAAAGCAAGCAGATACAACTGCGTATCATCAGCATAAACATGAAAGGAAACACCATGTGTTTGGATGATGTGCCCCAGGAGAAGCATATATAAAGAAACTAAAATTGGTCCTAAGATCGACCCCTGAGGCACTGTAGTTAAAGAAAAATTATGACCTGTAGCTGTTTGCCGAGACGCGGAACTTCCTCTCTGATGAATAGGATGAAAACCATCTTAAAACTAACCAACCCACTGTCTCCATCTTTCCAGCAAGATATTGAGGTCAAATGTTGTATATTGTATGTAAGATATTGTATCAAATGTTCCGAATCCCTGTGGCGACTCCTGACCTGCACTCACATTCACTGAACATTGAAATCTAGTCAGTCTTTTTAGATAAACATATTTCCAAAGTTTTTTTCTTTCCTTTATTTAACAGTACTGCTTCACAGCCTCAGTGTTTGTTTGATTCAGGAATGCTGTCTCGTCAAGAAGTTACTCCTATAAACAATGAAAAACATGTCTTGATTTGTAGCTACTTCCCACTTTACTGTCTGGCTGTCAAGCTCGCTCATCCCTTGTGCTTAAAAAACAGCTGTGATGTCTGCATGAAGACATCATCCCCCGTCCCCCGTGCAACTCCAACAGCAACCTTTACATGGCAAACCTGCTAAATAACTTTTACTGCTGGTTTGAGAACTAGTGTTGTGATAGTCGAGACCGGTCTTGGTCTCAAGACCAAATTTTAAAGGTCTCGGTCTCGTCTCGGACTCTGAAGCAATTTGACTCGGTCTTGTCTCGAACTCGGGCTGCCCGGACTCGAGACCAGCACTAATTCCTGCTATTTTTAAACTTTTTTATAATGTGATAATAACACGGAGAAGAACGGGATAAAACAATCTTTTATTCATTCCTTTAATCCACCCCGTATAATGAACTCAACCTTCCCTAATGTGACTGAGTGACGTGTGTGACACACTCGTGCATGTCTGGCTACGGTGTCAGTTTGGACCGCGGAGCAGAAGGAGAAATGAACTAATCACCGGTAAAAATCCCAGTAAAACTCCAGAAAACAATCACCAGTAATAAATATTATCTCCCTGGTAAATACAGTAGCTCTAACAACTGGTAAAATGATAAACTGATGATATTACAGCCTGTGAATGCAGTACAGGGGACGCACTTACTCTGCCTCTGGGTCATAGTGCCAGCCGGCTGGTGAAGCATGTTCCGTTTACCGAGGTCCGTGTGTGTTTAATAAGTCCGTGTGAGTCAGCAGGTTTATGCATCTGTCCATCCACTCTTTTCATTATATCCATGTCTTTTAAGGCTTTTATTACATAGTATCGGCTGTAGTCCGGGTCGCCGCCATCTTGGATTATGTCGTCACCAGCGCGTCATCAACACAAGTTGCACTAGTGCAGAATGAGTCAAATAACTGCAAAGAGGTCTTATATTAGTCTATTATCTTTTTAAAGTGGTGTTTTTTTGTGGCTTTTAGACTCCAATTACATTTATGTATATAATATGTTCCCCACAATATAAACAGGTTCAAAATATAATTATTTTATATATTATTTTTCTGCTTCCACTGTATCCAGAATAATAATAACAATTCTCAACAATTATTTAGTTTCACATCTACCTGTAGCTCTATGTTTTTTACACTGATGACAACTTGTTTGTAGTTTTATTTCAGAAAGTTTCACTTTTACAGTTACAGCTGGAAACCTTTGTTAATTGAATATCCTAGTTACATTACAGCAACCAAATTAAACTATATCAACTAAGTGGATTAATAAAAATGGCCTGTGTAAAGGCTGCACAACTCAAAGAATCCGAATCAAGAATCATTATTTCTTGGCAGAAATGCTTTTAAACACTTGCTGTACATTCAGCTGATATAAAAATCTTGTTTTCAAATATGTAGAATAATTGTGAATTTATCAGTAGCAGTAGTAGTTTTAATATTTTAGTTAATTTTTTGCAGGCACCTTTTTTGTCTGTCAAATGTATTTAAAATAAACTAAAATTAAAGAGAGAATGTTATTTAACTGTCGAACCTTGTCATAATTTTATTTATTTATATATTTTTTTTAAATTAAAAAAAATGTTTTTGGTCTTGGTCTCGGCTTGTCTCGGTCTTGGTCTTGACTCGATCTCGGAAAGTCTTGGTCTTGTCTTGGTCTCGGTGCATTCTGATGTCGGGCAAGTCTTGGTCTCGGATAGTGTGGTCTTGAACACAACACTATTGAGAACAAGTGGACAAGGCCTCACTTCAAATGGGATTTTAAAAACCACAGAAATTGTTTAAAAGTAGCAAATTAGAGTGGGCGAAAACGGACAGAAGAAGTGGTAAAAAGGGTTCCAAGTGTCAACATTGGCTTTAAACTGGCAAATAATGTGGAAAAATAGGCATGACATATGGTGAAAAGAGGTTAAAAGTGACAATAATGGGTCAACATGTGCGACATCAGGTGGGAGAAGTGGTGGAAAGGGTTTATAGGTGCCGAAAGTGTCTTGAAAGTAGAAAAAATGTGCCGTAAAGGCATTGAAATTTGATGGAGAAGTGGCAGAAATGGGAGTAATGTGGCAAAAATGCATTAAAAGGAGAAAACATATGACAAGTCAAAAGTGATGAAAATAGGTTAAAATATGGCAAGTTTGGTGTGGTTGAAGAAAAAGGGTAGAAATATGAAAAAATGTCACAAATTATACAGTGTCCCAAATGGGTTGAACGAGAATTTTTCATGCTCACTCATGTGGTTCTCTGGTATTCACTAATGACTTATTAGACACATTTATTACAGACTTTACATTCTTTAACACTTTTTGAAAGCAGTTTATATTTGTGGCGCTTGTGATTGGCTGATTTTTCATGGTGACTTACGTGGTTCCTTCTGCTGTGGTAGACGTTAAAATCTCAGTTATTAATCTAACAGAACGTGTAACTGTGTCCCAACCTGCTGCTCTATAGGAAGATAAACTCTCTGTCATATTTTACAATGTATTTACAGGAGTGTCTTCATTCATCATCTCTCTTCTGAGTTCTTTCCGGGTTTGTTGCCGCTGTCTGCACTAATCTCGCGAGAGCTGCCACCTAGGCTATTTCAGGTGGCAGTTCTCGCGAGGCTAGTGACGGCGGTCAGTTCAGTAAGGCATCTTTGAATTATTATGACATTAAAATACGGGATATTTACGGGAAAATAATAATACGGGAAGATGGCAGGAAAGAGGGGTAAAATACGGGAGTTTCCCGGCCACAACGGGATACTTGACAGGTATGACACTAGTACAGTGCCCGTCGGAAGTATGTATTCATATAGTGGGAACTGAAGTAGAGTTGTCAATTATGGCCAAATGAGTACGTGTTTGAAGGTTGGATGTACAAAGAGGTGTAAGTACTCTGTAGTGTGATGAAGGGGTTTACAGTATGTACGGGTGCAAAGTAAAATAGCGTAATTCTATATGGCTTAATTCTATGGGACATGCACATCAGAATCAGCTTTATTTGCCAGGTACAGTTGAGAACAATACTATGAATTTGATTTGGTAGTTGCAGCGAAAGATACACATCAACACACCGGAGCAGCCATTTGCGGCACCCACATATTTAGGTGAAAATGGGATAAACAAGAGGACGAGAGGTGAGGGGAAAAACGGCCAGTTTGAGACTGATTTCCCTAAACAGAGAAGGCAGTCTAAAACCACGAAAAAAAAACGCCTCCGCAAACATAAATTTAAGCAGGACACAGTCAAAGAACATGAGACAAGGCACATGGGTAGGGTTGGGTAGGAGGTGGGCTGGGGGAGGGGGTCAGGTGGGAAGAAGAACAGGATTCCAGCCATTTGGGGACCTGGGCGTGCTGCCGATGGGCGCTGCTACCACACCTCCAAGTAGCACGGATGGGAGGGGGGGCGGGAAGATTGCCGATGAAGGCATTTGAAATTGAAGACCTACTGACAACAGCTAGATGACGTGTGGCAACAGTTCAGCATCAACAGTTGAGAATGTAGGGAAGGAGCGGGGGGAGGGAGTGGGGGTAGGAGCCGCTGTATGCAGAAACTTCCTGGTGGTAAGAGATGAGACATCCTCTTCTTAGGCTCACAGACCAGACAAAGCAGCAGCAGGGAGAGATAAGGGCGGAAGGGAGGGAGAAACAGAGAGTGCAACTGCCTTCGTCGAGAAGACAGCCGTAACTTAGCGAGCTGGCTGAGAATAACTTAATCTTGTGTGTGTGTGTGCATGTGTGTGTGTGTGTGTGTTTTTACAGGAAATGCATGTTAGCTTAGCTGAATTCATGTGCACCACAGTTTTTGTTGTCGAACGTAAGTTTCCTCAATTATCTCTGCGGATCAGGATCAGACTGACCTGAGAGTTTCAACATGGCTGCTGCTTGATTCAATGGTGTGCAACATCGGATTTGTTTGAAGTGCAATGATACCATTAATAAATTATTTCATAAATGCTTTACAAATTCCATGTCCATCTAAACTGACTGTTGTGGACTAATGACACTAAACGAGTCCAGACCGAGTCTGTTTCAATCTAAGGAGATCCGGACCTGTGAGGACAACAAACCGGAACCGGAATAGATGGGGTTCAACTCCCTACAGTGTCCTTGCTAAAAGCCAAAATATATGAAAACATAATAGTTATCACTCTACACATTTCACAATAAACCTAAATGTCCCTGACGTCCCACCTTCAAACACAACTTCATTTGGCCATCCATGAAAAAGCTACTGAACCTTAACTTTTCTATAACAATACATACATCCTACTGGCACTGCACTAGTTGTAATTAATTATAAATTACGCGATTACAATTATAATTGACTCCAACCCTGGCCTGTATGACATATATTAGCAAATTTAATCTTGAATTGTCTTTCTGGTCTTACTTCATTTGAATCAAAATTATCAAGATTTATATTGTATATTGCCTTTTTGAGAAGAACTATCGAGATATGAGTTTTGGTTCATATTGCCCAGCTCTAGGTATATGTTGATTAGTTAAACTAAGATGGACAGGGAGGGAACTAAAAAAGTCAAGTTAAAAGTGCAAGAGTTTCACAGTCAAATATTCTAGATTTTTTTTTTTTTTGTCGATAACTTGTTGACATTTCTTTCAAAAATGTAATTGAAATGATGAATGTGGGCAAAAGAAACACTCATGATGATAACTACGCTCACAGTGGATATCTATTACAATCCACATGCGATGTAAGTTCACCCTGGAAGCCGTCATTTGCTGCAGTCCATTAGCCCACTCTCTCTAAACAACCTCACACATACTTTCTCCTGAACAGAGCAAGCTATACATTTGTTGCCCACTCAGTCTATACCGCTGTGCAGTCTGCTCCTACATTTGACACATTCCTGCTTACCTTCACCCACTACCACTAGTTATTACCTGCTTGTATGCTTTTATGCACTGCAAAGTGGGATTTTATCTACCCCACGTAGTGTAACAGCATCTGCAGGAAGAACATAAAAATGGAGCCTTAAAGTCGTAACGTCTTGACATCTTATTCGGTAATGTCTTTAAACTGACAGTGTGAGCTGTCTTTCCAGTGATGATGTAAGAGAAAAAAAATGACATCACGATACAATGTTGTTATCCAATAGATGTGTTTATGCTGCACATGAAGCTGTTTATTCCCATTGATGTGTGGAAACTCAAGCAAGAAAACTCATAACGTAAGTTATGTTTGTAATAAGTCTCACCAAGAGGGTGTCATCAAGAAGGCATACTTGAACGCTACTTGAGTGAAATAAATGGAGAAATTCTTTCTTATGATTGCCGAGGCATGGAGAGCATCAGTGGACACAGAGACCAAATGTAATTTAGTGTGTGGGGCAGATGAGCCTAAAGCCTGGGGAACACAAGCCCGTAAACCCACAAATGAGATATTGATCGCTTTCAAGGGGGCAAAGGGAAAAAGTTAGATTTACCCATGAAGTGCTTCTCTCACTCAATCTAGTTGTTAGCGTTGCCTTTGCCTTTTTACCTCTCCATTAGCCTCGGACTCAGGCTGAACAACTGATCATTTTATCACCTTGATTTAGCTCAGTTTGTGTTAATGTTAACAATGCACTTTTGGAATCACTCCAACCTGACAGGGACATAACGTCAGACACTATAGATGCTGGTTTTAACCCATTATAACTCAAGTTGTACAGCGTTATTTTCCGCAGTAAACAAACAAATGTGCAGGTGTAAAGATTACTGTTAATTGATTTTAAAATGTACTCAAGTACAACTACAAGTAGCAGGGCCGGCCTTCCCGACAGGCAACACAGGCGGCCGCCTAGGGTGCTATCTGCTGGAGGGGCGCTAAAAAAGTTTTTACATCTTATTATAAAGTGCACTCTTGCCGAATGACCTAAAGCAGGCCCTGCAAGTAAGTCATACACAAATTACTTCCACCCCTTACATGTATTTTTTGGTAATAAATCTTGCCACGGTTGCCTTGCATACAGTAAACATCTCATGTATAAACTGAAAAAGGAAGAGAATAAATCTCAATTGGACCTTAATTTATCTTCCACAAAGGCATCTGTATAAAAGGTTTGTCGAAATGTATAATAATTTTTTTTAATAAAATAACACAAATGAATTCAATTCGAAACAAAAAGATTATCAGGCTCTAAGTATAGCTAATTTTATGATCTCTAAAATTGAGAAAATAACAGACATTCAATGATGTTTTGACATGGTAATTATATTTCATTTATTTAAGTAGGGACAGTACATATTAATGTCAAAAAAATGTAAATATGCCAGATTATAGCCAACGGCTAATTTCCATCTGTTGTCCCGAGACAGGCTGATGTAATAAAATGTTGCACTTGACAATGAGACATGGCGAGACACAAAACAATCTACATTTTAATCTGAGTGGTCGGCTATGATGTGATGCATTTTATTGTTGCCTGGTCATTTGATTTGAGTTTCACAATGTCTGTTGATCATTTTAAAACAAAAAAATATAATTTACTCAGTAACGGTTGGGTGTAGAAATGCAACAAATTACTTTACTTCTTAGTTCTGTAAAATTACTGATATATATATATATATAAGTCTTCCATATATATATATATAAATACACTTCCATATATATATATAAATATATTTATATTTAAAGTTTTCTTATATATATTCAAACTTTCATATATATACAGTATTTAATTTCCTGAACGGCTTGCCATAATATATTAAAAAAATTACAAGTACCCAAAAAAGCAGCTCTGTTACTGTAATGTGAGTACTTGGTAATCTGTTACTTTCACCTCTGCAAATGTGAATAAAGTCAGTGACTCCCTCACTCAAGAGCCACACAAGTTTCCCTGCTTATTGTCAGCAAATGAAGCTTTTTAATGTTTATTGGTGTTTTTTTTTTTTTAAACTTTATTCGCACAGATGTCCCCACCTGTCTCCACCAGGTGTGAATCTGATGTTTTTACATAGAATTAGCAGTTTTGATGTTCTCTAGACTTTGTTTTCTCTAGACATCGGACCAAATAAATCGGACTCTTCAGGGAAATGAAACCTAGAGCAGCTAAAACAGAGCTAGAATTACTAGGTGTGAACACATGCACACACACTAAATCCAACAGCACTGTTGTCATTCTTACGACAACTCCTCAAACTGCCCTATGGGAGCAAAACTGACAGCACCGCAGGATGTTCACATTAAAAGACTGATCTAAGAAACAACAGATTCTTTAGTGAATGTGCTGAATGCTGTACTGCAGTACATGGTACAACAAAAGAAAAGACCCAGTATCGTTTTACTCATCCCTTGAGGCCAGCCATATTCCACAATTTGTGTGTGTGTGTGGCTGTTGTGTGTACATGTGTACACCTCTTTGTAACATCCTGTTACAATCTCGTAAAATAAAGTAATTGCCATCTAGTGAGGAAAAAGAACATAAACTTTGTGTAAACTAAAGCCAGACAAGCAGAGTATAGAAATATAAATTCTCATAATGTCAAGTTTTTTAAGAAAAGCGAAAAAGTACCATATTCATTCAGCTTTGGGTAGGTCTTTTCTTTCTTAATAAGCAGATGTTTACATGGTGATGTTCTTTGGTAGAACATGATTTCACTCACTGGATGGGTTTAGGTTTAATATGCTACAAATCCATAATTAAAGACATAAGGAAATTCTATTCACTTAATTTAAATGCAGAACAAAAAGCTCTGGTGTAAAATGTAAAATCTCCCTTAAAGTCAAACAAAACCACCCAATTGTTTTAAATTTTTTTTACTTATTGTATTATATAATGTATTTTCACACATAGTTGTGCACCAGTCTATAACTACAAGCATAAAATGTATTTTTGAAGACACAAAATATCTGCGGTTCTTATCTACACGTCAAAGGAAAGTTATTTTGGGGGTTTTGTTTGAGTTTGAGCTGAATTCCCACTAACAATCTGCTGCCTGGTTGTGTATGTACCAAACCCTCGATTCTTTTCTCTCTCCACCTAAGAACCACAGTTTAATGTGGAAAAAGAGAAAGTAGGTATTTTATGTAGCTGCTTTTCATGCTTTTTTTCATCTTCTAAGGCAGAGACCTTGGTGTTTGCTATCAGTGTACGATGGTATCTGCTAAGGGCAGTCTGACCAGAACTGACCAGGAGAGAGTTTTGTAATTACACATCAGTTTGAGTTTAAGCTGAATTCCCAAACAATCTACAGCTAAACTAAGTTACAGTTTAATGTGGAAAAAGAATAGGCAGGTATTTTATGTTGTTACTTTGATGTGTATATACTGTAGTAAGAGGTTCTTAAATTATGATTCATGAGCTTGCTCTTAGAGGGTTGCAGAAATGTACAAAAAGATTTAGGACACTTTTAAAAGGCCAACCCAATGTTAGTTTGATATGTGTTTCTTTATTTGTTTGAACGTGTTTTTTCATTTTGAGTTTGTAGATTAAAACTGCTCCTTAAAGGGGACATGTGTAATTTTTCACCCATCTTCATTTGTTCTAAGAACCCCAAAAACATAGTATTTGAGGTTTATTTTCCCAAACTCACCTGTTTTCCAGAGTTTTAGCCCTCTGAAAAGTCACTTTCCGAGCCGGTTTGGGGCCTACTTATGCATATCCATGACTGGGCATGTCTATAGACAGCAATTTTATTTTTGCTATCCACACACTGTTATGGTTTTCAGCCAAAAAAACTGCACATTACAGTAAAACCGATGCCAAGTGGCTATTGTTGTTTTGAGTCTGTCTCAGTGCTTTAGAGTCCGTGTATCTTAGCAGCAACATCAGCAGTCATTCAAACTCACACCGGAGTGTTAAGCTAATAAGTCACTTTTCTCCTCCTCCATTGCTCTTCTAACTACAGGAATAGTGCATTGAAGGTGATAATCATTTGTTTTCTCCAACCGCTGCGTCGGATTGTGTCAATGTGCAAAAACCACAAGAGTGGAGTACACCTTCGCATGAACAAATAGTGCTTACACTACAGTGTACGCTCACTGTGGAGGCGCGGCACCGGCAGCATGCTAGTTCTGTATTTAGTTTTAACAGTAACCATCACGCCTTTGCTCGCGAGAAAAACAATGGCGGACTTTTGTAAAAGTTTTCATCGGGTTTGGGGTGGAGTCCATGGGTGGAGTTACCAGCGGAGGGGAGGGTATTTTCTTTCCCGATTTGACTTGTGACATCACAAATCTGGAACATTTGAAACGGAGCAATTTTTCTCACTTACAAAGACCACAAAAAAAACGACTAGATTTATTTCACATTTTGTGTGCCGGTGGACACTGATGTTATCTCATATGTGATTAAAAAAAAACTGTAAAAGTTGATTTTTCATAATATGTCCCTTTTAAAACCCAGAATTTTCTTTTACTTTGAGAAAAAAAAACTGAGAAGTTTTCCTTTGATTGGGTCAAGCCTTGCTTTTGGATACTTGTTATGGGTTAGACCAATTAAAAACCAGTGATGTGGGAAACATATTATTATAGTTCGTCCCATCTGTGCACTAATACCAATGTTGTACATGGTTGAGAGAACTGATTGTCATTTTGTTCCTATTTGGGAAAAAAAAAACAGCCTGGAGAGTGAATACAGATATCTCCGTCTGTTGTCAGGACACACACGAGGCATAAAATGCATCACAATTGGTCCGACAATCAACAAACACATTCACACCCTGCACATGCACCGCTGCCACTCCCATTATCACAGATTAGAAGCCTTTAACAACTGTGTATCTCATTGTGCCTGCAGTTAAAAGCCACACATTAACACTTTAAAGAGCAGCTGTCATTTTTATGTGCCCTTACAGAGCCAAGAATAAAGACGGCTTTTATGTGCTGCACCACCAGCCCTCATCAATGGTCATTGCAGGAGATTGTCTGTGGGTGCTGTCAGTTTTTTAGTGAGGACTCAGAAAGCCTCATGTGGAGATGTCAGCTCACGCGTGATTCACAGCTGATGATTATTGCCGATAGCCGTCTAGATTGGGTCCGTCGTTGTTGTGCAAGATTGTGGAAAAACCAGCCCGAGACGTGCTCAGAGGGTTTAACGATGAGGTTGTGACACTATTGTTCAATATGAGGATTGGGAACAGGGGTGGAAAGTAACGAATTACATTTACTCTGTACTGTAATTGAGTACCTTTTTGTGTACTACTACATTTTTCTAAAATCTGTAATTTTACTTCTACTTTAGTCAATTTGTTTCAAGTGACAGTGCCTCGCTACATTGGAGATTAACATAAATCCAACACGCTCGTCCCACGCCTGTTTCTGTTACATAAATTACAACATTTAATTTCAAGTGAAATCATTCTTTTTATCAGTGCCCGGGTGTTTACTGGTGAGTGCAGGCCGGGGGCCCCGCAGCACCTCGTCCTCACGGAGGGGGGGTCCTGCCTATAGGTCTCGTTGGTCTCTGTAGATCCTCTCCCTCCAGAGTCTCTGTGCGTCTTTATGCATTGTGTGCACTGACACAAGCACTATTGCCTCTCATAATTTCATTAAGCATTTTTGAATGTTTATGGACAATTTATGCATAATCAATGTCATCTGTTCATTAGACCGTTTGTTTTAAATACATAGATGCACACAAAGTTTTTGATGTTCCACCTAGAATGTTTTATAGACTTTATATAACATACTGTACGCATTTCTTGCTTTCAGAGATGTTTTATTGGATGCTCTGACACGTTGGATGTATTGACACAAGCACTTACCTCATCAAATTGACATCCTTGGCATTTATTTTATTTAATTTATCCAGGTTAGCCACACCATGTCTTGTTCTCATGCACGTTATTTTGAAATAGTCTTCTTTAATGATAATAAAAAAGAACCTAGTTTGATCTTTGATCTATACACGTTTTTGTACTTTTTTTATTGCATGGGAAAGATATGTAGTTAACACTGTGATTTGTTTGACATCAAGCTTGCCCACATTTTACCTTAAAAAAAAACCAAAAAAAAAAAATGCCCTCACCAAAAATATTAAAACCTATATTTTCATTGATTAGGAAGCCTATCAAGGTAACCAATAAATAGGAAAGAAATGATATATTGATATTTGTTTTTTAAGTGTATTTTACAGCTGATTTAGGGCCCGTTTTCATAAGAGATGCTAACAGATAACAGCTAACACAAGAGAAAGGTTAACTCTTATTTCAGGCTCAGTAATTGTGATTAATTGTAATTGAACTTTAGTAATTGAGAACATAATTGTAATTGACTTTCTGAGGATAAAAAATAATTGTAATTTAATTGTATTTTAACATGGGTAATTGAAAACGTAATTGCAACTGAAAAATGTAATTGACCCCAACTCTGGCTGCAGCCATCCAAACTAAGTGCCCTCCTGACCCCAGTGTGCTCCACGGTGGTACATTTTCAGTAAAACGGGAAGACACATAGGCATAAACAAGGAGGTGCACAAACACAGAGACACTCAAAATCTGCCAGACTTCATTATAAAAGCCATTATATTCCATTGATCGGTCTCTTAACACTTTAGTCTCTTCTTTCCACCACATCAAGTGAAAAACGGCAATAACAGTCTCACATTGCATATTCCGTTTGTCTTTTTCACTTGTTTCCTTTTTAAATTGCCAGTGTCCTTATCCGGCTTCCCAGCTGTTTTCCTCACTTTTTTTTTTCCTGCAAGGAGAAACAAGACGTGGAATCCTTAAAATGGCAACTGAACAGTTTAAAACAAGCTTTGAGCGAGAGAGGAAGAACCACAGCTTCTTATTTGCATGAGCAGACAGCATGTTAATAACACCAGCCCCGCTGCGAGAAAGGAGGGAAGAACGCAGAGCAGGTAGGAGGGATGGAAAGTGCTGATCCTTCCTTCTTGCCCCTGAGATTCCATCGAACACTCAAGGGAGGAGCACGAGAGTAATTAGAGCCTTGGATATATGATGGCTTTGGTGCACAGTATTGCCTTTTTACCTGCGGCAGCTAATTTTCCAGAATGTACGATCAGAAAGGACAGCAAGCTAGAAGAAATAAAGTCTCGCAAACGGACCTCATGAAAGGACCTATTAATTTGATATGTGTTTTTATCACAAATAAAATATAGCTAATTCCCACAGCAACACAAGCCTGGCCAGCTTTCACTACACCTTAATACATTTTCCAACGGAATCTGAGATGCTGGAATGTCCAACTGAGACAAATATGACAAGTTGGCAGCAAAAGCACAAAGCTGTTACTTCTTCCTGTGAATACAAAGGATCCACGAGATTCAGGATGCAGACTACTCATTAATAATGAATGGGTTTTCGCTCGTAAAAATAAGAAATACAAGTGTCATCTCTCTAATAAATCAAGGAAGTTCTGTGTATGTGTGTGCGTGTGTGTGGAGCGAATATCTCACTGACGCGGTGTCTGTTCGAGCTGAAACTTTTTTTTAAAGCTTCCACACACGCCAAGTGTGTGCATCTATTATTTTGGACGTATTTGGTGTTGCAAAATGTTTATTTTGAATGCGGATTAGCCTGGACAGTTTACATAAATGAAACTTGTTCAACCTTTGACCCTAGTGTGAGGGGGCGCTAGCGCACCATCTATATCTATTAATTACAGGACCGTCTGCATGTGTGTGTGCGTGTGTGTTTGTGGAGCGAATACCAGCGTGCGCATAGCACGAGTTTGTGCATCCATCATTTTGGACTTATTTGCTGTTGCAAAACGTTTATTTTCATTTTACAGTATAATCGCGACGGAATCAACGCGGGTTACACCGGACAGAGGGTTAGACCGGAGAGCTATATCACACTGATATACTAGCAAAGCTCTCAAGTCTCATGCATCAGGCATGAGACACACGCATTTCAAACTAATGTGAGTCACTGAGTCCGTGCATGTGCACGGCTGATGCACGTGCATGTGTGAGAGTGAGCCCACGGAGGAGAGACGGACAGGTAGCGAGAGACAGGTGTGAAAGTGCTGCCTGATCTTTCTACGCGGTACCACAACCACAAAGAGGAAAGGTTTTAACAGCACCTTAACACCTACAATAAACAGCACTAACCATAATACCGTAATTTCCGGGCTATAAAGCGCACTGGTTTTATTTACTACATGAAGTCACCTCTTCGCTGCCCCACGTCTACCTATCAGTCCATTTACAGCTTTTTATGGTCACTTTTTACTGGAACCAGAATGATACACCGCTTCATCTGTTCTTATTACCGTGAACTACAGCGGAGCGATCACAGCGAGTCGGACTCTGAGTCAGAATACGGAAGCGATCGTTTCTGAACAAATCCAACGTGGTGATTTGGCAACTTCATGCTACTATTACAAACTAGCTGACTTTTACTGTAGATGGATCTGAACAGCCTGTATCCAGACTGTTCTGATCTCTGCTCCATCTGTTTGTCCTCTTTACAGAAGCGTCTCCATCACCCTCAGAGTCCAGAGCACCGATCAATCCTGAACAAACCTAACGCGTTGATTTAACAACTTTATGCTGTCTATCCTTCTATTACAAACTGTCTGACTTTTACTTCATCCACGCTGCTGCTGCGGGCTCTCTCTCTCTCTCTCTCTGACAACATTTCCACAATTTAGCCACGTCATTGTTTAAGCCGCAGGGTTCAAAGCTTGAGAAAAAGTAGACTGGAAATTACGGTATTACACACACACACACACACACACACACACACACACACACACACACACACACACACACACACACACACACACACACACACACACACACACACAGACAGAGATTCCTTGCTTTTATAGCAATAATCAACTACTGCTATAACCACGTATGTTTAAAACAAAAATATGAATGTGTGAAGTACTTTAACAGTGCAGTGTTGGATGCAAGATGTATATTCATTAATTAGACACCATGTAGTTGGCAGACATTCAACAACAAGGCAAAGGTGATCAAAGCCAGCAAAGGCTCATCAGTCCTCCCTTCACAGTGATGGTGTTTTTTGTTTTGTTTTTGTTTTTTTATATTATATCCTTCATTTTAACCAAATAAAAGTCTCATTGAGATTAAAAGTATCCTATTCAAGAAGGATCTGGCAATCAGTCCCAGCTCTCCAGTGATTTGATCTGGCGGGCACGTGACTGTGGTAGCTCGTTATAATAATTTATCAACGGTATCATTGCAGTCCAAACAAATCCTGACACAAAAAAGGCTCCAAAACTATTATTAAAATATTAAAACCTACATTTCCATTGATTAGGAAGCCTGACAATATAACCAATAGATTGGAAATAAATTAGATAATAGATATTTGTTTTTATTGTATTTTACAGCTGATTTAAGGCATGTTGTCATTGGAGATATTAACAGAAAGCTAACAGAGGAAGGTTTACTATTATAGGTTATTTATTTCAGGCTCAGTAATTGTCATTAATTGTAATTTAACTTTAATGATTGAGAGCAAGAGATGCTAACTGAAAGCTAACACAAGAGGAAGTTAACTTTTATTAGGTTATTTATCCTGAGGTTCCCAAATCAGGCTCCCTCTGGTCCCTGGCTGCACCTAGAAATTCTGTCCATAAAGATAATGAACAGAACCAGTGACAAAGGGCAGCCCTGGCGGAGACCAACATGCACTGGGAACAGGTCTGACCCACTGCCGGCAATGCGGCTCCTGCTGCGGTCATACAGGGAACGGACAGCCCTTAGCAAAGTGCCCCGGACCCCATACTCTCGGAGCACCCCCCACAGGGCACCACGAGGGACACGGTCGAACGCCTTCTCCAGATCCACAAAACACATGTGGACTGGTTGGGTGAACTCCCACAAACCCTTGAGCACCCGATGAAGGGTAAAGAGCTGGTCCAGTGTGCCGTGACCGGGACGAAAACCGCATTGTTCCTCCTGACTCCGAGGTTCGACTATCGGCCGGATCCTCCTCTCCAGCACCCTGGAGTAGACCTTGCCGGGGAGGCTGAGGAGTGTGATCCCTCTGTAGTTGGACCACCACCCCGGTCTGCCAATCCAGAGGCATTGTTCTCAACTGCCAGGATTTTATCTCTGCTGTTTGCAGATGATGTTGTTCTGTTGGCTTCTTCATATCGGGACCTTCAGCGTGCACTGGGGCGGTGTGCAGCCGAGTGTGAAGCGGCCGGGATGAGGATCAGCACCTCCAAATCTGAGGCCATGGTTCTCCACCGGAAAAAGGTGACTTCCCCTCTCTGGGTCGGTGTAGAGTCCTTGCCTCAAGTGGAGGAGTTCAAGTATCTCGGGGTCACGCGTGAGGGTCGGATGGAGCGTGAGATTGATAGACAGATCGGTGCAGCGTCAGCAGTGATGCGGTCGCTGTATCGGACCGTCGTGGTGAAGAGGGAGCTGAGTCGAGGGGCAAAGCTCTCAATTTACCGATCAATCTACGTTCCTACCCTCACCTTTGGTCATGAGATTTGGGTAATGACTGAAAGGACAAGATTGCGGATACAGGCGGCCAAAATGAGTTTCCTTCGCAGGGTGGCTGGGCTCACCCTTCGTGACAGGGTGAGAAGCTCAGTTACTCGGGAGGAGCTCGGAGTAGAGTCGCTGCTCCTTCACGTCGAAAGGAGCCAGCTGAGGTAGCTCAGGCATCTGTATCGGATGCCTCCTGGTCGCCTCCCTTGGGAGGTGTTTCAGGCATGTCCAATTGGGAAGAGGCCTCGTGGAAGGCCCAGGACACGCTGGAGGGACTATGTCTCTGAGCTGGCCTGGTGTCGCCTCGGGGTCCCCCCAGAACGGCTGGAGGAAGTGTGCGTGGATCGGGAGGTCTGGGCATCTCATCCTGAGACTGCTGCCTCCGTGACCCGGCCCCGGATAAAAGGGATAGGTTATTTATTTCAGGCTCAGTAATTGTGATTAATTGTAATTGAGGATGTAATTGTAACTGACTTTCTGAGGGTAAAAAATAATTGTATTTTAATTGTAATTGCTTTTTCTCCTAAAAGGGACAGCACGCGTGAGTGATTTCTTTTAGTGTAAATGTTAGGTTGCACTCGAGCATTTAACTGAACTTTACATGTTCTGAGAAGTAGCGAAAGCAGCGACTCCTAAAATAAGTATTTTAATACAAAATAGGCTTTAAAATAAAAAGATATCGATTTAGGCGATGTCCTTAATTTTCCATATTGCCAAAATAGAAAACTCAATATAACTTGAATCTCGACATATTGCCCATCCCTTCAAATACCAGATATTGCTCAGATCAGGAGGTGAGGCTATCTCTACTGTGGCCCTCGAGATGAACAACCCCCCCACCCCCACCCCACCCTTCCCTCGATTCCAAATAAACACCAAGTGCAAACCCTACTTGGGATTTCCAAAAAAATCCGTCGTCGACCCAGTCTATTATTTCCAATTTATCCTGGAGAAAGTTAATCTAATGAGCATTATCGTCAGCTAATGGGAATTATAATTAGTCAGATGCAGCAGATTATCTGCACATAATTAGCTGTGTCTGTCAGCTCCAATTAGCATGACAGGAATTAGGAGACTTTGGAGTTTGCAGCAGGGGATGCGAAGGAGAAGAGATAGATGAGGGTGAGGCGAGGGTGGAGGGTTGTTGGTGTTTCGGAGAGGCAGGTTCTTGGCTCAGAGCTCAGACTTGTGCGGGAGAAGAGAGGATGTGCATAGAAAGTAGGACAGGCCGTAAATGATTTTTGGCATGATGAGTTTCAGTCTGAGAGGAGTGGGTAGCGAAGGCGTGAAGAGAGGTGGACATGTGGCAGGTTGTCCTGATACTTCAAGACACATTAGAGATTGTCTCCATCAGCTTGCAGACAGTGTGTGTTGGTGAACGATGTCCAAGTGCCCCTGAGCAAGACACCAACCACCTGCTAAATCACTGAAATTGTCTAGGATGGCAGTACAATGCCATCCGAGGACATAGGTTGTCATCAAATCACGCAAAGAATCTACTTTCCTCAAAAGACCACATTTCACTGTGCACTACGGATTTGGGGCAAATGATCCTCTGGGATATTGAACGGCCTGTTATTTAGCGTTAAAGTAGCTTATCTTTATATTGAGTTTAGCTGATTAAATTGCACACTGTCCTTAGATTTCTACGATTACCTAGCAAGCAATGTAGATTGCAGTTGAAAGAATGGCCTCCCCCATTAGTCCCTCAGTGCTCAGATGTTTTAAATGCAGTAAAAATTGACCTCACGTGGGTGTGTGGGAGATAAACTCACCTCATTTCTCAAATCAGATGCATGCCCTGTACAGCAACTGCCTTTTTATTATAACATCCCTTCTCTGTGCCTTTACTCCTAGCCAACTAATCGTTGTTAATAGGCTTATGTGTCATTTCCATGACAGGCAAAGCAAACTTATACTAAGTCCACAGCCCATAGGAAGGAGTGTGCAGAGAAGAAACAATTACTCTGTAAAGTCTCTTTAACCCTACCTGAAGGAAGTTAAATGTAAATGTATTCTTTTTTTTTAATATTTATTTATTTATAGCATCCTTAAATCATAAGACAAATCATTTTCTGTATCTTGATAAATCTCAAGTCCCACACTGAATTAATCTAGTACATTTCCAGTGAATCTATGTTGAAAAATGCTATATATTTTTTTGTTCACTTTTTACCCCAAAAAGGAAACGTAGAACATGAGAAATTTCTTCATGAAAAATATTATGTTTTCAAAAATAAATGTTTTTCTGATGCAACGGTTTATATATTTTTTATGTTACTAGTGAAAAACTCAAACAACAAATGATTATGAGACAAAGGGAAGCTACAATGACCTCATGTAAAGGGTTTTCAATGAGGGTTTTCAATTTAGTGAAATAACCCAAAGTTATGGGGTCTAAAATATCCAAAGAAAGAATAATCTTTATACTACAAATTAAAACAGACATAGGATCTTTTCTTACATTCCCACATAAAGTCATGGGCCAATGAAAATAGTGAAAAAAAGATTTCAAGAGACTGTCATCCAAGAACCAAGGCATATACTGTATCTGTATCGTCATTAGTGATTTGAACAGCATGTGTACATAGCTCAAATTAAAGGGAGCTTAGGCATATGTAAAGTTGTTTACTGAAGGCCCAAACATGTTAAAGCCCCAAACCCTGACAGTTTTTTCCAATTTTGAGGAGCTGGCATGTTCACCAGATAGGATGTATAGCAGATGTTATTGCACATTCTGAGAGAGTAGGTGGAGCAATATTACTATACCATATTTTCAAGTTTTCTATGTGATGTAGTTCCTGAGATATTGGAAGCTGAAAACGGAAGAAAAATAAAGAAGCGCGAAAATAGACACATACCCTAACCCATCATTAAATTGGCCATATCTCAAAAAGTATTCACCTGATCAAACCAAACATGTAGTGCGTGCATATTGGATAATTCAATTCTGAGATTCAAATATTTAACCAGATCGTACAATTCAATTCAGCTTTATTTATATAGCGCAAAACACAACAAAGTCATCTCAAAGCGCTGAACAAAATATAAAGATCATAATAACAAAGAAAGAACTCAACAAGATTCACATGAACAAGCATTTAGCGACAGTGGGAAGAAAAAACTCCCTCTTTTTTAGAGGAAGAAATCTCCAGCGGAACCAGGTTCAGAGGTGGTAGCCATCTCCTTCGACTGGTAGGGGTTAGTGAACAGAAGGGCAAATAGAATAGGATAGAAGGATAGTCCATCTGAGTTTTTCAGACTAGTTGAGCTGTGAACCATTGATTAGTCCATCCTAGTGTTCCAGACTCGTTGAGCCATGAGCCATCGATCAAGACACCTGAAACAGAAAAGAGAGCGAAGGGTGAGGAGAAGGCACAGACTGCAGGAAAAACATGATACATTATGATACACTCGTTCCTAGTGCTTAGGTTTATATTAAAAGTCTTGCGGCATCCGCCATGCTCTGAAATGCTACCACTACAGACGAAGTTTCGTCTGTAGTGGTAGCACGTATTGATATATGGGGTGGACATCAGTGTAAATGGTGTGAACCAGTGTGAACAGTATGATGGGTTATGCAAATGAGGGACAGAAGTTGGGGGTTGTCTAGAACCCGGTACAACTGTGTCTGACTGGACATCATCCCATTGCAACCCTTTAGAGCTGCAGTATGTGTAGATGGTGGATCGTGTTTGAATATAGTGTTGGTGTTCTACTACATAATCTTAGTTCCTAGTTCCTTTTTTCCTAGTGGTTAGGTTAACGCTATTATACGGTATACGTTTTAGCAAATAAGTAGGTTTTGAGTTTACTTTTTTATCCGACTACCTCTAGATTTGACGTCCTTCTGCCTGACACTTTAGAGCTGGTGAGATCAGATCAGGTGGTAATTGCTGGATAATGAAACTAATAACTATATTTGAATTTTCTTTCGACATATCTGTTTTAACTTTCACAAAAAAGTGAGTAGAATCAGTATATTTAAATGATTCAATGGCATCACACCTTTGTTTTTAGCATATTTTGGTGATTGTTCTGTAGTAGCAGTTCTAGATTTAGCATTAAATGTAGCTAAACCATATTTATGGCATATCTTTATGTGTTGATGTTGAAAGTCATACGTTTTTTGTTTGTCTTTATAGTTTTTAGAAAAGGCTGCGGCCTTTGGCGTGTTAGCAGCTGGCATCCGTCTTTAGGTGCAAAGTCTCTGGTTTCACATCACACACAAATAAATTATAGATACATGAAAAGACTGAAAACAGTACCCTAGTTGACCTGTATAAAGAAATATTTTCTCACAGGGATTAATTCTTTATTAAACTTTGAAAAAACAAGTCTCTGAAATCTTTGTGGCACTGAATTCATTCACAGGGTGAAAGAACACATATTTGTTTAGCGTTCCTGTGGCTAAACAAACCACGTTTTGATCTTCTAATCAGCATCATATCTTTAAACCAGCTCCACACAAAAAACCCTTTGGGATCAGTCACAATGAACACGTACAGAAAGATACACAAGCTGCTAAATAGCTTTTTGCTAGAGAAAACACAGTGTTACATTTGCATAGATTATCTCTATCTATTTGACCAGGCTGTATGTGTCGGTAAAGCACCGTCTGTAAATACTTGTAGTCAACAGGGAAGAGCGAGTGAAAACGAGAATTGTACACAACCTTGCCTAAACTTACGTTTGACAACGTAAACAGTGGTGCACATGAATGCAGCTAAGCTAACATGCGTTTCCTGTAAACAAACATGCACGCACACACACACACACACACACACACACCAACGAATACACAATCCCACGATCCGCTCAGAGTGTGGGTCCTGGCATGGGTAAACACACGCTCAGCGCACAACAGAATAGTTAAAATCCCATCAATGCATTTCAACAAACCCTCCATTGGTAGCTCCAGGCTAGTTCCTCCCCCTCCACTCATGTCAGGGGGCTTCATGTCTTCCCTGTCTGGCTGTGTTGATGTCCATTGCTTCTCTGACAGGCACATTGAAACTGACAGCCTGATTTGTTCTCTAGTGCAAACATGCCTGGCAATATTAATTCCCATGGTACAGCTGGAAAATGCCGGGTAGTGCCTCTGATTGCCTGTTTTACATTTTAGGCTGAAATATAGAGCAGCTGCAGTTAAGCTGTAATGTCTTTATTGCCTTACTCAACTATTTGTTGGGTATTATTATTGATCCCTTATATCACGCGTCAAACTCTAGGCCCAGGGCCAAATCCGGCCCTTTAGAGCAGTGTTTCTCAAATGGGGGTAACATAAAATATTTTGTAATAATTTGAGGAAAATTGAAAGATTTGAAAATTTTCAACAGTTTAACATTAAAAATGACTGGAATTACAGGGAAAATCATGAGCCGTTTCAAATATTAAGTTAAATTTACACAATGTTTTCTCTGTCATTTTTACTTTCTCTTGCGGGCCAAAATGGATGGTCTAAAGGGCTGGATTTGGTCCCCGGGCCACGAGTTTGACACATAGTGGACTAAAGCTGCTCTAAATGGGGTGCAGATGAAATTGATCTTCACAGTTTAATTTGTCACGACACTGGTTGGGTTTGACCATATTTAGAATCTAATGAGATTATTGAGAAATCTGGTAAAGGAAATGAAAAATAATGATAATGTGATATAAAAAGTACAAACATATTTTTTCTAAGATATTTTTATTGTTGTGGTTTTTGTAATATTGGAAAATATGCAAAACAAAACCAGTAAAAACACCTACAATTACACATAAACAGCGTTACTGACAGTGTTGGGTAAATTACTTTGAATAAGTAATTAGTTACAAATTACTAGTTACTTTTCAAAAAAGTAACTAATTACATTACTTAGTTACTGCCTCAAGTAAATAACTAAATTACATTACTTTTGGATTACTTCCCTTTTGTCACAAAAAAAGAACCAAATATGTATTTTTTTACGTTTTATTAAAGCCATTTAAATAAATGTCAACGACAAAGAAGTTGTTTAAACTGTCTCAAATGACAGAACATTAACATGAAAGTAAATCATTTAATCAGCCAGGACAATTAAATTCAGGCAATTTAGTCTTCAAGACTTCAAGTCGTCAAATTAATTTATTTCAAGCTAGACAATAAAACAAACAAAGGTTGTAAAACAAAAACAAAAAAAGGAAATGCATTCAGTGCAAATCACGTCTGTAAAATAAATGTAAAATAAATAATATGTTGTTTAAAAATGATCAAGGAATTTTTTCTACCTCGAGGAATCGTTTAATTTCATTATCACAGTTCAAAGCCTGGTATGTCGCTTGGGTATTTGGCGTTACACCCAACACTGGTTACTAACCATGCTGCTTTATAACTGCAGAGATACTCAAGGTTGGCATGGTCATGTAGTCTTTGTTTAAAGACTATATAGGGTTACGAGATCCTTCTAGCAAACATACCTTCAAACACACGGATGAATAAAAAGTAATAAAGAGAAAGAAGCTTAGCCTACAAATATTGAATTTAAAATGACCAAGTGTTTGAAAAAAATTTTTGTGATTGTTTTGAAATAAATCTGTAGGAGGTGCCTCGAGATTTACCTGGTGATTTATTCACAGGTATTTACCAATGAACATTGCCTGTCACAATGTTTGGCCTTTTTGATTGGAAGGCGGGAGAGCGGTCGCTACGGATCGATTCCTGTCTGCAAGGGTGGGCATGGTTCAAGCTGCACTGAGCCTCCCAGAGTCGAGTGTGTGTCTTCTGGGCAAAATCTGTGGATTAAGGGAGGCCTGAACTTGAAACAGGAAAGGACAGAGCAGTCAATAACACACTGATTAATGATAATGGCATGCAAGCCGGGGGGGATAATCTTTCTAAGCTCTTTTTATCTAAGGACCAATTGACTGAAAACATGGAGGGCGTAAAGAAAATGCACAAATTCCTGAGCAAACCAGGAGATACCCAGCAAGGTAAATGTTTGTTTATGTCCTCAGGTCTTCTCTAGAGTAATTAGAAATGTATTTATTGTTGGAACACATCAAAGCTATGGAATTACCAATGGTGATGGCTATTTGGTGGTCAAGTTTATTGTTGAAACTTGAGCAAGGAAATTGAAAATTTGTTGCATGAACTTGAACCTGCCAACACAAAAATGCTTTGGATACTTCATCTTCCTGTCCATTTTCATATCCTCCAATGTTCCTTACCTCTAACAGGCCATAATATTCCCCTAATACACCGTAAATCTGTTCACCCGCCACAATTTTCTGTCACCTTGCCACAATATAGAATCATAAAAGCCATATTTATTATAATAGCACGTTTCCCCCATCCTGTTCAATCCCCCATTATCAAGTGCTCATTGACTGGGATAGAATGGAAATGATGGGTTACGCCTGCCCCTTTCAATCAATTTGGCTTATCAAAGACTGAATCTCTGCTCAGAAATCTTAAAGCCGCTCATCCTAATGCTCAGGCCTCACCCTCTTGCCTATGGATTTGCCCATTTGCCAACTAATTTATGCAGTGTCATGGATGCAATTATTACCTATGTCCACAGTTGTGAAGAACCGCAGGGACCCTGACAGTCTCAAGATGGATTGGATGCTGCTTTTAGTGTTTATCTGCAGAGCTTATCATCAGTGGGTGGATTGAAAAAATGGATGTTCTACTTTCCCATTGGAGGTAGAAACCTGCTGAGCTCTGTGAACCCTGTCCCTGAGGGGGATGCCACCTCCCAACCCTTCATTTCTTATCTACATTTCTTCATTTTCCATCCTTTTGTGTGTTTTCTTTTTGATCTTGCACACAGTTGGCCTTCCTCCATCTCTATCCATGCTCCAATTGCTCTGTTTTAAGTTTCCTCCCACCCCCTCCTTGCCTGTGTTTCTTTCTTTCTTTCATTCCTCTGTCCTTCAGAGTCTCGCATTCAGGGTCCAAGCACTGGCTCTGCCTGGCCCGGAGCATCCCGTTCGATTGGCCCAATAGTTTATTCACTTCACCCAGACACAAAAGACATCAAGCTGACTGATCAGCGGGCAGGAGCCAGGGCACATCTGATCAATGAGGCCTTGGGCAGAGAGGAGGAGGGAAATAGGATGGATGGGAGAGGAACGCAGAGGGGGGGTGGGGAGGGAAGGCTGGACAGGTAGGCTGACAGACGCACAATCAGCAAAGCCGATCGATGGCAACTTTTGCTGAGCTCAGATAAGAAGGTGCAGCTCGTTTGGGACACACAACCAGATCCTCCCCTGACAGGAGCTTTTGTTTCTCCTGCTCATGAGCTTTATGGACCTCTAGGTGACACCACACCACTGAAAGAAAAGACAAAAACATTAGTTACAATACCTGCAATAAAAAGACAACATCTGCTTCATTTGTTTATTTAACCATTGTGTCTCTCCAAATCTCTTAGTCTTCGACAACAGCTGGGAAAATTTTCTAATGCGATAAGTGCCTTCCTCTGTAATGAAATCTTGTGCATCACGCAGGATCAATTCAGCCTTTTGACTGTCAATCACAAGAATAGTGATTCACTTGTAAGCAATGAAGGCACCTGAGGTAGATCCAGCTTTAGTAGATAAGTATAAAAAGCATTGGATGAAACATTTATTTGTCCTGTCCCTTTTATATTGCATTGAACCTTTGACTCTTCCAGGCAACACAGAAATGTAGTGGGTTTGTGTGAGATCTTTATTATTATCAGAAAATAATATTAAAGAAGCTGAACTTGAGTAAAAGTGAAATATCTAAAAACAAGAGCACTCAGAGAACACAAATCTCTGCCCAGCACCAAATATCCTCTCTGTATCCTCTTCGTTATTTGGTAAGTAAAGATGCAAAGATATCAAAAGCTCACGGTACGATTAGGGATGCACCGAATATTCGGTGGCCAAAAATTGCAACTAAAGCAACATTCTTCCTTCGGTTTAGTGAGTTAAAAACAAGGCCGTATAGTAGCGTATTTACAATACCGTTACATCCTTATTGGTTAGTAATCCTGATCATGTTGCCATGACCATTCACATTTTAAAAGCTTGGGAAAAATTCCAATCCCCATTAAAGTGACAGTAGGTCTAAACATATGGGCACCACAATAAAAATGAAAAAAAAAAAAACCACAATGAAATACATAATCCGGATCCAATCCAGAAGAAACTTAGTGTAATAATTGAGGGACCAATCCGACATGACCGTTCATAAAGATCACTCAAATACTGAGAAATTTTTGAGATTTTGCCAATGATGAGAGATGAAACTGATCTTCTACAAAATTCAATGAAATTTTCCATGGCCTGAGGTCTATCTTTGGTTAAAATTTTACTAAACTACTACTAGAATCAAACAAAAGACGTGCACATTCCCACAAAAACAAAACAAAACCTTGAAAGTACTTTTTGAATAATTTTATTTCTTGTGTTAGAACTAAAGTGGAGGAGCTCTTTTTGACTGTACATGACAAAACGAGTAAACAAACAGTATTTTATAGGTTGAGGTACTAGATGATCAACATTTCAGAAATGAAAAGTGTGAATGGCTATCTATTGGAACCAAATAGGAATGTCATATTCTAGTGATTCTGAAGAAGAAAATGCCACAAAGATGTCCACAATGAAAAATCCAAAGTACCAATCAACACATGATGCAGATACAGCTAGTGCTGCATTGTGCCAAGTTGACATAGTCTTACTGTTGAGTATGAACTTATAGCGGAGCGCTTGGAATGTTGCATTACAGCTACACCAGTCTTTAGTGTTGTAGTACTCAAGACCGGTCTTGGTCTTGAGATCAGATTTTAAAGGTCTTGTTTCGGACTTGAAAGCATCTTTACTCGGTTTAGTCCTGGTCTCTGAGTGCCGAAATCGGGATTTTTTTTGTCAAGAGCGGTCAAGACCAGCACTGATTTCTGCTATTCTTCAACTTTACTAATGTAATAATGAGCAAAAGAACTTGGTAAAACGATAAATAACTTTGATTCAAGTGTTATCATTTCTTTTGGGTCTATTCATCATATATACTTAAAAAAAACTTAAACTAGAGAAATTTCTTTAACTGTTCAATCTTGTCATGGTTTTTTAAATGAATTTTAATGGCCTCGGTCTTGTCCCTGTCTTGGTCTTGACTCGGTCTCGACTCCAAAAAGTCTTGGTCTTGGTGAATTCTGGTCTCAGGCAAGGATAATGTGGTCTTGAGCACAACTCTCCCAGTCTCAACAAAGCGTCCCTGTAAATGGTGTTAATTGACGGATCGAGCACCTGATAGTGACCTGACAGTCAGGTAAACTGGCTAGAAGAGGGTATTTTTTGCTTTGTTCACAGTGGGATGAAATCAGAAAAATGGCACACCCGCAATTTTTTTCAAAGCATTTCAAGGTAAAAGATCACAGTTTGATGAAGGCAGTAGTGAGATATATTATCTGCTACAACTTGAAAAAAAGGCCCCAAGACATTTACTGGAATTTAGGGAACTAGTGCAGTGCCCGTAGGAAGTATGTATTGCTATTGAAAAGTGGGAGGTTCAGTAGCTTTTCCATGGATGGTCAAATTAAGTTGTGTTTGAAGGTGGGACGTCAGGGACATTTAGGTTTGTTGTGAAATATGTAGTATGATAACTATTGTGTTTTCATATATTTTGGCTTTTAGCAAGTCACACTGTAGGGAGTTGAAACCCCATCTATTCCGATTCCAGTTTGTTGGCCTTGTGGATTCGGATCTCCTCAGACCGGAACAGACTCGGTCCAGACACGTTATCATTAATCCATAACAGTCAATTTAGATGCACACCCGGGGCATTGCCTGACGTTTTTGTTTTCTCTTTGTATGATTGGCTTTTGGCATGTTAACATCCACAAGTAGGTGAGTATAAAATTGGATTGAAAAAGAAAAAACTACAATATTCAGTTTAATATTGACAAATGAAAATTGTGTTTTGTTAAGAGTTGATGAATTTGTCTGCTGCCATTGATGTGTAACTAAGGTAGGACTATTTTGATCTAACTTTGCTTTGATGTCTAACTTTGCTTTTAAGACGTAGGACCAGTGACGTATAGAAAGAGACAACTCCGTTCACTCCAATGGTTAGTTTTTTTTTTTTACAGCAATGGAGTTCCATGGAACCTCACAGTCGTTCCCGGAACTGAGCAGTTGACTGTTGCAGCGCAATGACGCTAGTGCGGATTAGGCAGTTTGTGATGCACTTTTGAACAGTGAGATGTTTAAAAAATCATATTGGATATTATTTTTATTATTATCAGCGTATTTAATAACTTCCAGGAACAAATTGAGTCTACATGAATCGCGTGCCGGTCAAGCATTTCAAACTTCCTTAGTCGCAACTCTATCTAAACGGCTCTGGGTTGGACTATTAGAACATGGGGCTGACATCATCACTGTAGAGCTAGAACTGATGACATCATTACTGAGTCTGTCGACTCAGGAGGTGGGACGTGGGGGTGGGGTGTCCAAACAAATCTGACGGTGCACACCCTTGAACCAAGCAGAAGCCATGTTGAAAGTCTCAGGTCAGTCCAACTCTGATGCGCTGAGATATTTGAGGAACATACACACAGACAGTTTTCTTGTTTTATAGATAGATGGATAGTCAGGAAACCAGGAATTTTACATATAACTAACTCTACTGTCAATGCTAATGTTATTTTTTAATTGTAAAGAGGAATTTAATTGCTTACACATTTTAAATGTAATGTTTGAAATAAATACAGCATTATAGAGTCATCCCCTGCAATCTGTTGAACAGAGCAGATAAAGAAATATGCCTAAAGAAAGAACGACATTTCAAAAGCCACAGTTCGTTCCGATCTCTGCCTTCGTAGCGTGATAAGCTTATCTGTACCATCTCACATTTTCCCTTTAATGGCTCGGGCTCTAACCCTCACACTCTCTCCCGACCTTTCACTCAGGGGTTCAGACTCACAGTCATGAACTTTCAGAGCCATGATGGAGAAATTGTGTGTGATTGCTGGAGCATTTCTCCTACGGATTACTTTTTTAGTGTTCTGGTAATTACAATACAAATGTAGCATTGCGTGACATGTTTTCCTTTTGTCTATCAATGTGTTTATTCAATAGCAAAACAATTACACCAACCTTGAGCAAACAAAAGCAACTTTATTTTAATTTCCATACAAAATATCTCCTCAACTGTTTTTTAAACTAACATACATAGATACATATTTGATGAACACAACAGGTGCTCTTCTGCTGGATTTCTCTATCAAAGAAATAGCTCATTTGCTTAGCCTTCACAGTTAAGAGAGGTAGGAGCTACATTTCCCTATCCTGCATTCCTGAATGGTTTGCCAGAGAAGCTAACTTTCCTTTCTTTGTTTCGTGGGGGAAATGTGGCCTCGACTTGGACAGTAAGTGGTGGTGAAAGGCACAGTGCGTCAGAAAGCTTGCAAGCTGATCGATAGCAAGCTAATTGGAAAATTGCAACAGGAAATGTGATAATGTGTCTGTTCCCACTGGTTTTACTCTTGCTGCTCTGCCATCTCGCTTTCCCAATCTTTTCAACCTCTCGGGGGTCAGTTCTCAGTCCTTCAATCTTGTGGTTTTCTAATTGGGCTGGATCCACTGGTCAGCCCAAATGAAAATCACACCCACATAGAATCTTTACCCAATTGCCTACAAACACACTTGTTCTCATGTTCATAAAAGAGAAAAACGAGATGGATGAGCAGAGCCATTTGGGGCCCTGGGCAAGATTCTGTTTTGGGGGCCCCACAGTAACACAATAACTCTAATAAAACATATAAATCTAAAGGTCATGTAATATTTTTGTCATTGCCTGACACTAAAATACACCATAAAATTATTTGTGTAGTCCTTTAAAGATGTTTAAATAAGTTGGAGCACTTAATACCTTAGGATTTAGCTCAAATTGCTATGTTGCTTTATTTGTGATCAAGGTTCGGTACTCTAACGACATCTATCAGAGATTAAAGCATAATCATTTTACAAGCAGGACTATAATAATAAAATATTTAAAATACGATCACTTAAAAATGAAAAATTGTTTTCACTAAAAAACAAGAGAATCCTAAAACAATTATTTTTTCTTAAATGTCCATTCATTGCAAAGCAATTTAAGCACATTATGCTCCAGGTCAGCCGTGGCTACAATGTTGCTTACCACCACCACCGGTATGACTGATGTGAATGACTGGTGTGAATTAATAATGTTTTCTGTAACGTGTTTTGAGTCTCATTAAAAAAAGCGCCATAAAAATCCAACCCATTATTATTACATTTTCCCAAAAGCTACAAAAGTTTTACAAGAATGACAAGAGCAAGAAAAGTCACCTGTAGGTGGTGCTGTAGAACCAGCCAAACATCCACATTATGTTCCAAAACTAGTTCTGCATACTGTATCCACAATACCTGCCGGATCATCTCTATAGTCAAAATCTTCCTTTCGACACTGTCTATTAGCTCACCAAATTTCATTTAAATACGTGCAGAACATTATGACACATCCTGCTAAAAAGCATCTACATTAACAGACGGATGGATGGACAAACGCTGGTGAAAACATGACCTCCTTGGCTGAGTTAATAAACTGCAAAGAATTACATTTTTTAAACTGTATCAAAGTCAAATAATTAAATCTATAGTAAATATGAAATTCATGGTTTTCATTAGCCAAAGCAAATTTAATGATAATAGATAGAGTTTAGGGATGATCAGGATCATATTGAAGCTATGTTCTTTGTTACAAGCGGGCATTATATACAAAAAGGAATACATTTCTGAACTTTTACTTCATTTTTGTTTCCAGAGCTTTTGCAAGCAACCCCCCCTCCAAAAACAAACAAAAAAAAAAAAACTGGGTCAACTGGGACAAGGCCATGATGTGAGCACATTAGTGAGATTGAAGGAAATCTTTGTGCACTTGCTCCCACTTTGAGAAAAATCAGGCTGACAAAGATCGATGACAGACTAGACAAAGTGCACTTGCACATTTCTTCACCGACACAGATTATAAACTCAAACATGCTATTTACGTCAGTCATTTGCAAAGTACTAAATAAAACCAAAAGTAAATGAAAGATTAAATAAAACATTCAAAAAAGAAAATCAGTGTGAATAAAATCGGTGTGAAAAGAAGGCGCGGGTAAAAAGAGGTTCCCTTTCATTTCCGACTCGGGGGATGCTCTTGTGTCGTGACCCAGACATGAGTGACAGTGATGTGCACAGAGGAGCCAGAATCCTATGTTTTTTACCCTCCTTAATTCCCCCAAGACTGTCTGTCATTGTGACAGGAGCTGAAGACACGTCAGCTCAAGGCTCACTCACTCACTCACTTCCTCGCTCGCTCACTCACTCACTCACTCACTCACTCACTCACTCACTCACTCACTCACTCACTCACTCACTCACTCACTCACTCACTCACTCTGCTTGTGTGTGTTGCTGGTAGCATTAGTCAAAACATGTTATTCTTAGTACCTTGGTGTATACAGAGGTGTAGAGAGTACTGATATAGCCTATACTCAAGTAGAAGTACTGTTGCTTTTTAAAAAGTAGCTCAATGTAAATAGTACTGAAAGTAAAACTTAATAGTTACTTTCACTCCCCACGTTTTTTTATTTTTATCTATTTTTTTGGTAATAAATCGTGTCACGGTTCTCTTGCATACAGTAAACATCTCATGTATAAACTTAAAAAGGTAGAGACAGAATTCTTGCATAATTATGTATATAAAATGAAAGGTTTGTCAAAATGTACAACTCTTTTTTTTCAAATAAAACAACACAATAAAAAAATTCTCTTCCTCACCCTCCGCAGGCGGTCTCTTTTTTCCTCCAAGCTCGGGTCCTCTACCAGAGGCCTGGGAGCTTGAGGGTTCTGCGCAGTATCTTTGCTGTTCCTAGAACTGCACTTTTCTGGACCGAGATGTCTGATGTATTTCCTGGGATCTGCTGGAGCCACTCCTCCAGTTTGGGGGTCACTGCCCCGAGTATATATATATAAACTCTGCATTGATCAGAAATGTCACGACTTAACTATTTACTCAGTAGCAGTTGGGTGTAGAAATGTAACAAATTACTTTACTGATTTTAAAACATACTTAAGCACAAGTAAAATGACTGATTTAGAAATACAGTATACTCAAAAAGTACAACTACCCATAAAAGTAACTAAATTACAGTAACATGAGTACTTGTAATCCATTACTTTCACCTCTGGGTGTATGTGTCATGATCTGGGGCTGGTGGTTGTTTTTAGCTCATTTTTATTTTTGTGCTATCCCATGCTGTATTTTAGATGATAAGCCAATAATCACTAAGTCTTTATAGTTTATAGGCTTTTAAAATATTACTGTTCAATAATTCGATACTAAAGAATGGGAAATGCATTCGACTAAACTTTTCCCGCACACATATACTCCTCAGTTAATATGTTGAAATGCCAAGTGAAGCAGTGCAGAAAGCTGGTGACAGTTTCCCCATCAGTGAGAACTGCATTAGTCCCCTACCTCTCGCCTCTTTCCTTTTACCTTTCTAATCACATTGGAGCTCTTATCAAACGCCATGCACCTTAAAGCAGTCTCGCCTTTCCTCCGTTGACTATCTCAGCCTCTGCAACACCATTTATTTTGCTGTGAAGACAAGCCAATCTTGTTTTGTGTGTGTGTTCTCGTTCTGAAAAGCTGCCTGGCTCACCTGTATCTCCAGCTTCATCAACTTCCTGATGAAACCCATACTGGCCCTTCTGCTGATAAGGTAAGCCAGGCAACAAGATATATCCATCATTCACCTACTTAACACACATGCTCCAATCCAAGTGCATGTGTCCTTACTTCCGAGTGTGTGTTTGTGGAGGGAAAAAGGATAGGGTGTGGTTCCGGTATAACAAGATTATGATTAGACATGCAAAGGGAATCATTGCTTGTGTAGCCACGAGTCATCAAACGTCCTCAGACAAAAAAACAGTTAATGGAGTGGCACTTATTTTCACGTGGGGGCTTCATCAAGTCACGCTTTTATTATTTTCTCAATCCCCTTGCATACTTCTTATGTCCTTATGCACAAACTCTCATAAATAGTGGTGTGAGATTGTTGCCGATGCATAGCGGGGTTCAGCTGGGTAGTTATTCATCTCCTAATGCATAAAATGTATGTAAACATGATATGTTTGTGAACCAGTGGCGCAAAGCCCCCCTTCAGACTAGTTATGTGTGACGCATAGCTCAACCTGGGAACACAAGTGCATGTTTAAAGGGGTCAAATGTCAGAAGGTGCTCATAAGTGACACTTTATACCATGTCGGAGCAGGAGGCATTTAGGAGAACTGGTGGAATCGGTTGTCATGACACTGTTCCTCGGGGTTGGAATGGCATGGAGTATGAAGCGAGAGATTAATTATGCTCAGGAGAGGAGTGTTGGCGTCTGTGTGGACAGGTGTGTTCCTGCTGTTGCTCATTTGGCCCATATGGGCCTCCAAACTGCAAAACCTTTTGACCATGTGTGACGTATTTCATCCCAACATCGCCACGCTAAACCTGCCAAGATCTTTAAGTGATGCATTTCTCCCACACGCCGTGGTTGGTATCTGTGGTCATTGTGTACACAAGGTCATTTAGTTACTGATCAATAGCTTGTATTGAGCGTACACTCCTCTCGCCACCCACTGTTTCTGAAATGGCCGTTAAATCGATGGGAACAAATGAAATTAAGCTCCTGGGTGGCTCAGAGGAGCAAATGATCTTCCTGTGATTAATAACACACTGTAAATGCATCTGTGCAGGGAATATTCTATCATGGAGAGCATCTTTGCTCCAGCATGTTTCCTGTTTCCTTAGAGTTAGACTAAGAGAATGAAACAGTGGTTAAAGGAGTTTATCATGAGAAACTGCATATTGTATAAAAAGGGGAAGAGAGGACAAATGACTTTAGTATGGTTCTTTAAAGATTATCATCACTTCTTTCACAGGCACCACACATACTGCTGTAAAAATGACACATACTGTAGATTGAAATGTTTTGGTAAAGCTGGCATACAATGTGAAACAGAGTTTTGCGCCATTCTTGAGTTTGCCCTCAAAATCACTGCCAAAGTGTCTTCTCAACAAATTTCTCGTGTTTTCACGGTATGAAAATGATGGCAAACAATGGTAGATGTTTATTTAGGGGTTTAAGATCCGAATCTGGCCGAAAGTGAATGCCCTGCAGAGTGAGGTGATATCACGGGGACTAATGGGAACAAACTACAACAAAAATAGTGTCAAGTGAATCACTGTCCTCCTTGTCTGGCAAGAAAATGCAAGAGATCACAGTAAGAATGAAGAAAGAACACTTCCATGCATCCGTCTATGGGACTCCACATCATACAATGCAATGTGCAAAACTTTTCCAAAAATGTCAATAAAGAAATATTTTACAATGGAGATGAAAGCAAACTTTCGAGCGTGAATTTGAGCATGATCTATTGTATTACGGATCTATTTATTGAGCAGCTGTACATAAATGATAAGCCTAACTGATAGATGGATTTCACAGTTGTTCTTTCTTTCATGGTATTTAGTTGACCTGTTGAAATTGATCATACTTGTGTTTGATGATCTGACCTTGCTTAGCTCTGGATTTGTCCAGTCATAGCAAAGGTTGAGTTCTCTTTGATTTAAATATAGACACTGGTTTCAAAAGATGAACTCATGGATCCCTATGGCTGTCACTGCATGAGGGTGACCATTATTTGATCAAATAAACTTTAGCAGTTTTTACATGTGACAAAGATGCAAAAGGAGATAACCAACATTATCTTTGGCCTTTTATGTAATTTCGGTGAACCTTTAACTTTTATCACTTTCATTAGCAACTCCCTCATACACATTTCTCAGGTCTAGCATTTGGGCTGCATCCTCAGCAGTTGGCGTGCAACGATAATACATCTTTGATGCCGAGTTCAAGCCAACCACAAGGATTCACTGCCAACGCTGAGTCAGAGAGAGGCCAGTCAAGCTGTGTTCTCAGGCTTTGAACCGCCTGGCGAGAGATTTGTAGTGTTTGAACTTACTATCATAAACTCAGTAGTACTCTGTACACTGCTGGGCGTTTGAAACAAGAAGTGGACGGAGCAATAACTGGACAAATTTACAGTTGATAGATTTTAGATCTAATAAAATGATTTTGAGGCCAGAAGACCAAAGACAGCTAATTCAAATTACTGGGCATCCACTTATAGATACATAATATGGCTTTCTTCACAATATAAATATTGGGAAACTTTATAGGCCACGCAACACATTGCAGAAGTGAAGACGTGTGATGAGTGAGGCAGTACAGTGGACTGAACTGCTTTGCTGCGTTTAATTATCATTCAATTAAATGTCATCATCATTATCTTTTCATTACATTTTAACATTCATTGTCTTGTTTTTTCACAAGAGGGTAATTCTGCCAATTGATGCAAGGGGATTTGAATAGCTGACCACCAACTAGTACCCATGCATAGATTATTTCAACGTAGCTTTATTCATCTTCTGCTTTTTTTTTACTCTAAGGGCTGCTCATCTTTGACTTGCCTCTGCATTTGCAGCTCAGTGGTGGAGGCAGAGTAAGTGTCACAGAGCACACAGGTGGGAGGTTGCCCTACAGCATGGTAGTTATTCAGTAAGTTTCATTATGCATGACAACATACCCAGAACAGTTGATCTGCTTGGCTGCAAGCACTGGGTGGAAATGTACATTATCAACTTCGGGTAAGTGACAGTTGCCAATTTGAAGGGAAGGGAATAGAAACATTTCACTCTCGGCTGGTGTGTTCCCGTGTTCCCTTAAACATGCTGTGGTGGAACCCCAACTGAAAAAACCCAGCTTGGACCCATCAGAACTTCAGAATTTCAGGCCAATTTCCAAGATCCCGTTCCTGGCTAAAGTTCTAGAAACGTTAGCCTGTAAACAACTTACATCATTCTTGGAGAGCAACAACACATTTGATACTTTCCAGTCCGGCTTCAGAAAGTTTCACTCCACTGAGACAGCACTGCTGAAAGTGTCAAGTGACATCATGATGGCTGCAGACTCTGAAAAATGTTCCGTCCTGGTCCTGTTGGACCTGTCTTCTGCCTTTGACACGGTGGATCATCATATCCTGATTGGCAGACTGCGGGATGTGGCTGGCTTGTCGGGCCCTGTGTTGGAGTGGTTCAGATCGTACCTGACCGGTAGAACATTCTCTGTGTACTACAACAACGAAACGTCAGAAACTGCGGATTTAAAGTGGGGTGTTCCTCAGGGCTCGGTCCTTGGGCCGCTTTTGTTTCTGATTTATTTACTCCCTCTCGGTGAGCTGATCCAGCAGTGCCCTGATGTCTCCTATCACCTATACGCAGATGATCTCCAGCTGTACTGCAGTTTTAAGCCCTCCGAACCCCAAAACGTGCTTTCCCTCACAAACTGTCTGGTAAAGGTAAAACAATGGCTGAATGAAAATAGCCTCCAACTGAACTCCAGTAAAACGGAAACCCTAGTCGTTGCCCCGGACATTATTGCTCCTCTTATCAAACAGCACCTTGGCGCCCTAAGTAGCACTGTTAAAAGTTCTATAAGGAACCTTGGAGTAACTTTTGATGAAGGGATGTCCCTGGAACGTCACTCTAAGCAGCTCATCAGGAACTGTTTCTTCCACCTGAGAAACATCTCAAAGCTGAGACACATAGTCTCTGGTCCTGAGCTTGAGATGGTCATCCATGCGTTTGTTTCCTCACGATTGGACTATTGTAACAGTCTGTTTACATGCCTTAGCAAAAAGGATCTGGCTCGTCTACAAGTGGTCCAGAACTCTGCTGCACGCCTCCTGACCCGTACCTGTAGGAGAGCCCATATCACTCCTATTTTAAAAACTCTACATTGGCTCCCTGTCATCTACAGGATGAATTTTAAAATCCTTGTGCTGACTTTCAGGGCCCTTCATGGCCAGGCGCCTGAATACATTGAGGGTCTGATCCAGCCCTATGTTTCAAACAGGAGCTTGAGGTCTTCTTCGCAAAACCTGCTGATGGTCCCCCGCACCCGCTTTAAAACACGAGGTGATCACTCTTTTAAGGCGGTAGCTCCTCGTCTCTGGAATGCTCTTCCACACACTCTGCGGATGCTGGACTCTGTGGATGTTTTTAAAAGTCATCTAAAGACCCACTTTTTTATGGAGGCTTTCTTGACTCACTCCTGTTTGTGAATGGACTCTTTTATACATTGTAGCATCATTGTAGTGGACTTTTATATGCATTGTGCCTTTTAACTGTAAATTGTGAAGCGCTTTGTGACCCTGGTCTGAAAAAAGCGCTATATAAATAAACTTTACTTACTTACTTACTTAGAAATGCTTTGTGCTTATAATTGTCCTGCTGCCGTTGGTTACTGTTGCCATGGTCATTGAGCTCACCATTTTTTCACAGTTTACCTGTTCGAAATAATTTATCAAACTCGTATTGTACTTTGGCTTCTGAAACATGCAGAAATTGCAAATGTTTTATTTCTGACAAAGATTATAACATTGAGGAAACCAAATTCTTAGTTACCAAGTATGAAATCTCATTTATCTGAGTAATTTATTTAAAACGAGATCTCTTTTTATAAATCTAAATGTGTTTACAAAGCAGGTGATTAATTCATGGTAATGCAAAACACACATTTTTGTGTCATTTCCTGTCATTTTGTGTTTCTTCAAAGTCATTTTGTGCATTTTCTTAATGAAATTTGACTCAGTTATGTCAGTTTGATTCCTCAATTACCCCACAGATTTTCTTCCGGATCAGGTATGGGTTGCGCATTTGGGCACCCCCATTTAAAAAGAAAAAAAAGAAAATGGGGGTGCATATACATTTGGCCCTGCTGTATTGTTAGTGGGGATAGAATTTTGTTACAAGCCTTTAAAGTGTGAATGATAATGGTACAATGATCTGGATCACTGATGCAGATAATTACAAATATCTGGCAAAAAGGATTCTTGGCACCTGCACTCTTTGAGTGCTCTTGTTTTCCATATAAAAACAAGTGCTTCTCTTTTGAATCATCTTCACAGCACTGCCTTAATACGTCTGTACATCACATCCTGTACATTCTGCAATATTGGTGTGGATGTTACTCATCCTGTCCTATAGGAGAAGCAACATCAACAAACCAACATTTTGAGGTATCACACAATGCAAAGATTGTCAAAATGCATTGAAAGCAAACATCACTACTTTTGACATTGTATCCTTTTTATCGCTCAGTAGAATCATAACTTTTTAAAAGAAATCCACACTGGTGTAAGTGCATTGTTTGAGCTGTATCTCTAACTTTGTACAAGCTGAAACACATAATAAAGACTATAAACATGTTGAAGGCTCCGACTACATCTGTATATCCCTAACTACAGAGGGAGGGGGATTATGCATCAATGTCAACAATAGTTGGTGCAAGAATGCAATGCAAAAATGATCCAAAAAAAACTCTTATACTGATGCAGTGCACATCATAGCAGGGAATTTTCATCATTCTGATCAGCATATTGAATGTGCTACAAGTGGTGAAAACACATTAGACGTAGTCTATAGCAACATCCCGAAAAGGTACAGAACATCCCCTCAACCACACCTCAGTCTGTCAGATCACATCCCCATGAGGATGAGAGCCCCTCCAGCCACAAAGACTGTGAAAACATGGTCAGAGGGTGCAGCTGCAGGGCTGTTGAGGGCACAAACTAGAGTGTATTTGAACATCAGGACCTGGAGGAGCATACACCATCTGTGCTCTCTTACATCAATTTCTGCATTGATATTGTCATGGTGGACAAATGTCTCAGAGTGTATTCTAACCAGAAACCCTGGATGACTAATAAGGCCCAGGCCCTACTGAGGCAACGTGACGTCCCTTTCAGATCTGGTGATGTTGCACTGCACAGGTCAGCTGAAGCTGACCTGAAAAAAGAACCATAAAAGAGGCTAAAGCAGTGTACAAGTAAATGATTGAGGATTATTTTAGCAGCTAAAAGATTACAAGCCCAGCAACACAATGATGATTGAGGGTGATGCTGCACTTGCAGAGAAACTGAACCACTTCTGTCCATGTTTTGAGGTTGAAGGACTAAACTCGCAAAAGATCTTCAATTCATCACTACCTTGGTCCCTTGTCCCATCATGCCTGAAGACAGCTACAGTTATCCTGCTGTCCAAAACAAACACCATCACTAACCTCAATGTCTCCAGACCAGTCGCTCTGACACCGGTTTTTAAGTGTTTTGAGAAACTGGTCCGACGTCACATTGTGTCCCGTCTCCCACCCACATTAAACCCAGATCTGTTTGCATAGCTAACAGATCGACAGAACCTCACACCTGGAACAGCAGGGGAGTTATGCTTGGCTGCTCTTTGTCAACTTTAGCTCTGCCTTTAACACAATGCTCCCAGATAGACTGACAGTAAAATTACTGAGCATTTGGGCTTCCTCTCATTACCTGCTGCTGGATCAGAGACTTTTTCTCTGATGATGTACAGAGAGTCAGAGTGGTTCCTTATCTCTCCACAGCCCTCAGCCTAAACACCGGCTCCCCACAAAGGTGCATGCCGAGTTCTCTATTGTATACATTGTACACGTATGACTGCGTCAGCACCCACCCAGAACACTGTCATTAAATTTGTCAACGATACCACTATGTTGAGTCTCACATCTGGTGGCACAGAGGTGGCATACAGGAATGAAGTCTAGAGGTTGGACAGGTGGTATGCGGACAACAACTAAAGAACCAAAGAACAACCCAGCACCATCATCAGGGAGTGTGTGGGGAGGATGTCCAGTTTTAAGTTATTGGGCATACACATGGTGGCAGACCACCAGTGGAGCTTCAATACCAGTCATCACCGAACCAATACAGACTCAAACTGTAAAGAAAAAGCAAAGGTCAATCTAAAAATTCTACTTGATTTAATGTTGATGTTTAGCAGGAACATGCAAGTTGCTCTCTTGAAGCTAAAGATCTATTAAAGGCCTGTTGACATAGACCCGCCAGGCAGAAATTATACCCATTGTTCTGGTGAATGGCCCTTCATAGGTGTCTAGGGTTGAATCATTGATCACCTGCTTCAGTGCCATCTCTACCATAGGATTTACTTTTACTTTTGTTTCTTTTATTCAAAACAAAAAAGATTGTTGTACTGTGGAAGAACAAGAAACATGTTTAATAACTTGGCAAACCAAAAAACATCCCCCCGAAGTTTTGGCTGACTTGCGACTAAGTGGGAAATTAAAAAATACCTTGATTATGGGCTGGCCTCCTGGATGAGTAAACACACACTTAATCAACGCATATTTTCATGATGTGGGCACCGCAAGAATGCATCCGCAGGATTGGAAAACGTTTTCTCCATATTCACTTCATTTGTGAGTGTGAAGGGAATGTAAAAAAGGCGCTAACCAGACTCCCTTTCTTTTCACCATCAACTAGAGAACCCCAGTAAAATAACTCTATTACCTTCTGTGGAAGCTGAAGAGCTGGCGAAACGCTCGCACCGGTGTTCCTAGATTCACCAGGTTAACCAGTGACCCATCTGACTCAGTGAGTTTCACTGTTTTCTTCTGGAGCTCAACCAAATCCTGTTATAAAGCTCTGGGTGGTCAAATGTCACCATGATTATTTTCTCCTCCATGCTAAAAAGGGTGAAAAGACCGGTTTCCCCATTGACGGCCTGACGTCATTGACAATAAGGACTCTGATTGGCTTTCGCGCCTGAGCGTCACATGAAACATACCCTGGAGTTCAATATTTTCAACTCTAGAAAATGATGAATGTCATGGAAAATTGTGAGCGCGCATTCAGCGGTCAGCATTCTTGCTGCATGAATCAAGCCGCATCGACCAACAGGAGAAGAATTCGCTTCTTACCGCATCTTCTCATTGTATGTAATCTGGTTACGCAAACATTTCGCGCTGCGTTCGGTGTAAACTTGGCATAAGAACAATCTATGCTATGCTAACTACCAACTCAAAGCTCGCTATAACTCTCAATTCCCAAATCTCTTAATCTGAAATACTCACCACTGATTGCAGAGTCAACAGGTACTAGTTTTTAGTGGAGGGCGGAGCCAACATTGATGGTTTGTGAAACATCACAACATAGCATGTTGTGTAACAGTAGTAATATAACATGCACTGTTAAAAGGATATTACTGTAGCGGCCTTTCCCACCAGGCTACTCAATGTGCACACTTGCCCACCAATCTATCCGCAGCAGCAGCCCAAACAAGCCATTGGATCAGCCTAAAATACGGAGGCTGCTGTGAAGGCAGCGCACACAAAAACAATGCATGCACTACGGAGTTCTAGTGTTATAATTACAAATCAAACATAATGTAAATCAAGCAGCAGTAATTACCTCTCAAGTAGAAAAGTCGCCAAAGTCTGTCGTCTACTCCTCCAGACTATAGACTGTAAAAAGGCTGATCTCCAGGCACACTACCTATGAGCATTGCTGTGTTTCGGCCATTGCAGGTCACGGTACTGCGATCACATACACTTCCGATCAACTGGTGTAAATAAATGTGCTCACATGAGCTTAAAGGTTGACAACATAAACATCCCCCCTTCTTATTTTTTGCGGCTCAAACAAGCCTGGTCCGAGGTATTGGCTCTCGGAGATGCTTGCCCGAGTGAAAGGGGGCGGGGCCTGTGATCAACAGCTGTCAGACAGTCCATCAAATACAATCCTGGCTCTGATTGGTTCTTTTTGCACGGTCGCGGTGCATTTGGGCAATCTGCAACAGAAGCAGCAGGCGGGACTCAATGAGCCTGTTTTTTTTCCCCCACAAACTACTAGTTTCATGTAAGGCTATCCTTACAAAGTGACAGCTTTAGCAAATATGACAAAAAGTCACTTTTGTAAAAGTTATGGACTGCACCTTTAAGGTAACAAAAACAAAATTAAGTTCATTATCTATCAATAACATTGGCTATTGTTTGTGAATGAAAGCATCTTCTGATAGTTTGCAGTGCATTTTTGTGTTCTAGCCTACATGTGTGGTGCAGGCAGGAAACCAGCTTTCTTCTCTGCTCCAAGCCCATTTATTAAGGTGTGTTTATCGTTCATAGTGGCCTGGGTTAAGTGTCCTGAGAGTTATACTTAAGGCTGCAGCTCCCACTTGGCAATTAAGTACAATTCATTATAACAGACACACATCCCCATAGGGGGAAAGGTAAGAACTGGGGCTAAACCCAAAGGCAGTAGCAGAATATGGAGGAGAGAGAGTGCGAAATTAGTCTAAAAAGGAAAAACAGGAAGGTAGATGGTAAATATGACAAATGGTAATTGTGTGGGAGAGATTTTTTACATAAGGAGAATCAAAATATGAATAAAGCCACTCATTTTTGGAAACAACTGGTGGATCACAAGCATAGCACCCTTATCTGAACGAGGGGGTCTGAGAGTGTTTGCTCCACTCTCACGGAGAGTTATCTGCCTTTCATTCCTTGCATTGATGTTGTGAGTGTAAGATGTTGCTGTGTTTTCTCACCCTGCAGGAACCCCATGGCTGGCACTCCTTTTGAAGACGTGACCCAAACTGGCAGGGGTGGGAGGTTCAAAAAGCCCTTTTTAGTGTTTCTATAAAACATACCAAAAGTACCGAAAGTACTTCAGTTACTCAGTGATACTCTTGCTCACGTGTTGACTAAATAACACACATAGAGATGCATCAGTGGAGGGTATTGATTTCCCTCTGGGACTGCTGTATAAACTGCTGTAAATAGTCTCTTTTATGTCAACATGCTCAGTCTTTTCTGTGGTTCTGTAATGGTGAGCATAAACATGGGAAATAACAGTCATAAGTTCAATGTAAATTGTTAGCGCGATCAATTTGTACTTGTTCTTTCAGTCAGATATTTTAATTAGTTTCTCTTCACCTTAATGACTAACCAAGAGGTTTTTATTTCTTTATTTGCCACTTTTGAAACAGGGCTGAAGCACAAAAACGGGTAGATTAGAGCAGATGCACATTCATAATGGATTATTTTAGTATGAAATATAAACAGTGTAAAATTAACAAGTATTAAAATTCAACACAGGTGGAGTGGAAGTGGAGGAGGAGAAAGCTTTTGCAGCCCTCGATTTTAGATTTGGAATTGGTCATAACTCATAAGGCATAAATAGATTTATCATAAACAACAAAGACATTGTCTTTTATATATATACATATATATATACATATATATATACATATATATATAGGAAATTAAATACATATTTATAGACTAGGGGAATATATGGAATGAATGAAAAGTCTGAATATATATGAATATACTCTACTGTCTTGGTTTTGTGGTTGAGTCGAGTGCATGCGGTTGGCAATTTTTCCAAATAAAATTCCTCAAACAATTATATCAAAAAATAGTATCATTTTGAAAATCTTTATTTTTCCTTTTGGACCTGAACCCAATGCTTTATAGACCAGCACCGGCAAGCGACATGGTGGTTGGGAACCTCTGCTCCAAAAAAAAAAAAAAAAAGTTATTCAATCCTTTCAGTGTTTTTTCTTTTTTCGTGTTAACAATTAGTAAGGTCTGTGGGTGACACTTGTGTGCACTGCATAACTGTCATGCCACCACCTCAACCAAGCTCCATTATCCCTTATATTTTAAGACAGGTGCACAAGAAATCTAAAACAATCACTTGTCAACCACACTTGCTAAACACAATTTGTTTATTAGAATGTGGTAGGCCCACGTTTGTTAACATTGAAATGCTGTGTACATTCCTACATTATAACACAAAATGGCATATGATGTACATTTTTTTATTTAATATATTTACAGTTCATATACAAGTCAACACATTGTATATTTACTGTTAATTTCACATTGCTTGTCTTTAAGTTAGACATTACATTTTATTTTTATTATACAAATGTATAATATCTTTCATATTCCTCATGCTTCTCTCATGTGGTTCTCTGGTATTCACTAATGACGTATTATGCAGATTTGTTACAGACTTTACATCCTTTACCACTTTTTTGAAAGCAGTGTATATTTGTGGCGCTTGTGCTTGGCTGATTTTTCACGCTGACTTAAAGTCGTTCCTTTCCCCGTGGGAGACGCTAAAATCTCAGTTCCCAATCTTACATAACATGTAACTGTGACCCATCCTGCTCCTCTTTAAGAAGGTAAATTATCTGTCCCATTTTCCAAGGTATTTACATGACTTCTTTGTTTTTTCGAAGAAACGCTTTCTTACATCCATCCATCTCTCTTCTTAGTTGTTTCCGGGTATTGCTCGAGCTTTCAGCACAGATCTTGCGAGAACTACCACCAGGACCACTGCAGGTTCACTTCAGTTTAGAGAGGCAGATGAAGGTTTTTAGTTATTTATTTTTTAATTATTATTACATTATATTACGGGATATTTACGGGAGAATACTAATTTTCCAGATATGATGCACTGTGCTTGTATGACTTTCGACACATTCTGAGCTTTAAAGTTGGACACATGTAGCTTAAACTGTGATTTTTTTTCTAAATGAATTTCAACAAAACAATAGAATTATCTGAGAGTTAAACCATTCTGGTTTAGAGGAAAAACAATGACTGAAAACTATGTTTCTCTTTAGATCTGCTCCGTAAATCAAGAGCTCCGATTCTGTCGGTTCTGCTAAAAACAGACAAAACATCCAAATGAAGAAAAAGTGTTCATCAATACAATCCCTGTTCCTCAATTCATTTTCCGAACATTTCATCAATTTTTTGTGCGCTACATTGACCCTCATGTAACTAAAGTTTAGGGATTCATTAGACATCTTTTGACAAGAAAATACAATCTTAATTGCTGTAGTTCTTGTAAACCTCATTAATCTTGTTAGAAATTCCATGTTGGATTTTGATGGAAATATCTATTTTGCGGTGCTGGGAGGGAAACGTGCATGAATACCTACAACCTTCCTCCTTCCCTTTGCTTTTCATTTTTCCACAAATCCTCATTTACAACCTCGCCTTGCTATAATTATTTACCATTTAGTTCTTTCATTCCTTTCACACTGCTTAAGAGGTGCTCCGGTCATTTTTTAAAGGAAGTGTCTATTTGTACGTTTGCCGTACAGACAACCCCCAGTGCTATTGGTACGGTTACCGAAGTACAAGTGCGTAGCGTTTTAGGGTTAGATTTAGGATTAGGTTTAGGGTTAATGTTTTAGTCTTAGTCACGCGACCTAAACTGGCCAATGACTGACCTATAGCGTGGCGTAAACTGGCCAAATAGGGGTGCTGCATCTGGATAGAATGTCGGTATATTGATCTGGCAACCGTACGGATAGCCACTGCCTTTTTAAAAAAAAAAAAACTTTTTCTTTTAATCCAGCAGAGCCTATGCCAGGTCTTTCACTCAGTCTTTTCACAAGATGGCTGAAGAGTCTGAGCCTTCGGAGGCTTAGTATTCTTAATGTGATTTTGTGCATTTTTTTTCTCCACTGCCTTCAACACTAGACGCCCTTTCAACAAAACACAGCACAAAGCTAGAATGAGCAACAGTCACCATTTTCTAATGCATAGTAATGTTGTAGAAGAATGGCTACTCAGAGAAGATTTCTCATATTGTGATAGCAAGATACAACTTTTTTTTATTTGCATTTATTTAAAACCAAGGAATATGACTGTACAACATGTGTAGCATGCCATGTAAAAGGACTAAATAGCAATTACCTACATATTGCTAATTAAATTCCTGTGTATTTTAGCAGTTAGGTAATAATCAGAGTGCTGAATGAACTTACTTGAGTAAAAGTTTTCACATTTTGTTTTATTTACCATACATATTTGGGTACAAAAGTAAAAAAAAGATCTTGAACCTTTAATAACCTTCTACTGATAACAAACAAACTGAAAACAAATGTTTACGCTGACATAATTGCAAATATAGTGAAAAAAAACATCACTGCTGCTCATTTTCAAATTGTTAGATTATTTACTGAGTCACATTATAAAAAAGAAAAACAAAACAAAACGAAGCATGTCTTCAAATCATCCATCCATCCATCCATCTTCTCCCGCTTAGCCGTTTCCGGGTCGCGGGGGCAGCATCCTCAGTAGGGAGGCCCAGACTTCCCTCTCCCCGGCCACTTCCTCCAGCTCTTCCGGGGGGACCCCGAGACGTTCCCAGGCCAGCCGAGAGACATAGTCTCTCCAGCGTGTCCTGGGTCTTCCCCGGGGCCTCCTTCCGGAGGGACGTGCCCTGAACGCCTCACTAGGGAGGCGTTCAGGGGGCATCCTGATTAGGTGCCCGAGCCACCTCATCTGGCTCTTCTCGATGCGGATGAGCAGCGACTCTACTTTGAGCCCCTCCCGAATGACTGAGCTTCTCACCCTATCTCTAAGGGAGAGCCCAGCCACCCTACGGAGGAAACTCATTTCGGCCGCTTGTACCCGTGATCTTGTTCTTTCGGTCATGAACCAAAGTTCATGACCATAGGTGAGGGTTGGAACGTAGACCGACCTGTAAATCGAGAGCTTCGCTTTTTGGCTCAGCTCCCTTTTTACAATGACGGACTGGTGCAGACTCCGCATCACTGCAGACGCCGCACCAATCCGCCTGTCGATCTCTCGCTCCATCCTTCCCTCACTCGTGAACAAGACCCCGAGGTACTTGAACTCCTCCACCTGGGGCAGAACCTCATCTCCAACCCGGAGAAGGCACTCCACCTTTTTCCGGTCGAGAACCATGGACTCGGATTTGGAGGTGCTGATTCTCATTCCGGCCGCTTCACACTCGGCCTCGAACCGATCCAGTGAGAGTTGAAGGTCACGGTATGTTGGAGCCAACAGGACCACATCATCTGCAAAAAGCAGTGATCCAATACTGAGGCCCCCGAACCGGACCCCCTCAACGCCCTGACTGCGCCTAGAAATTCTGTCCATAAAAGTTATGAACAGAATCGGTGACAAAGGGCAGCCCTGGCGGAGTCCAACCCAGAAACGATTTCGACTTACTGCCGGCAATGCGGACCAGACTCTGACTCCGGTCATACAGGGAACGAACAGCTCCTATCAGGAGGTTCGATACCCCATACTCCCGGAGGACCCCCCACAGGAATCCCCGAGGGACACGGTCAAATGCCTTTTCCAGGTCCACAAAACACATGTGGACTGGTTGGGCAAATTCCCATGACCCCTCAAGGACCCTGCTGAGGGTGTAGAGCTGGTCCACAGTTCCACGGCCAGGACGAAAACCACATTGCTCCTCCTGAATCCGAGGTTCAACTATCCGGTGGACCCTCCTCTCCAGTACCCCTGAATAGACCTTACCGGGGAGGCTGAGGAGTGTGATCCCTCTATAATTGGAACACACCCTCCGGTCCCCCTTCTTAAAAGGGGGACCACCACCCCGGTCTGCCAATCCAGAGGCACTGCCCCCGATGTCCACGCGATGTTGCAGAGTCGTGTCAGCCATGACAGCCCCACAACATCCAGGGCCTTGAGGAACTCCGGGTGGATCTCATCCACCCCCGGAGCCCTGCCACCGAGGAGCTTTTTAACCACCTCGGCAACCTCAGCCCCAGAGATAGGAGAGCCCACTCTCGGGTCCCTGGGCCCTGCTTCCTGATTGGAAGGCGTGTCGGTGGGATTGAGGAGGTCTTCGAAGTATTCCCCCCACCGATCCACAACGTCTCGAGTCGAGGTCAGCAGCGCACCATCCGCACCATACATAGTGTTGACGGTGCACTGCTTCCCCCTCCTGAGACGCCGGATAGTGGTCCAGAATCTCTTCGAAGCCGTCCGGAAGTCATTCTCCATGGCCTCACCAAACTCCTCCCATGTCCGGGCTTTTGCCTTGGCGACCGCCGTGGCTGCACTCCGCTTAGCCCGTCGGTACCTGTCTGCTGCCTCCGGAGTCCCACAGGCCAAAAAGGCCCGGTAGGACTCCTTCTTCAGCTTGACGGCATCCCTCACCCCCGGTGTCCACCAACGGGTTCGGGTATTGCCGCCACGACAGGCACCGACTACCTTGCGGCCACAGCACCGATCAGCCGCCTCAGCAACAGAGGAACGGAACATGGCCGACTCGGACTCAATGTCCCCCGCCTCCTCCGAGACATGGTTGAAGTTTTCCAGGAGGTGGGAGTGGAAGCTCCTTCTGACGGGAGACTCTGCCAGGCGTTCCCAGCAGACCCTCACTATACGTTTGGGTCTGCCAGGTCTAACCGGCATCCTCCCCCGCCATCGGAGCCAACTCACCACCAGGTGGTGATCAGTTGACAGCTCCGCCCCTCTCTTTACCCAAGTGTCCAAGACATGCGGCCGCAAGTCCGATGACACGACTACGAAGTCGATCATCGAACTGCGGCCTAGGGTGTCCTGGTACCAAGTGCACATATGGACACCCTTATGCTTGAACATGGTGTTTGTTATGGACAATCTGTGACGAGCACAGAAGTCCAACAACAAAACACCGCTCGGGTTCCGATCAGGGGGGCCGTTCCTCCCAATCACGTCCCTCCAGGTCTCACTGTCGCTGCCAACGTGAGCGTTGAGGTCCCCCAGCAGACTTCAAATGATCTCAAATTATATTGTGGTTTCACACAGCTCAGTTAGTCAGTGTGTCTGATACAATTATTCTATGTGGCAATATAACTCTGCTCAGAAATTATTCATCCTCCAAATCATCATCTTTTTGTCCTAATATAGAAGACTTCACAAAGTATATTAAGGTTTCATTTATTCAGACAACTGTTACTTGAATGTGGATTTCTTAATTAACAGTTATCTGAATGAGTGAAACCTTAACATACTATTTAAAAAAAAAAAGACAAAAAGAATGTTGCTGGAATTACTATGCACTAGTCAAGGAAACTTCAAAGGAAACATCAAAGCAATCAGCAGACGCCTCTGACGAAGACTAGCAGTTGTCAGTCGAAACATGTCAGGAGATCAATGAAGATTTCCTGAGTTACAGTTGTCTGAATAAATGAAATCTGAGCGTACAATTAAAAAAGGTCAAAAATAATCCTGCTGGAATTACTTCACACAGTGTACTGTCAGCATTGAATTGTTTTTTCATATAAAGATTAGTGACGATAGCTGTGTAGCCTGTGCAAATAAAGCTATGAAAACAAAGCTCTCGTTTAGCATTTTCAAACACACGCTAAGTTAACTTTAATAAGTCCATGAGTGAGTACCATCTGTTTCCTCTTCTGTTTATCAGTTACTTCTGTTCTAATTTCCGTTCTTGTGTCTGTGTTTGCCTTTGTTGGTAATGTTTTCTGTGTATTCACTTTCTGTTATTGTTTTTTGTTGGACTAAGTTGTCCCTCGCTTGCCTCATGCTTCCAATCAGGTGTTTTTCATTAGCTAATTACCTTCCTCCCTACTGAAGGCTTGTCTGAGCACTGAGGGTTGGTTCCATGTCCACGTGTTGCACCCCCCAGCATTCAAATGTAAGTTTAGCTTGTTCTGTCTTTTGCTCTCTTCTTTCCCTCTTTAATTGTATTAGATTCTGCATTTTTTTTCTACATTAAGTTGAGATACACATGCTGTATGGTTCCTTTATCCTCTGTGGTGTGCCCTCAAAACGTTAATCATTATGGTTGACCATGGTTAAGACAGGACACTCGCTTCTGCTTATATCATGTTCCATCACACTGGGCATATGCTCTTAGGCTCCAATACAAATATGAACAGCTTATGTAAACATTTAGTCATAGGACTGAGACTCCTACGTCTTCCAATTCAGCTTTTTTGCACCCTGAGTCACTAACGCTGTTTCAAAGGTTTCAGCTGAAGCTGAATATCCAGGGAAGGACAATGAATTACCATTGGCATTTAATGCTGAAATTGACAATATTGGATGATTCCCTCTCTCTCCTGGTACTCTCCTACGTGTGTTTGCTTCATTTGAATCTTCAAACATTTAAGTTTCGGTCTTGCTTGTTTGGTTCTTCCTGTCTCTAGCTACAAAACTGCAGCACAGTACTAAACTGAGGCTTTTCATACAATAGTATGAAGTAACTCGGACCAAAGAAAAGAACCAAGGCCAAAATAGGGCCCTCTGCACTGCCTACCGTTTCCTTATTCTGTGGATTTTCTTGGTACTCCTTGGTATTCAAAATGAATCCTATAACTATAGATTAGTGGTTGGTGTGAATATATACAAATAAGAATTACTTGTTTTTAACTTCAAGAATGAACCAACTTGCTTTACCACCCCACCTGAATATCAATGAAGTAACTCATCTGAATGGTGGTCATATAACAGATGGAAATGTAATGCCAACACCCTCTACTTTGTTTCGTGTATTGGTCATGACCTGAAAGATATATTCCCAAAGCAAGCACTTTAAAAAAAACATTATTTTCAGCATATGATAATAATGCAAAACTAAGCAGTGTAGCAAAAATAAAGCAGCTACTATAAGCCTGCATCATTGAATTTTTGACTCCAATCAATAATACTGAATTCCTGCCATGTATTCATTTGTAAAAATAAAAAAGTAGGAAAGAAAAAATGCCAAACTTGTGTTTTCCAGCATTTCAACAAAAAATAGACTGCAAAAACACTAACAACTAAACATATTGTCAGAAATGTCTTTACTCTTTGCAAAGTGAGCAGGGCCTTATTGTAAGTCAGTGTTGTGGATGCTGCACATCTATATTCATCCCTGTGGGTTGTTCCTACTCTCTTCCCTGGTACACGCACACACACACCACTTCAGGAATCTGATGAACTGTACCAACCTCAGATTAACCTCCAGCCTCCTCTTTCTTTTTCTGCAATCCCAGACACTCACTGGAGGTGAGTCACACACACTCACATGGCACATGGGAGCAATCACACACACACACACACACACATGCACACACTTTGATGCACAAAGATGGAGAAATGAAGCTGCTTCACTGACAGGGTTATATAAAGGGTTTAAAATCCATCTGCCCTCTACTGTCACACAGACTCAGGTTTAATACAGTCAGGCAGACAGAGGTGCAGAACATTGAGAATAAGCTTACAGACCCATAGGGCTGTAGTGAAGGTCATCTATTTATTAAGTGAACAACTTCTTTTAAGCCTAATTTTGTAATAATCTACATGAGAGGTAACTAACTTAATTGAGCTCCACAAAAAGGATGGGTGTTCCTGTGAGATTCTAAGATGGTAGAAACCCTCTGCTAGAAACATAATAACACTATATATGTGATGGCCTAATGCTCAAAGAGTAAGGGGGGAAATTAAAAAAAAAAAAAAAAAAATCCTGGATTATGGGTGGGGCTCCTGGAGCAGTAGGACAAGCCCAGTCTATACTAAAATCCCCAAAAATCAATCTATGCTATGCTAACTACCAAACAAGATTTTCACTATACCTCTCTATTCACAATTCTCCCAATCCAACCTACTCTCCACAGATTGCAGAGTCCACAGATGCTAGTTTTTATAGGAGGGGTGGGGCTAACAGGGCTGGTTTGTGATATCAGATACCCACCATAACGTCACAAACCACCATTCTCAGTCAATAGCAATATTCAGTTGTGTTAGTCGGGTTTCAACCCATAGAGGACAGCCACAACAAAATGCGGTTGCGATGTAGTGGGTAAAGAAATGGGCTTGTAATCGGAGGGTCACTGGTTCGTTTCCATCCTTGGCCATCACTCTGGAATGTTTGCAAGTTCTTTACTGCTTGTGTTGTACGTCGCTTTGGATAAAGAGAATATGCCAATTTGAATGTCAAGAGGTGGACTAGGATCAATGAACACTACTTTTCAATTCAACTTTATTTGTATACCCCAATTTACAATAGTCATCTCAATGCGCTTATCAAAATATAAAATTCATTATAAGAAAGAAAAAACCCAACAAGAGAAACATGAACAAGCATTTAGCGACAGGAAGAAATCTCCAGCAGAACCAGGTTCAGAGGTGACAGTCATCTACTGTGACTGGTTGGGGTTAGTGGACAGAAGGACCAACAGAACAGGATAGAGAGATAGAACATCAGAGTGTCCCAGACTAGTTGAGCCGTGAACCATAGATCAGAAACTGCCATCATCAGCTTCACGACACCTGAAACAGAGAAGGGAGAGAAGGCAGAGGAGAAGGCACTGACTGCAGAATATACAGCATTATCAAGTTAGCCTGCCTTGGCCTTGGGCCTCACTCCCAGTGACCTAGTCAACTCTTGTAACAATTGTTAAGGTGACAATTCTCTTCCCGTTTATTGGTAAGCTAACAGCGACTCCAAGGTCTCTAAATGCGACCGTTCACAGATGAGCCCATGTCTGCTTTAGCGATTAGATTATGTTATGACTCAGTCCTGTTTATGCGGACTGTAAATCACTACCAGCTACATCAGAATTTGAATATCTTCCTGTTTATTGAACCAGTAAATGCGACCATTTACAGACGAGCCCATGTCCGCTCTAGCGATTAGATTGTTATGATTATTTACAGAACAAATTTTGCAACAATGAATGCAACACGTGGTTGCAATTTTGTAAAATGTAATGAAGTGTTTTCATACTCAACATAACTTTCTTTTTTTTGTGATCAGTGTGATTTGTATTTTATTTATTTTTTTAACTTTTTCATTATTTTTTTTATTTCCACACTGTGTGTAAAAAAAAAAAAAATGACTGGCAAGGGGAGAGTGTGTGTGTGTGTGTGTGTGTGTGTGTGTGTGTGTGTGTGTGTGTGTGTGTGTGTGTGTGTGTGTGTGTGTGTGTGTGTGTGTGTGTGTGTGTGTGTGTGTGTGTGTGTGTGTGTGTGTGTGTGTGTGTGTGTGTGTGTGTCTGTGTCACTTAATTAATTTGAAATATTTATGAAATACAGCAAGAAAGTGTCAGACACTCATTGAAGTAAAAAAAAAAAAAAAAAATCTGGTCAGAGCCAGCTGGCAGTTAAAAAAAAATAAAAAAATAATCTCAGACTGGCATAACGCGCTCTACCAAGCACCACGTCTGAACCAACCCACATTTACCAGAACTCAACTGTTTAAAGTACAAAACGAAGTAAAGACAAACCTGAAGCTGAAGAAACTCTAAACGTTAACCTAAAAGACCCGCAAACCTGAGTGACTGAGGGAGAGACAGAGCTGTCAGTGAGTGAGCATGCACAGCGGAGCTGCTGCAGGACACAATCAGCAACTGCATGTGTTAGGGGAGGAGCCCTGTGACTGACACAGAACGCAAAAAATATTTGGACAACCTGCACTGGAAGCTGTGATCTGCCCATTCATTTAGTCACCAGTTAGCCTCCAAGCAGCCTCGCGTTAAAAAGTTTGCACTTGATCAGATGAATGTTTAGTTGTTAGAGTGAGATGAAATTGTTGCACCGAGATTTGTTTGCCATGCCTCTGCACATATGTCCTTATGTACTGCATTTTCTGGTGTGAATTTGTATCCATGTTTGGGCTTGTCATCCTGGCACAATAAAGCAAGGCCTCCCAGCATGATTTCTGTCGCTGTGAGGATTTTTCTTATTTGAAAACTTTTCAGTTCCCCGGATCCTCGTTCCAGACTCAGTGGGGGTACATTTTGCTAATCCAATTTAGAGCTGCGAAAACTATTTCCTATCATGCAGCTCACCGTGAAAATATGCTAACTGTTCTAGCCTGCAAGCATGTTGTGTCTGCCTGTTTTTTCTGGAGAGATTAGAACTTTTCTGGGAAACTTTTACATCTACCTGACTGTCTTCTTAAGGGCTTAATATGTAGGGTAAGAAGAAGTGATAGACAAGCTAAGTAAATAGGTTCATAGTGAAAAAGGGGTCAGAGGATCAGCACAATCATTAGGGCAAAGAGCAAATAACCTGCAGGGGTCGAACCACAATTCAGGACCTTAGAGAACGTACGAGTCCAGGGTGAATGTCATCAATACATCTTGATGGTCACCACCTTAATTCACCAGAGCTTAGGTAGGTTGTCCATGGGTGATGCTCCTATTGAATATACGTATAATGTATCTGTGTACTGAGTTTGTGTGTCACAGATTGGCTGTGTCTAAAAACAGTATCTCATATGATGGTATCGGTTTCCCACCCACACGGTCAAGATGGAGGAAGGTTTTTCAGGCGTTCGATGCATATGGAGTGTATTCTTCTAGCATGTTGGCAGTGACGCACATTGATAATCTGCCATTTATAAGTATTTATAGCGCCTATATAACATATCAAAACATGGCTCTTCATTTCATAAATAGGATATACATTCTTGATTTATCATTGATTGTGGAAAGATTGTTATTTTTGTAGCTCATTCTCAGTATAAAACATGACGGTAAAAATATCTGCTTCATGTATGTCGCAAGGGAACATTTTGTATGCGAGTCTGTGATAAAAACAGAAAAATAGACAAGTGGCTGTAATGGTTTCACGAGTTATTCAGAGTAGGCCTGGGTCGAAAACAGATTTTGGTGGACGATATATTGTCTCTCAAATTATAAACTACATTATTGACGACAATCTTTTTAGACCAAATTAACCACAAATTATATTGTATCATAATCATACAAGTACACTCTTTCAAATGCAATAAACTTGTATTGCTCTTGAGTATGTACAGTATTACTATTGTAATGTCAAGAAGTTTTAAATATACTAATTAAAACAAACAAAAAAACAATAGAAAATAAAATGGACTCTCTTTGAAAGAAAAGTGAATGCATTTCAATATCAATCAAAACCACAAACTTTGGTTTTGATTTCTGGTGCTGTTCTCCAGTGGTTTACCTCTTACATTAATGGAAGAACCTTTAATGTTGCTATTAATGATGTAATGTCTAATATGTCCAACCTGTCATGTGGAGTAGCCCAGGGCTCTGTTCTGGGGCCTGTTTTGTTTTTATTGTATCTGATGCCTCTTGGTCGGTTGATCCATGGTTTTAAAAATGTGTCTTGTCATTTTTATGCTGACGATATCAGTTGTACTGCTCCTTTAATGACTCTGAGTTTCACTTTTTATCAGAGTTCTTAGACTGTATATCCTGTATCAAAAACTGGCTGTCATCAAATTATCTCCAGATAAATTCAAACAAAACAGAAACTCTGATCATTGCTCCTGATAAAAACATCCCTCTGATTAAAAACTCTCTTGGTGATCTGGGCTCATCTGTTAAAACCAGCCTCAGAAACCTTGGGTTGTTTTTGATCAGTCCATGTCTTTGGAGGGACATTGTCGTCAATTGACTAAAAACTGTTTTTACCACCTGAGAAATAGCTCTCTAAAGTGAGGCATCTATTATCAAAATCAGATCTGGAACTGGTCATACACGCATTTATATCATCTCGTATTGACTACTGTAATTCTGTTTTTACATGTTTTAATAAGTCGACCCTAAACAGACTCCAGATCGTTCAGAACGCTGCCGCCAGACTTTTAACTGGTGCTTCTAGAACATTCCATATTACCCCCATTCTTGCTACTCTGCACTGGCTTCCAGTTAAGTTTCGCATAGAATATAAAATATTAGTTCTCACGTTCCGAGCATTACATGGTCAGGCCCCTAAATATATGTCGGACTTGTTGTTCCCCTACTCATCAGGGCGATGCCTTCTGTCTTCAGATCACTCTTATTTTATTATTCTATTGTGTTGCACTTGTACTTTTATCACAACTCTGTACAACACTTTGTGATTTTATCTGCAAAAAGCGCTTTATAAATAAACTACTTACTTACACAATAGACCCCATCACTGTTAAGAAAGAAACTTTCTAATGGAAAAAAAACAAAAACAAAACAAAATATGTAAGGAAAATGGCTTTTCAATTCTCAAAAAACAAAACACTTCACTAAATATTGAACATTTAGGCACAGAGGTTTGTAATTACTTAACAGGTAACAGTGCCAATCTAGTTGGACTTTCGCATAATGTGGTTGTGGCTTTGTTTACGTTCAAACGAGACAAAAACATGCAGCTTTTGTCATCTCTAAAGAAATAACTGAAGTTGGTTTTAGTCGGCTTGTGTCAGCAATGCTTGTCCTTTAACTGTTACACCAAATCTTGATTTTTTTTTTTTAGAGGTCAGCCACACTTTTCTCAGTGTCACTCTTGTGTAGATTATGAAGTGCACCTCTCTCACCAACCTTTTACCGTTTGAAAAACTTCACTGAATTTAAATGGGATAAATATAAAATCTGATAGTCTCTGTGATCTGTGGGGCAACATGTAAGAGAGGTGATGAATTGAAAATAATGAGAAGACGTCTTATTTTCATCCATTCTCCCACTGTCCTCCAATCCACCCCCTGTGAAGAATTTAGTTGAATAATTCACTAGCCTGGCAGTAATGTGTGGTACTATATTAGACGGAAAAAGCACCCGGGTGTCAACGAGACTGTCGTCTAATTGTGAAGCCTTTGATGATCCCCCATCAGATCTATGCCAGTTTCCAAAGTGTCTGGATGGATTACAGTAACCTGTCATTTTTGAGAAGCTGCTCTGGAGTTTCTATCACAAATCTGCAATCAGATTAATATGGGATTATAGATCCCTATAGGAACAACTGAAGCTCACTTTTAAACGTGTCAGTTTTTTATTTTTTAAAGCTCACACAGTTTTACAAGACTTTAGATTTTTTTTTTTATTAACACTTCAGCTAAACAATTATATTCAGCAGCAAAACTGAAAACCAATCTTTAAATAGAACACCTTTAAGTTTCTGTGTTGCCATTTGTAATGCGAATGCAAAATTGACACATCTACAAGTATTTTTTTAATGTCATTCTTTAGGTAAAATTCTTGCTTGCCCTTTGAGCTTGGAGACCAAGCCATACAGTATACGGTTCTTGTTTGGTCAGCAGAGTAGAACTTTTTGAACTTGACACCATACTTAGCCTCTTCAGGACCATCCACTTTTTCAGGCACTGAACAGGTTGTCCCCTTGTGTTCCTCCTTCGATCACGGCCTCATATCAGGCGAGCGGACTGGCTGGATTTAAGCATATTACAAAGTGGAGGAAAATAAACGAACAAGGATTCCCTCTGTAGCAGAGTTTGAAGAGGGACAAGCACATTGCCAAACCATCGTTTGGTGGGAGATGTTGGAAATGTAGTGTACGAAAGCCTGTTTTCCTCTCAATGGGATCTTCCGCTGAGAAGTAGAAGTTAAGTATTGTTGTGATGGTTTTGTTGACTGAGACAGATTCAAGCTTTAGGGTTGCTGGTCAGATGCGAACACTGGGTTTATTTGGTCATAGGGTTTTGAGGAATGAACCAACCTGGGTAAACAAGGATTTAGCATGTCTCTCAGTGAATCTGATGCTGTTCAGTGTTCTCAGGGTTATGTATGTTGCTGATAGCGGTAGTCATAGCATAGTGGAGCCTCCTCAGACAGAGAACTTGGTGAATGCTATCAGTGTACAATTGTATCTGGCCTGTTTATGGCAGTCTGACCATAAGAGATTTCTGTAATTACATATGAAGTATGTTATCTGACATACTTTACATGCTAAGCTATGTTTTTCCTTGTGTATAACTGTTAACTGTGGCAGCATAATTACTATGTATATAGACCTTCTTGAACACCAATGGCTCTACAGATGGTTCATACCGATATGATGCAATGACTCCCTCAAACTCAATTTCTGTTTTTAACTAATGCTTTGATTCACAAGCATCCAAGCATGAAATGTAAACATTTTAGAAATGTAGTTATCCAGTAGAGTTGTATGTGCCTTAGCCATGTTTGTGTATATACATGTATACACCTGTAAATATGCTTTGGATAGGGAGAAACCCCTTTACCCCTTCCTGATATCATTACATGTTGCAGATTTCAGGAAACCAAAAACTGAACTGCACCGGACGCGTTTGCCACACGAAACCTTCCACAGGATCAAAAAATGTCCCCATTCACTTCATAGGCACGTTTGAAACGAAGCACCATCCACCAGCGACACATCCAACTCATTGAATTTCACTGCCTGCTGAAGCGAGGAGCTGTGATCCTTTTTCTCCTCTCATAAACATAAACCACCAGTGAAAAAAGCCGGTGTGATCAGCGGCTAATGCTATCCTAGCTCAGTGCCGACTTTCAAAGATGAAAACTACAGAGAGAACTTTTACCTGCTACTACCACCTCCTCGCTGATTCTCCTCCACGCCAAATCATTCCTAGTCCAGTGCCAGTTATAAAGGCCGTGTCATACAGCTCCAGGTGGTCACACACAGCTTCTCCTCCATGGTTGAATGGTTGAACAGACCGGTGTCCATGTTGACAGCCTGACGTCATCGTCAGCAAAGATTCTGATTGGCTTTCGTCATGCGAAACAGTTGCAGGAGTTCAATATTTTCAACTCTTGCAAATATGCGAATGTGACGAAAAATCAGTTGACTTTGCATGTAATCTGGTCGCACGAGCATTTTGACGCATTCGGTGTGAACGCAGCTTAAGAGGAGTCCCACATGTGCTCGGGACTTGCTGCAGTCTGACACCTTTGACACTTTGCTGCATCCCACAGGATTATTACTTTATACACCGCAGCTGCAATACCTCACCAAATCTTGAGGAAATTAAACAGATTATTTGCAGAATTGTCTTTGTATAACAATTCAATGCATTACAGGTTTTAGGTCTTAGAGGGTGTAACGACTTCACATTATTCAGTTTTAGGTCATTTTCCTCAAAGATTAGCTCAAAGTTATGGAGCTATGTAAAAGTTTTAGTGCAAATGAAATGCAATGACATTAAGTTATTGTAAAAAGAATTGGCTCTTTTTGCCAGATCCTTGCCTCACAGATTTTTGAGGATTCCCTTATGATATAAGGGAAACGCAAAATTGTATCTCCTGAAAAATTGTCCTGTGTGTTCCCGTAATATCTTCCTTAAATATCTTGCAATTGGCTATGATAGTAATGTTGAATTGAAAAAAACAAACTAACTCATTATCTGCAAAAGTTAAATAACATGTTAGGCTTGAGTGCTGTTCAGCATTATGTGAATTTTTAAATCTATACTGTATCTTAATACTATGAGTAGAACTGTACCATGCTTGAGTACAGCACACTTCACTGGTATTTTATGGTGTTGTTTTGGTCCAGGTGCGGGTATATTAATAACTCGAATATTTGCATTTCCTGAAGAAAATGTAAGTGAGGATGCAGGTGCTGGCCTGCGTCACACTGTACTCGCTTAGCTTTAGCAATAGCGTAAAGTTAGCATTAACCGAGGGTCCCGATTTTGAGAATTACCCCAAACCATTGATTTGTCTCGGTTTTTCACAAGCTCAGTCACGTTTGTCCCGTTTATTAAGAAATAGCCTGAAAGCAGCAGCGCATTTCACATAAAAACGTGATTTCTGTGGACTGTGAGCTGTCAATCACAATAGTTGCCATAGTAGCGCTTGCAATATAAACCAATTAAAAAGCTAAAAAGTCTTCCACATGTTTGCAACTCGATGCTGATTGGTCGATGGCATTGACAATATACTTGTTTGCTTCCCCCCATGCTTTCTCCATCAACAAACAAGTTTTTTTGATTATTCAAAACTATTTTATGTTAACTTTGAATCATGCTCTTTTTTTGACTGATGGCCACTTTATATTTGGTTCAGCCATTGCAATAATACATTTCATCCAAAAGAAAGAAATAACAAATGTCATTTATGTGACCTTTTTTCATTACAAATAAAAGCATATGCAAATAATTTCTTTTAAAAGTCTGTGTGCTTCTTTGGTTAGATTACTGTCCCGGTTTTGACTTTAAAAAATCTGGTCACCCTACATTAAAGCAACACTGTGCTAGACCTGTAACTTTCACGTCAAGCGCCCCAGTGGCCACAAGCGCCACAGCACTGTTGTAAAAATCAACAGTCATTCGGGCCAGCCTCCCTTGTCTTTTGTGTATGTAGACAGTAGTTTCAGATCATCGACTCACTATTAAAGAAAAGTAAAGTTAGTCTTATGTAAGTAACAATCTGTCATTTCCACAAAATGCCTTGTAATCTAGTCGACTGAAGCAACTAGATTACATTCAAATCAATGTAAATGATGCCACCTCAAGTTATCCCCATTCAAGCGACATGATTTGCGTGATTTGAGCGACGAGGTCAAGCGCGACCCCGTCGCTCAAAGTTGAAAAATGTGAACTTTTTAAGCGACTTCAAGCGACAACTCTCCCGTCCTTCACTGTCTGTAGAGCCGAGGCAACAGCTCTTTCCTGCTCCCTCCCACTACAGCGCAGACGGCTGCAGCGGAGGGCTGTACTACACTTCCTTCATTTATCGGGGCAAAATTAAAGCAGAACTAAGCAACTTTTTCACCTCAATAAATCTTTCTCGTAGTCCCTCTGAGGGTAATAGAAGTGTTTATAGGGTGATTGAGAGGTCTTTAATCACCCCCTGCTGTCTCTGGCCAGAAAACCGCACTTGCAACTTTCCCTGCCTCCGACCCGGTGGCAGCCTCGCTCTGTTCTTGTTCTCGCGACAACACGTACTGCTTTATGACAGCCCAATACACACTAAAGGTGTGTTCACACCGAATGCGACTGCAGTCACTTCAATCGTCTACGTTAAGTTGCTTGAACACAGTAGTGCTTTTTGGTTACTCCATCACTTCATCGCTCCAGTGTCGTCATTACCAGGGGACAGGGGATACAACTGGCTGATCACTTCACTTATCATAAAAAGCGCCACTTTTATGGTATAAATGATCAACTTACGGAGTTACTAAAGGATGCATTCACCCAATGTATACGCTTATTCAAGAAGGTAACCTTTTTAATTTTACCTCGGTACATTTAGGAAGCCTCCTGCCCATCTCACTGTAGCGGGAGAGAGGAGCTGCTGCCTCGGGGGTGCAGAGTGTTTACGACAGTGACATAACCAAAAGGAACATTTAAGGGGAGTGCTAAGCGCGTTTCTTAGTTCGCGCTACATTCTGAGTGAACTCATCCTTTAGTAACTCCGTAAGTTGATCATTTAAACCGTAAAAGCAGAGCTGTCTATGATGAGTGCTGTAAACATACGGCCGGAGAAGGAAAAGAAGTGATCAGACGTCTCTCTCTCCTCTGTCACTGCTTCTACACACACACACACACACACACACACACACACACACACACACACACACACACACACACACACACACACACACACACACACACACACACACACACGCTGTTCCCTGGTCATCGCGTCAGTAGAGCGATGAAGTGATGGATTGACCAAAAAGCACCACTTAGTGAAAAGTAGTTGCAAAAACCTGAGCTTCATGAGTATATCAGAGCCTGTGGTCACGTGACTGCCGTAAAGTAAAACGTTCTCCAGGCTTTCTCCAGGTCACATGACCTGGCCAACAACGATCCGTCTTCTCCAAGCTTACATGAGCGGTATTTCAGGAGGGAAGTCCCACTCGTAGCATTGATACTGTGAAGCGCTGTATATTGGCCTGAGGTATCATTTAAAATAACTCATATGCGTCAACTCTTTACATCACAAAGTCTGTGATGTGGCTTTAACGTAGCATTAGCATTAGTCAAGCAATAACATCAACCTATAGCATTAGAATTTATCTAGCATTAGCATCCACCTAGCAACAGCATTAACCTAGCCTTAACACTAACTTAGCATTAATTAAGCAATAGCATTAACTAAGCATTGGCTATGGCTTAACATTAGCAATCAGGTTGAAAAGGGTTCAACGTAAGAGCTGAACATCTTAAAAGTTGAATGGTTTGTAATTTGTTCGCATAGATTTGAAAGTCGAAACTGGAGTAGCTCCACTCTAGCTTAACTGTCCACTCTAAAAATGGGATCAGAGCTGAAAAGTCAATGCAGTTTCCCAAAAAAATGTAATAACTCAAAAAGTTTAAAAGCTACAAATCTTAAAAGTAAATCTCAGGAACTTTCTGAACGTTTTGATAGCTTATTTGTCAAAATCGGACGTACGGTAAAGAAGGAGTTAACGACCGACGGAAGGAAATAAAGAATAGCAACAGTGAGGATGCCTCCTGCACCTTCCTAATAATACATTATATTTAAAAGCACTTTTCAAGAAACTCAAAGACACTTTACTGCTTATAACAGCGAATACAGTGATGAAAACAAAGAAAGGATATTGGTGACTCCATTGCGGTGGCCTGGACCACTGGGGTGAGTGGTTTGCACCCTGTTGTGGGGGGTAAAAGGTGCCTTGGTGGTATGGTACGGGGCATGCTGCAAATTTGTAAAACTAGACCTAAACGTACAGTAACCAGAAAAAAAGTATTTGCAAAAAATAACTAGATTTTATAATAGCCAGTATAACTCCTTTGCACACCTGCTGGCTCACTTCGCATCCTAACTATACTGACAGCTAACGGGTGCATTAAATAAATGGGGCTCATGATGGAGTGAGAGAGGGACATATATCAAATTTGTGTTATTGGTCAAATGTTACTGGCCTGTGAGGAACGGAGGGGATATCCAGCATTGGCTGAGTAAATGCAGCAGGGATGAGGAAAGGAGGGAGGTTGGGATGTGTCACAGTTATGTTCTTTCTGATAAGTGAGTTTTCACTTGCCTTCGACCCCCTCCCTGCTGTAATAAGAGCTGACACCTATTTGTGACATATGACTGTATCTCTGATTGCCTGGAGCGTGATAGCGTTCTGATGCCTCGCTCAGCTCCTGATGGAGGGATACAGAGAACGAGCGATGGGGAAATAGAAGGGTTTGTGGCTCAAATGGACCAGTCACACTGATCTGTGAGTGTGTGTGTGTGTTGGGTGGGAGGCGGCGTGTGTGCAGTTTATATGTTGCCAAGTTGTATATGTGTTGGATGACATGTGGGGGAGAATAATTGGATGTGAAATCTGTGGGTACCTCAGGATATACATTTTATTCTCACCTGCGATTGCAAGCTACTGGTACTATTCAGTGTTACAGCGCAGAGCTGACGTTGGTCTACAGGGAAGTTTTCAGGAATACAGAGACACCCTGCAGCTCCTGATATATGCTGTATATATAAGTCCCTCTGGCAGATATGTTGGACTCCCTTTAATGTGCTGTACAGATCACACCTTCAGTGGGAGGTGATGGACCACAATCCTTCTCCAGGGGAAGTGGGGGTGGACCTGGTCTGTCCAGTAAATGTCTTTAAGGAAAAAAATTGTTCTCAAAGAGAAACTGCATAACTAAGAATGCATGGTACTCCAAAACCAATACACATGTATAAGGATTAAAGGCTCTTAAGAGATATCCAAGGGGTCCATATTTTCAATACAAATGCAGGCACATACATACAGGGTCCCCACAGTCATGAAATTCCTGGAAATGTTATAGAATTTTGAAAAAGGGATTTCCCATTCTTGAAAAGTCATGGAATAATTTCATTGTTTTGGAAATGTAGCCTATTTTATTTTAATGCTTAAAATCCAACCTTAACTATTACTATGAGATGATAAGCCAGCACGTTAACCCTAACACCTGGTGTTGTACATCGCTTTTTATAAATTTGTCTGCAAATTGAAATTGTAATCTTATAATTAAAGAGTAACTAAACTCCTGCTTTCTGCTGACCTACTACTAGGAGGTAAAATCAAAAAATGCCTTGATTATGGGCGTTACTGCCGTAGCAGTAAGACACGCCCACACCGCTGTGTACAGAGACAGATGGTAATGCACACAAATGTGTCTGTACACACAAGCACAGCGTGTTCATAAACTGAGATTTGTCAGTACAACCACAGGCACACACAATCACAACATGAAGATCACACACAGCCTTACAGACACCACTCAGGGGCAAACAGCCCTGCTCTCCTACCACCTCGCACACATAGCAATAAGGAGATGTACACACACGTCCGCGCTCACGCAGAGACAGACGGGAATACACACATGGCATAGATGTCTGTAAATATACACTTTGCTTGATGAACCCTCTGATTAGTGCAAAATCTGCTTTTTATAGAAGTACAGAGTCAAAAACATCACCACTAAAGTGGGCTCTTTCAGTAGACTTCCACATTAACTCATTCAGTGCCAGTCATTTTCAGAATTTCTACCCCCTTCAGAATATTTTCTACTATGACTATCTGAAATCGAGTAAGAGCAAGTTTTACACAAATCATCAGTTTGAGAGCAAAAAGCTGGGTCTTGTAAACTCCTTTCCTCTCCCTCTGAGCTCTGCATCCAAAGGTGCGCTGCTACCACCTACATGTCACCTATTATTTTGCTATCTGGCTCACAGTTGAGGCCCACCCACTCCCCTTCGATCACAAAGACATAACTTCCTCTTTCTCTTGACATGCAGCGATGACCGTTTTGGCTAGGTTAGTTGATGGTTTTATCTCACGGCCATTATGAATAATCCACTCAGGTCCACACATGTCATGTGTTAGTATGTGGAGCTGCTGGATACTTCACAATATCACTCGTCCCTGCTTCTTCCTCCTTAGCTAATGGTAGCATCAGTGGCTAATCTCTCATCTAAAGGTGCGCTGCTAGAGATAGTGATGAGGGACCTCCGCAAGGGTGTTTTCTAGTAATCTCTGTGAAAAAACGCAAATGACGAGTTATTTCGTCAATGGCACTGAGTTGTTTAAAGTTGTCAATCAATGCTCACAGAGGGCTGTGATGGAAGGAAACCCTACTCCCTCCTTTCAGCTTTTATAGGAGGGGCGGGGCCAACAGTGACAGTGATGACGCATGAATTTTGCCACAATCTAAGATAATTAACACCTGATGTAACATTAACTAACTGTTATTAGAATGCCTGTACAGTGTTGTCCCAGTGCTGTTGTACTCTATATCAGCACTCATGGAACGTCTAATGTCCAATCAAATTTCTTGGTCAGAACCAGTGGTGGCTGGCCAATAGAGGGCGCTAGGGCGGAGAGCTAGAGGAGGCAAAGAAACATGAACAAACTTGGAACAAACTACATTTGATGATTTTGAATCTTGAATATGTCCATATTTTGTAAACAAAGTCTTAAATTATATTTTTTCAGGTCTCAAATTATGTATATTCATTTACCACTTCCTTTGTCACCCTCATTTATATTTAATTACTTGCTAAACTAAGTAAAACAAAAAAGGTAAAATTTGAAAAGCAAAATAAAAAAAAACAAAACAATTTTAAATTTCAAGAAGTATAATAACCCTGAAACACACTCACTCACTTTATTGTATGTTCTATAGTTTCTCAAATTAATAGAAATAAATCTATTCATGAGGCACTAAATACTGTTTTTCCACTTATTTACAAAATGAGATTCTTTAAAATGTCATCCCTCATTTATTCCATCATTATGATCTATAGTTTTTTTTTACAGTATTCTGAGCAAAATGTTGTAGTTGGACATTAGGGGGTACTTAGATTCAGAAATGAGAGAAAGGGGTACTTGAGCCAACAATGTTGATAATACTTCTGTTGAAATAAATGCAGTTAGTTTGAAAGCAGCTGTAACTGCAATTTTCCTTTATTTGTTCAAAGCTACACAAACGCTATTTTTGGTGTACAGTATGTCTATTTTGGAGTTGTAGCCCCCCAGAGAAAAATGCACCAGCCTCCACTGGTCAGAATTAACTACAGCAAAAGTTATTTTTTCTTTGAAAATCTGAAAGAGCTATTCCCACTTTGGAATTCATTAATTTCTGGATAGTACTGCAGAGAACGATTTATGAGCTCATGAGAGGAATCAAAGCGTTTCACACTGGGTCCATCCTGAGCATGTAATCCTACCCTTCAGCTTTGTATTGCAATAAGAGTTTTGTCTAGATACTGTAAAACATCGAGAAGATTTAATTTGCTATTCAAATGATTCCGTTTACAAAAACTCACTCTCCCACTTTATTAGCTGTCTAATGTAAAGAAGACTTTTCAACGAATATTTTAAGGACATTGTTTTTCTTGCATTTTCTTTCTTTGTTAATCCGTACATAAAACAATAACAGAAAAATGCAGAAAAGACTTTATCAATACTGTGACCATGTGACAAATGTTGAGCGACAGGCTAGGGAAACTCATATTTCATTTCACAGAAAGATAAATGACAGAGCTTAGCTGATATCTTGTTGACTAGCTTTAACACCAAGATCAACCTTTGTCCTCCCTTTGTCATGCTTCTCTGATTGAAACCACCATGACAGAGTGATGAATAAACTACCAGTTTAACATCCAGGTAACCCAATCCTTTTGAAGAATGGTACAGCAATTTGGCAAGAAGAGTGTGGGGAAAAAAAACTTTGTGAATTCAAAGGCAACATTCAAACATGTAGGACTTTAAATAGGTTTCCATCTACTGGGAAGCCTGCGTCAACACACAGTTCACAGAGCAGAGCAAAGGTTTGATGCTGTGGTTGGAAAAAGTCAATCTCAGAGCGGTGGCAATTGAATTCACGGCTCTGATAAAAAACATTTTATTTTATTTTTTTGCCAGTAAAAGCTTAAGCCACGGCAGTCCCCATGGCCCTAAGTAAACCTCCATGAAAATAATTTAATAATTGCATTACCTGTTACCTTAATGTTGTTTGTGTTTCCTTTATTAAATGGAAATTGGTCACAAAATCTAGGAAATTTAAAGTAAAGATCCTGTTGGGACTGATATCTATCACTTATTGCTTGATTATTGTTGGTTTCTGACATATTTTGTATTTTATGTATATGTAGAAGTGCAAACTAGGGCACAATGTTGAAATTACTTGTTTTCTCCATATGTGGCCCCTGAACTAAAATGAGTTTGACACCCCTGGTGTAAGTCTTTTTATTTAAATGTGATTATGTAAGTTTACTTTACATTAGGTTTCAAAGATACCTACAACCCCTGGCAAAAATGACAGACTCACCAGTCTTTGAGACTGTTCATTCAGTTGTTTAGTAAAAAAAAAATTAGTTTTTCTTGAAGCCAGAATGTTGTCATTTTAAATGACTTTAGTTTTGTGGCATGTCTGTGATCTACTTATTTTCTACAAAATGAAACAACTGAACATCCTCCAAGACTGGTGATTCCATCACTTTTGCCAGGGGTTGTATACTCTACTTGAGACATGAAAAACAATCCAGCCGGATATATACAATTGATGTTATACAAACGCATGCATGAGCTGATCAAAACAAAACGCACATAATAAATACATCCTCGTCATACATGATTTACAGTGTGTTGATTCGAATGATCCACAGTGTTGCTTTTGTAGCCTGGGGTCATGGTAACTTGTGATGACAGTTATTCTGCTGTGGAGCACTAACGCTTATGGCACTTACACTTGTGGGCCTCCAGGCTGCTTTTTTTCCCCATCTCTGATCTACTACCTTCACTCTCGTATGATGGCCCACAAGATATCTCTATTCAAACACATGTTTAGTTGTTCCCAAGTCAAGAAACATGATGTAATCAATGAAAAGCAGTCGTTGTATTTGAATGAAAATCAGAAAGATCACATCAATATACAGTTAAAAGCATTGATAGAGAACATATGTTGATAACATCAATAGGTGTTTTGATTTCAAGGAGTCATTGTTTTTGAAGTGTTCCTTTTTAGTCTTCACAAATCTATGAAATCATTCTGATCAAAGAGCTTCTCTCTGCACAGCAACGTCCAAGAACAACATTTCAAAGTTTTGGTCTAGCCTCTTGGACTATGACTGGCCAGACTCACTATTTTCTACCAAGACCAGTCGAGACCATTGCTGATCTGCTATTCTAATTAATTAATGTTGTAATTTAAAACACTTAGAGTTAGCTCACTGATTGTTCTGACTCCTTGGAAAACCTTTCCACTGCCTTATGTGTCAGTGACCAGCAAAACTCAGATATCAGTCCATTTTATTTCTAGTCTTAAATACCTCTGAACACTTACTTTAGGCTTCATTCGCCTGACAAATATTTTATTTATAAAAATCATTTTAGACTTTTAAATACATACAAAGATTTATTTTTTGCAATAATTAAGTTTAACAAAATTATCAAGATTTGAGATTTTTGGATGTTGTGCTTTGAAAGAGTTGCAGACACCTTGTTTTTGTCAAACGTATTTAAAAGAAAAAAAATTACATATAGAATGCTCTTTTTTTCTGTTCGATGATGAAATACAAAGAAAAAATTAATTGAAGCCATTTTAAAATATTCTTTATGGAACATAATTTCCACTGTTTCAGAAATCCAACCATTACACACAATCCTTCTATTTCCTTATCTTTTCTATCTGTTTACTAGTTATGATTTTATCTCTGCTTTCTCCATCATTGCAATCTGCCCATTTCACTTCTCTGAAGACGGAAAAAAAAAGTCACCAAGCTTGGCACAAGGTAGCCATCAATCATTCTTGCTGTCATTCCTTGGCTATCGCTTGGTCCGTGTGCTATCTCTGTCTGTCCGGCTCTTCCACCCTCCGCTCTTTAATCCCATCTTCACTCAAGGCTGAACATGTCAGATGACCCTTCTCCCATCTTAATACCATCCAGTCAGACCAATATGTTCTTCTTTTGCCCCTTCTTTTACAAACCCTTATCCTACCTATGATCTCCAAAAGGCTTGAAACTATTGTCTCTACGGAGGCTGTTTCCATAGAATGGATCCAGATGGTTCACGTAGCTTAGCTAAAGCCAGCGTGGAAATCTTCATCTGATGGTTTCTAAAGGAGGGCTATCCGGGATGTAAGAGGCCATACTGGGCCAAAAAATATTGTAAACAAGAAAATTCTACAAGATTCAAAGAACTAAAGACAGCTGGGGGGGGGGTCATTCCATGTCATTTCAACACATTTTCAGGACATCCCACGCACTTCGGTCTGATATTTTTTTTCCAATTGTTCCTTAATATTCAATTGGCACATTTTTTTTTGTTTGATTGGATGAATACTTTGCGATATGGGACGACCGTGGCTCAGTGCTAGAGTGGGTTGTCCAGTGACCGAAGGGTTTGGGGGTTCAAATCCTGCTCTAACCGAGTCTTGGTTGTTGTGTCCTTGGGCATGGCACTTTACCCACATTGCCTTGTATGAGTGAGTATGAATTGTGCATGTATGTTGGTGGTGGTCAGAGGGGCTGTAGGCGCGAAATGGCTGCCACGCCTCTGTCAGTATACCCCAGGGCAGTTGTGGCTACATTGTAGCTTATGACTGTGTGCGTGACTGGTGTGAATGAATAATGGTTTCTGTAACGCGTTTTGAGTCTCCTCGAAGAAAGCGCTATATAAATCCAAGCCATTATTATTATTATTATTATATGGACAATTTAGCGAGGGGGTATTTGTAGATTTTTGTGCTCCCGTATTTTTCTTCCATTTTCAGCTTCCAATATCTCAAGAACTACATCACATAGAATACTGATATGTGGTGTGGTAAATCAGCCTAGCCTACTCTCTCAAAATATACAAAACGATCTGCTATACGTCCTATCTGATGGACATGCCAGCCCCTCAAAATTGGAAAAAGGTGTGTCAGGGTTTAAAGCTTGAACATTTTTGGGCTTTCAGTAAACAACTTTGCATATGTCTCAGCTCCCTGTAATTTGATCACCTCTGAGCCATGCACATAGACTGTTCACATCACTAATGATGAGTCAGATATAGGCATTGGTTCTTGGGAATGAGTCACTAGAAATCCAAAAAAAAAATACTTTTTTTGCTATTTTAATTGGCCTATAACTACATGTGGAAATATAAAAAAAAATTAAATAAATAAATAAAATATTATCTCTGTTTTGATTTAAAATAGGCTACTCTTTCTTGAAATATATATATATCTTTATTCAGATTCTTTTTTTTTTATTTTGGACCCAACTTTGGGTCATTTCACCACTCGTAAATATTAAAAATCCTTTACATGAGGTCATTGTATCTTTTCTCTGTGTCACGTAATTTTTTTTTATTGTTTATTAGTTTTTTTTTTTTTTTACTATTAACATAAATATCAAAACCATTGCATCAGAAAAACATTTATTTGAAAAAAAAAAATTATGAACAAATTTCTCATGTTCTACATTTTCTCTTTTTTGGGGAAGTGTTTTTCCTTAAATAAATTAATATACATCCATCATGATTATCATAACAAAAATTAAATGCTGCATCAGATATGCATAAGAAACCAGTTTAATGAAGGTAAGGTTGAGCTGAGAATGGAAGAAAACTATAACGCACAAGAAATGACAAAAACCCCCTTCACTAAATTATCCATATCTCAGAAGGTTTTCATGTATGCCAAATCAATAATGAACTCATTGAGTGCCATTCACGTCTATAGATGTGAATTGTGTTTTTCGGCTGGGGTTGCTAGGAGACAGTGTGACAAAGCTCTCCGGTGAATATCTAACTTGTACAATGATGGTGACATGACTGGTGTCATGTAGGTGGTAGCAGCGCACCTTTGGGTGAGAGATCACCCAAGATGAGCAGAGCTCAGAGGAAGATGAAAAAAGTTTACGAGACAGAAAATGGAGCTACGAGAGTTGATGCTGAAGTTCACAGCAGCGCACACTCGACCAGAGCATGTGAAGTGGACTATTGAGAGTGTTGCGATGGTGAGATGAAACGATCAAAAAAACGGAGCAAGCGGTGAGTCTCGGCATGTCCGGGATGAGGAGGAAGTTGCGTGTGCAGAGAATGACGGGGGGAGAGACAGTAAGAAATCCATTCAACTCTGACCTAGAAAACAAAATAATAATGTTGCCATCAAAAGCCTGGTCTGTGTTGTTTTTGTAGTTTTATAGAAGGAAAGAAAAAAAAATTGCTTCGATGTCACTATTAGTTTTTTTTCAGAAAAAGCTTTTTTTTCTCAGCTTTTTGTCACAAACTGGCAATTTGTGTGAAACTTGCCTCTATTCAACTGCTGATTACAGAAGAACGAAACAAGCTAGAAACAAAATGATTTTTTTCTGTTGAAACTAGAGACTTTAATCTTTCAAAATCTGGTGAATCCAGATTGTCATAGTACAACATATTCTGTGGGTCTTTAAAAATGAGTCAAAATGCTCTAAAACGGCTGGCACTGAGGAGGGTAGAAACTTTGAAAATGGCTGGCACTGAACGAGTTAAGGAACAAATAGTACAAATTTCAGATTTTTTTGAGACCCAAGTGTGTGGGCCATTGGTGAAATGAGCTGGAACGACCCAGGGGTTATTCTTTTGAAATCCCAGTAAAAGAAAACAAAAATAAGTTGCTCAAGAACATATGAGCGTAAATCGATTAAAATCAAGACTAAATCATGTATAAATCTTGTTAAACAGTCAAAAACAGACGTTGGTTTATGGCCTCTCGGTCAGTGGCTAATGTTGGTGCATGGAGCCTGGGCTTCACACAGGAGTTTTAACCTCCCCTGTCAGTCTAAATTAATGAGCTAATTTAGAGCTCAGGTAGTATTAACAGCAGACACCTTGGGTGCCCTCCGGCTAACAGATAGGCAGCATGTAGAAGCAACGCTATTCATGAGGCTACAGGACAGATGTTGGCCAAAGAGGGTGGGGTTAAAAAGAGAGGTCAGCAGAAAACAGGGCTTTAATCACTAATCAGGACCTGATGAAGTCTGAAATGCACTCCTGTCTGTGACCGAGGAAGAAGAACAATAATCAGACGAGTTTGTTTCCCCCTGAGATCTACAGGACGATGCTGAGGAATCAGGTGAACATAAGGAGGATTTAGGAGGCTCTTTTAAAAAGCTTAATGTGATTATATTACATAGTCTGCTGCAGTTGTAAAATCACCCAGTTTAAAGCATCCATAAAGACACGCCCGTCCTGGAATACTAATCTGATGATAGAACCTCTTAAAACACTCAGAGCTACTAAGTTTTGATGATTTTCCATCCCTTCTCTAAGGCTCTGAATCCTATCATCCCAGCCCAACTTTCAATGATGCGTCTATTCATTGATTTGGTAATATTGTAAGAAAATAAATAAATAAATACAAATTATTCTTTATCTGTGAGCTTTTTACTATTAGATTTATGGGGAACCTGCGGGGGATGCAAAACCCGCTTTTTCATAAAAGCAGAAAATTATCCCCCTCACGTTTTACAGAGGGATTCATTGTTGAAAACCTTTTGGTTTGATTGAAAGGTGATTGGGCCAATCACAGCCAGCCATTTGACAAAGCCGCTCTTCTGAGAAGGTAAACAAAGAGCTAACAGCAATGAGTAAAGAGTAAGTATAGTGACAAAAATGAATAACAGGTGGCAAAATCATGACAAGAAAAGAGTGAAAAGTGAATAAAATGGAAAACGGGTGGTATGTATTGGCAAAAGGTGGCGTAAATGAGCAAAATGTGGCAAACAGTAGTGAAAAAGGGCAAAAAAGTGGAACAAAGAGGCAAATTGTAGGGAAAAAAGGAAACAAGTGTTTTTTTTTATTGGGTAAAAGGTACCTTATATGGATGAAAAGTGTCAAAATAGTTAAAGAAAGGACAGAAATTGGATAAAATTGCCAAAAAGAACTTACAAAAATGAGGAAAAAGGGATATTTATTTGCAAAAGGAAGCTAAATTCTGAAAAAAAACAAGAAAGTGTCACATTTAAAATATGGGACAAGTAAAAGAAAACGGTAAAAAAGGGTCAAAAAGTTTCCCCCTTTTGAGGTTTTCTGGGGGAATAATAATTAAGATTAAGACGTAAAGAGTATCACTGATTCAATAACAGCTTAGTAAATTCATTTAATAAACAACATTTGGAGTCGACTATTTCCCTATACTTAGAACATCCTCACTTTTAAAATCGCTGTTTCACCCCCGTGGGGGACTATCCTACAGTGATCACCAAGTATGTCACATTAAATGGACACAAAGTTTATTGAATTACCTGTAGATGACCTATGGATACATTAAACAAAGTACAATATATGTGATTAGCATCTAGGATTTTCTTTTTTTTTTGTTTTTATATTTTAGAGCTGCTATAGATGATAATTTTTCATCAGATAAAGATGTGTAGATCAATAAATTGACGATCATTTGAAAAAAAAATAGAAATGGTTGAAATTGCTACTCATAAGTTTGTGTTGATCCCCACTGTAAACACAAACTTATAGACATTTTATTTTACTTTACTATCTCTGAAATGCATGAATCTGTTGTGCGCATACAATATTCATCTTATTTTCAACCAATGTCCTCTATTATTTTATTGATTAAAAAAGAAAAATAAACATTTATTCCTCATACATCATTCAATGCTGTCAAAGCTTAAGATAACATTACAAAAATAACCTATCTTTAATTATCTGGTGTTTCCTACAAAACTGGAAGGTAATAAAATAATTACACTAATCAATGACATCTCTACTGCTCTGATATTCTCCAAGAAGCGCTCGTTTTCATTTCATTTCTCTCCAGATGATAATAAATTCAAAAGTTTTCAACCTTTACCAGGGAAAGTTCACTCTCCAAATGTGTTAATGTGTTCATACATTTTACACTTTCCACCAAGTGTGATTCCCGCTAGTATTAATAGCATCTACTCATTGAAACAATCACTGTTAATAATGTTTAAGAACAAGGGTCAAGTCCTCCAGAGCCCATATCTTGCTTCTTTTTTTTGTTTTACTCCAACACACCTGAATCTAGTGATAGTGTCATCATGCAGCTTTACAAAAAGCCTGATAAGGAGTCACCATTTACATTCAGCAGTGATGTATCATAGTACAGCCTTTAAAATGTGCTAGATTTAATGCTTTCTTGATAAACAAATATTTCTCTGTAATTATAACTGCAAAAACAAATTGGTTGCTTTCAGGGACCAATTTTGAGTTTGACATCTGTGCTTTAAAACAACAGGCTTTAGACTTCATTTTCATGCATATTTTATACACATTTAATTTTTTATCTCTATTGTAATTTGTGGTTCAGGCTTTGTTTATATTTTAACCATATCTTGTTTCACTGTTGCTTTAATTTCTTCACTTTGGACTCATAGACACAAAAAAAAAATGTCCCCCAGGGATTATTGAAGTAATTCTGATTTAAATATTCAATCCGGTCACGGATATTAATAAAAAAAAAAAAATTAAAAAAAAAGATAGAAATGTGAGTTTTATTGATGGACACAGTTCATGTGTCTACTAATTCTAAATAAAGGCTTCCTTGTGTTTCACCGATTAAATGGATGAATTCTCAGCCAATAGGTAGAGTTTAAACCTGATATTAAGGAAGCGTAATTAGGATTAAAAAGAACAACTGAAGTTTATCCTTTAAAATTAAATTATATGAGTCTATGAATAGTATGAATCTATAGTATGTGATTGAAGAAGAAAATGGGCAGAAACCACATCAAAGTTTTATTTCAGTTTTTTTTTCTTCTTTTTTAAACAAGTTGTTTCTCAAAAAAATGGTATAGCTGAGCCGTAGGCGACCTTTGAGATTCCTGCCGAGGGGGCAAAAAAAATAAATAAAAATTGATAATTCTATAGACCGTCTTTAGATTTGCGCCAACCACAATGTGTGTAACATATACAATAATACAAAAATGTATAGTAACATAATTGATAATGTTGACTACAAAAACTTGCGGCAACACGTCATGTAATGTTGTAAATTCATGACAAAATCAGGTCGGCGGCAGCTTTCTGCTTCATTTTTGCTGCAGTACCATACATGAACTGCTGGGCGCAGTGTCGCTATTGTGAAGAAGAATTGTGCAACAGAAGAAGAACCAACCTAAAGTCTCAAAGGTTTGGGACCATTTTACAGAAAACTTATACTAGTATTACTAACAGAATGTGTGTATATGATGTACATTATATTAAGAATTGTATTTTTCAAATGATTTCGGGAAAACTGTAATGAAAACTTTTGCTCCTCCCCCCGCAAACTCCGCGTATGAGTTGAGCTTAAAATAGGAGCTGACCAATGCAGGTCATTTCATTGATGGCAAGTTAAGGATGTATGCAGCGGTGAAGTTAGTGAATGAGTTGAAGACACAGGTGGGTTTTTAACCTGTCATTTTTCTAATTTGAGACACAGTAGGATCTCCAGAGTCGTTTTTCCAGGCAAACACGTCGGAGCCTTCATACATTCACAGAGTGATCATTTTCTGTCCATCGGGCAGAGGTAATTAGGTTCCCTGCTCACGCCGTCTCTTCCAGTGTCACTGATATCTCATCACAGGGAGCACACTATACGAAGGCGCTGAAATGAGTGATCATTGCTGAGCGTATAGCCTGTGGGTGTTCCAAGTGACAGCTCCCATCCATGTGTTCATGGGTTCATGAAGGCACCCTCAGAGATGTGTCCAGCTCACTCTGATTGAGACATCAGTATGCAGTATTTTTAAGCAGCACTAATCATTTTGGAGCACTCTTATAAATCCATATTTTTATAGACATTATCTTTCCAATGGACCCGTCTCATCAAATTCAAAGACACTCTTTACAACTTGGGGTTGAATGTATAATTTATAACAAACAAACAATTTTAATTCATTTGAAGAAGAAGAAAAAAACTAGAAGTTTAAACGGTGAGATGACGCTTGTACGTAGTAGATGTTACTTAATTTCACTGTCAAAGTGATTTTAGTCCCATTTGTTTCTACTGTCTGTACTTTCCAATTTGCGAATCACTCAAGTTATCCGTCCGTCCGTCCGTCCGTCCGTCCATTTCAGGGTCGCAGGGCTCTGCTGGTGCCAATCTCTGTCATCAGACTTCATCACAACTTTTTTCTCAGTTGAGACTAGTGACAAATGTAGGGACTTTATCTTGTTATTGGAGAGTTTTCTGGTGTTTTGGAGACTCTGACATGAATGCACGTATCACTCTGTAGTTAGGGCGGGATAGTTGACTTAACTGGTGTTCTGTAGGTTTTTATGAAGTTTTTTAACAGCTATTTTTGAAAAAAATGTATTTGGTCGGTTGAATTCTAAAAAAATTGTGGATCCCGGAGTGAGACTAGTAGAGAACCCCTGATTTAGATCATCTCTGCTGTTCCTCGTGTGTGTGTGTGTGTGTGGGCACTTTGACTCTCGTTTGTAGTTTTACTGCCTCTCTCTCTCTCTGTCGTACATGAAACAGCCCTATCTTGCTGGCTCTCCCGAACCACCAGCCTCCTCCTCTCTCTCCTCATTTTGTCTTTTAAAATAATCGGTGATGGACCGCTTCATTTTAAAATAGCGAAACGTGTTTTCTTGTTTTTCCAAAGTTTGTCTGGCTTTGGTGTGGAATCGTGAATGCGCTGCGCGTGTACGCTCTATCACTCCGCTCGGCGCATTCTTCCTCACCCCCTGTCCCAGGTCCGATAAGCGAGCCCCCCATGTGCTCTGTTGCTACATGTGCCCGGATGCCTCAGCGCATAACTCCCCGTTTCCTCCTTTTGGATTTTCAAAATAAGGTCACCCTATGCACTTGCACAGATGCGACCAGATTAAATTGTCACTCGCACACACTGAAAAAATACTAGGTAGTAGTATGAGCTTGTTTTGTTGTTTCTTGAGTCATGAAAATTGGCTCAAAATAATTCATTAAAACACTTCAGTTTAGTAACTCATCCCACTGTTGGTTCATGCTGCATGTAATAAAGCTGAAGAGAAAACAAAGGAACAGATGAGAGAGGAATGGAGAGGATGCACTTACTGTTTTTGTCCTTCCTGCAGGTTAGACTCCTCGTTTTCAGCTCATGACAAGGAACCCGTCGCGTACTCGGTTGGAGCGACCTCGCTCACCGCAGCTTTTCTTTCTCATCCTGGGCTCAACCATATGACACCTGATGCTGCAGAAGGTTTCTGACATTTTTCTCTCACCTGTGGTTGTGACCTTCTCTTTTGAAACTTCCAACTTTGACAGTTTTTGAGTGAAACTCTGCGGTCCAGCCCTCCTAAACAACCCAAATGTCAGGGTGAGCTTTGAAAGTCAGAGCGACACCACAGAGCAAAGGCTCGTTTTTTATTTGTTTACCAGTAAACCACAGACAACCAGCCTTATAAACCTTTTTGTCGTCCTGTCTTGCCCTTGTTCCGAAAATGCCCAGGATCAAAGCCACAGGGCACAGGTGAATGTGTTGCAACTCACATTTTCTGCTGCAGTCGACTCTTTTTGCCTCCTCATCTTCCTTTTTTTTTTTCCCACAGACTTTTTTTCAGACTCGGTGAACTGAGGAAAAATGACATTTAATTACAAGAGAGCAGTCACGCAGTTCGGCTAATTACAATCCCAGGAGTTCAGTCATCATATCTAATTAACTTTCACTTTCATGAAAGCTTAATGCAGCGCCATAGCTCGTCGCCGCATGTGCCACACTTCAGGAGTATTGACAAGTCTTTAGAAATCAAATTTACGCTTATTTCTCATTCTACTTGTCTTTCTTCATTTACAAAACATTAGGAACGCAATCGAAAACTACTACATAAAATTATCTTTATTGGTCTTTACATGCTTTTCCTGCACTAATAAAGAGTCGTGATTTAATATGTTTAGATAAAAATAAGTAATAAATCACCTGCATGGTGTGGGCCATTCATACTAACACTGCCTTCACTGATTCACATTCATTATGACACTCTCAGAGGACAATCAATTCATTATTAGGCTTGCCCTTGAACACATTGTTAGTGTGATTACTGGGACTCAGTCTTCGAACAGCATGTGTGCACTTGTTGTGATTGGATGCACAGACCTCATCACCTTTTCTGGCCACTTTTGTAATTTGTAGGTATAATGATATTTTACACAACAGTCAAATGACCTCAATACCACTCCATATATACGTTAAAGCCTATTCCCATTTTGCCGTAGAGCATAATGCATTGTGACCTCCATCTGTAGGGCCGTCCTTTGTATCAATTTGTTGTTGACCGAGGCATATGCATATGGCTACTGCTTTATATGCTGATGTTGTTGATGGTGCGAGGGTCTCTATGAGCCCTGAGATCGAGTCGGAGCACAAATGAGGGTGCTAATTGATGGCTTGAAATCCCCTCAGTGGAGCCTGAGCTTGGTAAAGGTCATCTTCACTCATAAAATGGAGTGCTCACTTGTTTTTTTATGGACCACGGTGACATAGTTGGCCCAGAAAATCAAATAACCAGCTTTACAGTGGTATCGTTGCTCCCCCCACGAACCTGTTTTAGTTACAAAGGTTAGATTTTAGTGGTTGATACACTTTATCAGGACTATATTTGGTATGTTCAGTGGCCTAGACCAGCGCTTCCCAAACTGGGGTACGTGTACCCCTAGGGGTACATGAGAACATTGCAGGGGGTGCTCGGACAGATTTAACAAATTTTCCAAAACTGTGTTGTTTCTCGTTCCTTTTTAGGTTTTTTTGAGCAAATTCACCACAAACTACCAGCAATATTGCTCAATAAATGACTATATTTTCTTCTAATTTATTTAAGCAGGATTATTTTATGCTGTAAAGGTCATTTTATCACACTTCTAGCAAAAGGAGACAATGTCTGAAATAAAAGCACACAGTCAGAACTTCAGAAACCTTTTTATTGTCATTGTACAAAGTATAACGAAGTTGCAAATGCCTCCCACACAACATTCAAGTATACATTTAAGTCACAGAGTTATCATAAAAAAAAAAAAAGTACATAAGGTATGGTAAAAGTCTGTCAGAGTAAAAGGTTCATCAGAATAATTAACTTGGTATAAAAAGTTTATCAATATAAAAGTGCATGAGGTATAAAATATTAAATAATAATACACTGAGCACTGTAAAAGCGCTATACAAAGACACTTTACAGGGATAAGCAATAAGTAAAAATACAGAGGCAAACTGTAGAAATAATTAAAAAATACAATAAACAATAGATGGACTACGTTTAATGTATAGCCTTTTTATCTTGTAGTCAGGAATAAGTGGGTTTTGAGGTGTTTTTTGAAGGTGAGAAGGTCTGTGCAGTCTCTGAAACACACAAGTTGTGCCCACAATCCACTGACAACGGGGGGTATTCATCAGACCCAGCTCATGTTTATTTCCAGGTTTGACCTGAGAGTCCGGCCCACTTAAACCTGGATCTAACTGGAACAAAAGAGAAAACACCTTTGTTGCTATGGAAACACAGTCTGTGGTGCAAACCTGCTCCTGACCAGGTGTAAGCAGCAGGCTTGGTTTACCTGCTCCCATCATTTTGAAAGATGTCATTTCGTGGTGCTTTAAAACACTCAAAGATTTACAAATACAAAAATAGACTTTTGTTATACATCTTCTCACCATCTACAGCTTTAACACAGTCTTTTAGTAATAAATTAAACAGAATATAATGGAAAAGGTTTCACTACGTTTTTTTAATTGATGTGTATTGTACTTTTTGTGTTTTAAGCCATCCATCACCTCCCGTTTACTGCACGGTATGTCCTTTCATACAGGATCCAGACAAATAATAATGATAAAGCTCTGAATACACAGAGAGGGAGAGGTTGTTCATACAGTGACAGGGCAGACCACTAAGGCTCCCTGATGCCAAAATCCATGGACAGTATTGCTGTTCCAGGAGGTGAGCAGTGTTCACTGGCGGCTGCTGTGTTGGATGTGACATGCAGCAGCGTCGCATCCAACAGCGTCACACAGCACAGCTGCTCCCTCCGTTCATTTGAATTTAATGTTTACTGCTGAGTTCCAAGAAACTATTCATCAAAACACTCACAAGTCTCATGAATATTTAATTATGAGTTACTGTGTCTTCTTTTTTAATGCTCTCAGGTGTATAAACACACAGTAAACTCATCAAACTCCCATGGATCAGTGTCTGATCATACATGCTTCAGTTGTTCTCTATGATAAATTGACTGAATAACATCAAATGTAACCCTTAACCACAAGAAACCTCTCAAATGTGCAGAGGTGAACGTAATGGATTACAAGTACTTGCATTACTGAAATTGAGTTGCTTTTAAGGGTACTTGTACATTTTTTGCTATCACTAATTTTACTTATACTTAAAGGCAGGGTAGGTAATTTTTGAAAGCTAGCATAAATTTGTATGTAGCATCCTCCGAGGGCTCCGCCTCTGCGTCCCTAAATCTTTGATCTTGAACTCTGTGATCTACCTCATGGGTCTTCTGAAGACGTGCAGTCGTGGTCTTAAGCTAAACAGTGTCAGCTGTCTTGGCTGAGCCGCTGAGCTTCAAGCTGAGAAGAGTTTGATGAAATGGAAAAAGCCAGCGTGGTCAGAGGCTGCTTGGGTAAACCAGGTTTAACCCTTAAGCCTGGTTCTCTTAAAAGAACTTTGATGAAATACCCCCCAGGTCTTCGGCTCACTTTTTGGCCCTGACCCATCAGTCAAGAACCTCAGGTTTTTGACCTTGATTATGTGTTGTCAGTCAATGTATATATATATATATATATATATATATATATATATATATATATATATATATTTATAGTTTAATGTGCATGTATTAAATAGGTCATATTAATTATCTTGCATTTGGCCTAAGTTAAATTAGACTGCTTGGAACATAAATGTGATACAGAATTTTTCACATTATGAAAGTCCAGATCATGTATTGGCTTGAACCATATGAGTTTCATTTTCTTTGGGGGGGGCATTAGTAGCCTACCGTTTTGTTTGTTTTCTTAGTTTTTAGCAAGTCATAATCTGCATAAAAGGCACACAATTTTCCATGGAGGATTTGTTTGTTGGCTCTGTGATTGATTGGTATTGTCCAGTTGAATCTGGACATAGAAGCCAAATCAAGAATCAATACTGTTCAAAGGCTACATTCACACTGCAGATCTTAATGCACAATTCAGATTTTTTTTCAAAAAATCAGATTATATTTTTTTTTGTATTGTTGCTCAATCAGTTTGGAGTATGAACGGAATGCGACCCTGAAATGACCCGCATGCGCAGAAGAGCTCTAAGGTGACTCATCACTCTGCAGGCACGTACCGTGTTTATGGAAGTAAATATGGAGGCGTCCAGTGTAGGACTGTGTGTCACCCAGATAAAGCTTCTTTTCAACAAAAGTCAGCACTTCATAACTTTACCTTTATCGCTCTAGCCGCTTGCAGTGAGATGGCTGCTACATCTTTATAACGGACTGTTTGGATGGTGATGACGTAGGACTTGGCCAGAAAGAGCTTTGGTTGTTCAGAATGCAGTAGCATTTCAAAAAATCTGATACGAATCAGATTTAGGACACACATATGAAAGTGATCTGGGTCGGATTTGACAAAATCAGAATTGTGCTGTTCAGACCGTCTTTGACAGATCAGATACAGGTCACATATGGGCAATTAGGTCGGATTTGAGTCGCATTTGCCTGAAGTGTGAACATTACTTTGGGATAGTTAAAAGTAATCAGAAATGTATTTATTTTAATTAAAATCTAACGTAGCTATGGGAGGGACAAAGCTTCCTCGAAGTTATCATCAAACACTCACTACCTTAAAGCTGATGATGATACAACATGCCAGGTACAGAGTGATTTAGCGTTCCACTTACCAGTGGCCTTTCTAATTTAAGTCACCCGCCTTTCCACACACAGCGCAGACGTGAAAAATGTTAGTAGCCTGCCATAATGGTGCAAACATCAGCGAACCCCACAAGGAGGATTAATGTCTCACTCTGCTTTTATTATTCCATCCTGCCGTCCTTAGCAGGACAGCCATTCATCCTTGTAAGATGTCCGTATCTGCTTTCATGTGCATCATGCTCAAGAACATTTTCCTTGTGATATGTAAAGCGCTTTCGTACCATGAGATCTTAAAAAAAAAAAAAAAAAAGTTTATCCCAGAGGGGATTGAATCACCTGTCCAGTCACGCACATTCCAGGGCCATGGCTGGCTTGTCTTATCAATCTATTGATGTGGCATCTGTGCTGCCGGCTGTGAGCTAAGGGGCCGACACAGCGGACGGTTGTGGCCCCACTACCGAGGAATACTAATGGGAATGCAGATAGTGTTGGGTTTGGCCAGCTCAGCAGACATTGATCCCCCTGCGGACTTCCACGTCGGTGACAGATGGACTGTCACCTCTGAATGAGAGGAGATTGGGACACCTATTCTCACGTCTCCCTCGGCAGGGTTGGGATTGTCGCTTTGATTCTGTTCGCCTCCACACGTGTCGCCTCATCAGCCCTTCGTCTCTGTTATCTTGCCGCCTGCCTTGCTTTCAGCTGCACCCCTTACTTTCAGCCACAACAGCAGATAGGGTGCAGGTTAAATCTCTGCAGCTGCCAGCTGTCACTTATGCACACAAAAGCCTCCAGGCCTGTTTGAGATGTTCTTGAAGATCAAACACATTAGGCTGTTTCCAGTGAACATTTTCAGCTAAAAATACTGCAACTTGCCATTTTCTCTTAATTAAGAAAACAAGAGAGACAAGCTAGTGACACACTGAGTCCTCTCTCTGTCACTCGGGGTGCAGACGAATAGATAGCGAGGTCCTGAGCGTGAATTTGTATTGCAGCGTTTATTAGGACATTCATTTCACTTTATTTCAGTTTTATTTTTCATGTTTTCTTTAAGACAAAAACACATAGATGGCATCTATGACACCAAAACTACACAAGCCGTCATCACTCCAGTTCTGTCCAATTTTGGTTGGCGAGACCAAATGAACAAAAACAACACTTAAAAATAATTTAATAAATAATAATTTGGGGCAATGAATACACAATAATTGACTGATCAAAAGCCTCAAATTTGTGTAGCTCCTGTGGTTTGGCGACAAAGAGAGGAGGCACCTAGCTGAGCATCCGTCTGTCTGAACTAAACCATGCAGACAATCTCAGCCTGTATACCGAATGATGGACGAGTGCTTTCTCATTATTTTTACCCAGTGTAGCTACTTCGAAAATCAAAATTTTCAATCGTGTTCTGTGTGTTTTCATGTTGGTATAGTTAATATGTGCTTAGGCCTCCCTGTAGGGGGCAGTGTTATGCACAAATCTCTTTGCTTGTTCTGAACATTTAATCATAAACCATCATTTGTCCACCTCCCTGCTTCCATGAAATGGTATAATCCTTGACTGCTATAAGGCATCCAAAGCTTCAAGTTAAACACACAATCACCCAAGTAATGGCTATACAAATGCACCAACACTGATGTTATGTGTCATGTTAAAAATACTCTTAACTACAAATTTAATATCAAGTATAAGTTACTGATATAGTCAAACAACGCCTAAAATATATAAATCTAGAGTATCCTTTGTCAGTATTATTAACTTCAGACATTCCCTTACATTGTGACACATCAAATCAACTGTTCTTATATAAATAAATTGTGTTACACTTAGTTCTAACTACAAAAATGCATTCCCATTCTGTCTGTTTGCTAAATCCCACTTATCAGTGACGGGCTTCTGGATTATATTGGAGAGAGCTATGTAAATGACTCGACGGGAAAGGCCAGATCTAATCTTAAAGTTTATTCTAATTAAAAATGATTTACTTTCCCTGTCGCTCCTGAATGGGAAAGCTTATTGTCCTGCTCTCCAGAGAGACAGCAGCCTGTGACTCCATTAAGACGAAGATGCACTTTGTTCAAGTGTACAGTGGGTAGGGCTGTTCCTGTTGTCATTTGAGGGAAATTATGAGTGTTCAGGGAAAAAAATCGATGAAATTTAAATGTATCAAACCAAAAAAAAATGAAACAATTAATGAGGATTGTTGCCCCAGAGTGCCCGCTCTTGCCCCATGTCTCTCTCTCTGTTGAGTCTTCATAAGTAAGTGTTTTGTTTCTTCATGTCTTTTGGGTTTTCTCTCATGCAATGGTGTTTCTGTCGTTTTTACTTGGCCAAAGAAAGGATATTGGGAGGTCATGAACCACTTTTCTACTCACTGTGGGGTTGGGGGGCGGGGGGGCATTGTTACTCCATGGCCAAAAACCTCAAAAATCTCTTTTCGCAATAGTTTTGCATGTGTTTGATTGACTTTCTGTGTGCCCTCTGATACGGGCTGTTGACCTGGTCCATGTTTACCCTGACACTCCCTGGTCTTGATATGTACAGAATATGGAATAATGAATTTGTAATATGGAGTATTATCCTTTTTTTTTTAATATAGATCGATAGATAATGTTTCTGTCATGGTGAAGTCTAATAGACAAGGGGAAATATACATTTCCCCTGTATGTGCCTCATTGACAAAGGCACCATTTACCGCTGTCAACTGCTCCTCACTACTGCCACCACTTAGTGAATAAAGGTCAGGCAATCAGGCATCTGGAAGGACGGCTAATTTGTCATCCCTCGACAAACGTGTCAGCGTCCGATCTTGTCCGCAGGGCTTGATACCGCAACAAGCCGTAAAGGTTAAGAGATTCAAAAGACTGCTCCCTCCGCCTTCCTTTTCCCTGCTCACCCAGGCTCTATCTCAACAAGCAACATGCGACAGAGCAGAAAATTCAATTTTGGAGTTGATGCTGTGAGGGTTTTGTGGTTTCATGGCTGTAACTCTGCAGAGTCTTTAGGCATGTCGTCTGCCTTGCTCAGTTAAACTCTACAGAAGTCCCCGAGATCGAGGCAGCACCGTCTACTACATTATCCTGCTGGTGTGGCGTCTCACTGAGTCGATTCAAATTTTCTATTGTAAATGTGAAGAATGACCTCTGTCAGTAAAGGTTTTGCAAAAAATCAAGTACTACTTGCGAAATTTTACTTGAACACTTTTTTTTAAATGCCATTTTCTCTTAATATACAGCAAGAATTTCAAACTGTCGGCATCTGAAAACTTTTTCACCCAATTAATAATGGATGAGGAGGGGACTCTTTGAGGCCATAGTATTTTTACAAATGTTGACACGTTTTGTCAACATTTAATTGATTCATTAATTGACTAAGTTACATTTAAACTAAATACATCCGTTCAGTTTTGAATTATCTGGTTAATGAAAGTTGATGTAAAAGGGACGGGACATGATGTTAGGTAAGCCATTAAGAAGTATTTGCTGTGTGTCGAGTTAAACGTAGTACGTGTGGATCCCACATGATGGCAGAAGGACAACACAAGTTAATACATCTTAAGGAAAAAAGTAATCTAGCATTTAGAAAGCTAAACAAAAACTAATGATAATTAAAAAAAGATTAAAACTCAATTCATTCACTTTCATCAAAAGATGACAACAAAGAATGAGGTATACTGTATGTACCCTCAAAGGTGTGTAAGTGCATCACATGGGCGCACATTGAAAAATTATTTTGTCTTAAGTTAGTGAATGTAAAAGCCTATTTAACGATCTAAAAATGCATCTAAAAATTCTCCACTGAGTTGACAGTAAATGGTACCAATAGAAACATTTGTTACTGTATGGCATTATGGTCAGAGGAGTTTAGGGTTGTGTATAGTCATATTAAAACAGCTTACTTGTAATACGATAACAATGAACGAAGTTACATGAGACACACAACATTTTCAAGAACCAGAGCAATACAGGAGCAGTCACAACAAAACGATCAGTCAGTACAAGAAAAATGTTTGACTATAAATAAAGTACAAGCATACTGATGAACTGTTATACTGATGAACTGTTATACTGATGAACTGTTATACTGATGAACTGTTATACTGATGAACTGTTATACTGATGAACTGTAATACTGATGAACTGTAATTGTGATGAACTGTAATACTGATGAACTGTTATACTGATGAACTGTTATACTGATGAACTGTAATTGTGATGAACTGTAATACTGATGAACTGTTATACTGATGAACTGTTATACTGATGAAATGTTATACTGATGAACTGTAATACTGATTAACTGTTATACTGATGAACTGTTATACTGATGAACTGTTATACTGATGAACTGTTATACTGATGAACTGTTATACTGATGAACTGTTATACTGATGAACTGTTATACTGATGAACTGTTATACTGATGAACTGTTATACTGATGAACTGTAATACTGATGAACTGTAATACTGATGAACTGTTATACTGATGAACTGTTATACTGATGAACCTTTTTCTGACGGACTTTCATCATAATTTTTTATGATGATTGTGTTTGTTTGGCTCGAATATTTTAAGTATAGTTGAATGTTGTTGGGAGGGGCATGTTCAATTCCATTGTATTTGTGCAATGACAATAAAAGGATTCTATTCTGTTCTATTCCTCTTGGTCTGCTTAGTGAGGCCATCTACAGCCAAAGGTGTGTGCGACCTCTTCCTGCCAAAAGACTTGAAGTGACAGGAGGGAGGGGACGGAGAGACAAGAGGGGAGGAATGTCCTTGATCAATCAAGTTCTTCTCACTGAAACTTTACTCATGTTGACAACTTTAGTAAAGTCTTTGCACCAACTTCTACAAGGATTTTTCAATGAGTCTGAAACCAGCCTATTGCTACTGAAACAGCTGTACGCTTTCATTTGTTGATGAATAAACAGTGACTCCATTTATCATCAAGTGTTTCTACTTACTGTGCTTTCTATTCCCCTTTTTGTTGTGACTTTACTATTTAAACGTCTTTGAAACCAAAACCATTAGCCATGCCTTGTTAAGTAAAGTATTATAGGGAAGTATCTTGTAGTCAAGTATTTTTCTTGATCAATGTTTTATTTGATACATAGTTTCTAGACTTTCCAGTACACAATGATGGCAATAACCCTGAATGTCTCACTGCAGCACTTTCAGAAATCTGGCACTTCAGTGGATGAATGGATAGGGAGAGAAGACAAATACACATGCAAGACGGCTAAAAACAAAGCTGTGGATGAAGTTGCTGATGGTTATGATGATCGTACCGGACGGAGGCCACACGGGAGAGTAACTGGACACTGGAAAAAGTTGCTAGGTACCTAGCCTAGTCGCTTTATAAGTAAAAGAGTTGCTTGAGGTATCTGAAAAGTCGCCAATTTGGCAACACAGTTAGTCAATTGGCCTGGGGGTTGTTTGTTTTAGCGAGTACTTCCGGTTTTGGTAAGGTGACCAGACGTCCTGATTTCATGAGGACAATCCTGGTTTACAGAGTTACGGTCGATTTCTCCAAAACCATTGATTTGCGCTGCTTTATCAAAACTTCAGTCCCGTTTTTTAAGAAATAAACGTCTGTTGCCGCTGACAAAAAAGACCTGGAAAGCGTCAGCACATTTCACTTAAAAACGTCTCTGTGGATGGTGAAGTGTCAATCACAACAGTTGCCATAGCAGCGCTTGCAATAAAAACCAATTAAAAAGCTCAAAAGTCTTCCACGCGTTTGCACAACTCGATGCTGATGGGTTGATGGCATTAACCATATTACTCGTTCGCTTCTTCTCATGCTTTCTCCTTCAACATGCCAAAAAGAAAAACAAAATTATTTTGAATAATCAAAAAAAAAACTTATGTTTACTTAAAATTTAGCTTTTTTTGACTCATGGCCACTTTAAATTTGGTTCAGCTGTTGCAATAACACATTTCATCCAAAAGGAAGAAATAATAAATGTAATTTATTTTTGACATTTTTTCATTACAAATAAAAGCACATGTAAATAGTTTATTTTTGAAAATCTGTCGTCTTCTTTAGTTAAAGTACTGTCCCGATTTTTGAGTTTTAAAAATCTGGTCCCCCTCGGTTTTGGAGATCATTTGATTTGTTGACTTGTTGTATGGACTTAATTTTGAGTTCATATTAAAATAGACCTAATATACTACCTCCCACTCTGTGTGTGGGTCCTGCTCACACCTTCTCAACCCCGGCAGTGCATAAGAAATATAGCCTCTGTGCATTTCTTTTCATGAAATACAGTAGCTTTAATCTTATCAACTAACCATCTTATATTTTCTGTCACAACTTCTTGGTTTTATCAAGGTGGATTAACATTTTCCAAATATCTTTTATTTTAGTGTTTTTTTCTCTCCTATTGTTGACTGATGCTCCCACTGACAAAATGTTCTTCCCCTTGGCAGATGTATGATGCCTTTGTCAACATCACTGGATGCTTGCTGAAGCTATACAGTGTATTTCTGTGGATCACCAAAATGGGGAACGCACAAGTAAAAGAAAAAGTGTGAACAGAGCTGAGGAGTACAGATTGAACTGTGAATGAAGGGAGGAGAGTGAAACCCAGAAGAAGCAGAGAGTGGGGTGGAGTGACAGGGAGGGAATCACTCAGTCGTTTCAGTGCAGGAGAGGAGGTATGAATATTCTGATTTTACACTGCTCATTAGAGACGGCTGCCTCTTCCTTTGGGGGAGAGCACTGCTTGTTTGTTTCCAGTCTGATTATTTGCATGATGTATTCCTCAGCTTTATATTCAGTGATGGGGGGGAAGATGACGTTCTGGCAGACTGACAATGAGGCCTTAGAGGCACTGAGGCAAGCGCAGTCAACTTCATTAAACACAAAGATCAAAGGCCACGCTTCTTTACCCCCAAATCGGTAACCATTTCACAGTCACTGAAGCGCCATCACAACAACTTGAGAACTTCGAAACTGGAATCTTCTCAATCTCTGATCTAATTGTTAAAATAGTCGGTGCGGGTCAGAAAAGGTTTAAGGATTTACTGGAACACCTGAGCTGAACAAAGAAATTCAGTAGTAATATTGACTCCAAACGTTGAATGTATTCTTAATAGACATTTTTGAGTTCAATCATGTTTCAGCGATATATCAGCAAACCAATGAATGATTTTGGAGTACTTACGCCTGCACACAGTTTTGTTATTGACGTTAGGATTATGAAGCGGACAGTTCGTCCAGAAAATAGTGAGAAAACCTGGATTACGGTTCTTTTATGTCCTATTCAGGTGTTAGCAGAGACCCTACCACAAAAGCAGCAGTTTGGGTATTATTGGGTCTTGCTCACGATTGAGGAGAGCTATTGTGATCTACAGATTAGTAGCATAATGGAGCTTTAGTCGAAACACAAGATGGTGATCTCAGATACATCCAACCATATATTTTCTATAACTGCTCCTGCCTGCACTTGGTGGTTCCTATCTCAAACTTGCATCGATTTTAACAACCCGAACAGGACGTCAGACTGTCGCAGGGCCACATCGAGACAAACAATAACATTTCCATAAGTAGCACTCATGGAAGTCAAGTGCAACTTCAAAGGAACCATCAAAGGCGATCAGCAGAACTCCTCTGACAAAGACTGGCAGTTGAGAGGCGAAACATGTCAGGAGTTAAAACATTTCCTGAAAAACCTTGTCTGAATGATGAAAACCTCAACTTACCATATTATTCAAAAAGAAGACAAAATGAATCTCTCTGGAAACAGTAGCACTCTTGTTCACCTCTATGAGCCATTTTCAACCTTGTATAAATATTTTTGGATTGTGGAAGGATGGAGAGATCCCACGCAAGGACATGAGAACATTTAAATCTACACCGAAGGCCCCCAGGAGGGCGATTAATTTTTTTAATCACAATTAATTGCACGACTTCCATAATTAACTCATGATTAATCGCTAATTAATTGCATATTTCGTATCTGTTCTGATTGAACATTAAAAGGATCATTTCCAACTTTATAATACTCATAAACATAGGAGTGGACCAATATGCTGACATTATGTAAAAATGTTTCTCATTGCAACATTTAAAACTCAGCCCAACAGGAATCATCAAATGGGCACATTAACATGAATTCAAAATCAACAATGTAGTGTCCAACTTTTTGGAAATAATTATTAAACATCCAGTTTTCCATGAGCTTAAAATAAATAATGGATCCTTCTGCATAACAGCAGAGACATTTTCAATTCATCATCTAAACGTAAAACCTCAAAGCAAATAGCACCCTATATGATTGTCCTTAAACACCTCACATGGGTAGAAATAAAACATAACACAAATCATCCCTTACTACAAAGTAGGCTCAACATAGGGTGTTACAAAAAAAATAAAACAAATAAATTGTGCCATTAACAGCTCTCATATTGTATTCAGCAAAGTCTGTGTAATCAAGCCTTATCCTTTCCCATCCTATTCTTGACAAAATGAACAAAACCAAAGAGCTGCTATATATGTGCGTTGTCCACATTACTTTGGTTTCTTAGCACTGTGCCAGTTGCTCAAACACACAAGCATGTTTACATTTTCAGATGACAGGGCAGCTCTCTTCTTCTGATCAACATGTCTAGACAGTGAAAATAACCTCTCGCATGGTACAGATGTTGCCAAGTACTGGCATGCACTTTGAAGCTGAACTTCCATGTCCATAGCTCCGCCCTGCTCTACCTTTATCCACAAACACGTTGCGACCTGAATTGCCAACCTCGCACGGGGCCGCCTCGATGTTCTTCTTCTTCGTGGTCTTTATCGGTGGTCGGCCTCCACCATTTGGGGCATTACCGCCTTCGACTGACACGGAGTGTGGGGAACAGCTCCAAGTTCAATCAATCTCTGCAAGTTGGCCAACGTTAATTGCGTATTAAAAAAAAATAATAGTGGCGTTAAAGGGAATTTGCGTTAACGTGTTAACGCGTCAATTTTGACAGCCCTAATAATCATAGAATAGTATGAGCAAATGTTAATAGAAAGTTGCAGACAAAACATGTTAGTAGTTCTACATTTTCTAGAGGAATGTGAACAACACAGCAATACATTGCACACACGTTGTAACGGAAAGTTTAGAAAAGTTGATCTGAATGGTTGTTCCCTACGGGATAACCTGATTAAGTTTTCCTTCTGTTCTAAAGTTCTACCACTTCTTTTTTCCAGGGTTCAAAGCTGGGTCATGAATAAAAAAAAAAAAGATTTTTCACTCTCTTATTTTATGTGCCAACCTGGTCAAATTATTTTGGTGAACTGAGCTGCTGTTTGACATCTTCTTGTCTCTTGATTTTCTTCAGTAATGGATTAGGCTAAACCTCAATAAAATTACTCGGAGGCTGAAGGTCACATGGTGGTAAAGGTTGTAATTTACAAGAAAAGAATGGCAGTAAAGTGAGAAGAAGCACATCTAAAAGCCTGTAGGGTGGTTTTACTTTTTAATCAAAAGTAATATATTTTGTCGTTTTTGTTGATTGTTTGGTGAGAGGATAGGTTTGCTGAGTCATAGCTTAGTTGGAACCAACAAATGTCTCTCTTTCAAAAACGTAAAATGAAATTTCATGCTTGAAGCTTTTGAAGGACCAATTGTGGCAGAGAGCCAAGCCAAGCATGAGCAGTACCTGCAAACTTCACAGAGAAGAAAAAAAAATCATTTGAAGATGAGAAAAAACAGAAAGCAGTAGAGGAAAACACGCACACATAATATTCTCAGATGAGATTGGAGAGCAGGCTTGAACATTACCTAAGTGCTCTTTGGCCATAAAGATAGGCCCCATTGTCAACGTGCACTTCTGTGATAATAGACTCGCACACGCTTACGGTCGACGACGTCTTACTCTTTGCAGTCAGAGGTTATCATAAATTTTAACTCTAGCCTCAAAAGAAACAGTTTAGCCTTACAGCTACAAATCTAAAGGGCCAATAAAATTTAACACTGACCACTCAGTTTGATTGATAACTCTGGAGTGAATACCATTGGGAATGACAGCTTGATTCAATGATGGCCACAGACCAGTAGTCGCTGGCTGCCGCAAATGTTTTCAATTTAGACCAGGAACAAGACCAAGCGTGTCAATAAGACAGATGTGATGAAGTTTTATTCATGATTGGAATGTCATATTTATGCATTTGATATCGATGCTGTTATTTTTGTAATGGTAAATCAATATTGCAATATATGTCAATATAATACTTGTCAAGCTACAAGTATTAATTGTCGGCACTTGTTGGTGAGACTTATAAACTATAATCACTCTTTGCACCTATTCAGAGTAAAACATTGTTTACATATGTATATATACTTTACTTATATACATACTTTATTTCATTCATCATTTTATTTTCTTATACATAAGCATTCAAAACTTTATCATTCATTTGCACCGTATTGTTCAGTTTGCCTCACATCACTGTCTTTCTGGTGGGTGTGTATTATTATTATTATTATTATTATTATTATTATTATTATTATTATTATTATTATTATTATTATTATTATTATTATTACCAGTGCTGTTTTCATTTCTCTTATTATTATTTTTCCCAAATTTTCTTTTTTTATATGCCGCTCTTTGTCTTCTAATTGCCCTACGAGAAGATTAATGTTTTTTCTGATTCTGTAAATTGCCGTGAAAATGAAGCAAAAATGCTGCGTTGCATTCGTCTACGCCACTCCACATCCCACAATGCAATACGCACATCTTTTTCTGACAGCGACCACGTTTACATCGGAGCTTTAATTCACCTTTAATTCAGAATAAAAGTTAAATCCTCTTTAAACTGACCTAATTTTGAATGCAAATGTAACTCCAAATTCAACTCAAATCTGAATGAGGTGGCTGGTTTGTTCCGATTTTAAATCAGCTCCACTGGAAAATCATTACAGGACAAAAGTTCTGACCCAGTGTAAATGTTTAAATATCTGTGCGATCAGAGCAATGAAGGCATGACTATTTATTTTAAAAGCATAAAAATTGTTTATCTTGACAAAATTCTGACAAAAATTTATATTAGTTAAGGTTGTAGATTTATCAAAAAATATTTTTACAAGCTACAATTTCATTTGTCTTTTGTGAATCTGGATGGGATGGCATTTGCCACCCTGGACCACTCCGTTGGCCCCGCCCATGACCGTGGCCAATGTCAACATGCCGAGTATACACAATAAAAATCAAAACAACATTTCGAGTGGCAATTTCAACTTTTGACATCTTTTTTTCGAGAAAATTATCTTAAATGTATTGATCAATGAGGCCTACAATGTGTCTTAATCTGATTTTTTTTTTTTTTTTTTTTAAATCTATAAAAAAAAAAAAAAAAGCTATTTGCTTTGTGTAGTTGGTGCTGTACTTGTGATAATATTTCTATTATTCTGTAATTTTTAGTAAGATGAGTGCTGAAATTGCACACATCTTATTTGGATTTTTTTTTTTAAAATGACTTTGCTGATGAAATACAGAGCAAACTGATGGACAGTGGTTTATCAGCATGGCTGTCCATCAGTCCACGTGTCCTCTCACAGTGTCGTTTTTTTTTCCGATCTCATCCTGTCAGCGTTGTCTCACTCCTACACACCAATAGAAACTCGTTTCTTCTATTTCTGGCAGAACACAATGTGCTACTGTACATATAAATCTGAATATATTGCATTAGTGCATGCTGTTGCCAGGCTGCAGGGGAGATGAAAAGCGTAACACGCAGATGTTGTTCGGAACTTTAATCAAATATTTGCTTGCCTTTCTCCTGCTACGTGTTTCCATTTGTATCATTGCCTGGAGGTTACTTATGATCAGATCTTTTTTTTTTTTTACATAATGTGAAATAACTTGCTTTGGCCTTGATTTCTCAGTAATAGCTGCTCTCACTTGTATAAGAGGTGATAAATACCCCCACTAATTGGTTTAAAAGGAAAATAACAGGAGGGTTGATATTCATCCTGCATCATAATCATTTTCAATGTGTTTATTTGTATTGTTCTGTTAAAATTCTGCACACGATGGCTTTGGGTGAGTTTCAGTCAACCCCACACAATAGAGTCTGATTAAGACTAAAAGCAAAGCAAAATTGACAAATCAATGGAGATAAAGGAGCTCCTTGTTGGAGCAGAGGTTAATGACAACACGTCCTGGGTAGAAAAATCCAGATTTCCAATCCATCCACCGCTTTTGGTGTTGAGTTTGCATGTTCTCCTTGAGCTTATATAGTTTTCTTTTTTTGTCTCTTTCTAAAGAAATGCGTTACTTTGACTTGAAAAAAAACTAAAGAAGGGAAAGTTGTCAGATTTGTTCAGGGACCCAGTGATAGAGGAGGTGACGTGTGGCAGGATTTTCAAAATAGTCAAGTTAATATAAAGTAAAAAGAAAATTGCAAAAAAATCCAGGAAACAATCCAACACTCTTCAACAAAAAGTACAACCACCCACAAAAAAAAAGTCCAATCTACAGCAGTAGTTCCCAATTTTTTTGTCTCGTGTATCTCCTTTGAATTTTTGTCAAATCATGTGTACCCCCTCTCCATAAATACATATGCTTTTTTTCATTTGTGGAACAGCAGGCTTTCCTAATTCCCTAAATGTGTCTCATTGGTTCACAACATTACTTCCAAATGTTAAACAATAAATGGAATTTAAAGTGGAAGTACTATAAATTAAGAAAAATACCATGCAACTTGGATGTGATTACTTACAGTAGTAAAAGGCCACACCCCCTCTGAAAAGCAGATTGCTGCTCTGCCTCTGTTCCCATAGCATGTTTTTATGTGTTTGTGCATGCGCAGTCAGTTCCTCAAGATGATATCTACGCTGCCTTTGGACATAACCGAGCTATGCTAAATGCTATATGTAAGTTCACAGTGCATTAGTGAATTGATCCAGCGTGACCACTGCTGCTATGTTCTCTAGCTAGAAGCGGAATAACACTACAGTCAGGGTGACAGCGCTAAAGACGATAAAGAAACTTTCTTTTGCGGAAAAACTTCAGCTTTTAAAAGATGGGAGACCAACACCTGAGCTACCAGACCTTCAGCAAAGGTAAGATCAGAAAATTGTTTGTATTTCCTACAGTTAATGGTAGGATTGGCTTTGTGGATGCGCCTCACTGAGGCTGTTCTGAGTTGTTGCATTTACTCTGTGTTTCTGTGTTTCCAACACAAATAACGGATTCGCTGTCGTGTCAGGAGATATATCTTGTTGGGAGAGTATGGAGGCTGCTATTGAATAATTGCTTATGTTTCTTTAATGGTGTTTTACGATGTTGAATTTGTTAAATGTCTAAACACCTCACGATTCTACATACCGCAGCTTTAAGTGCGTCATGTCCTTCCTCATTTCTCATTCATGGAGAACACCTTGATTTTGTTGTATATGTTTTATAATGACAATAAAAGCTTCTATTCTATTCTTTTCTATTCAAATGCTCCATGTTCAAGCACTCAGTTTGGTGGAAAAGACATAAAAGGAATGTAAAGAGCATCAAAACTATAACAAAAAGAAAAGAAAAACAAAACATTAAAAAACACAGGCCTAATCTTCATTCACTAACCAGGAATAAACCACACCTGAAAAGCACACACAGACTCCAGATTGTGACAGCAGTGTCTGTGTGTGATTGTTAACCCTGCAATGCTCTGACTATGCCTTCACTGAGAGGCCGTCATCAGGATAAAATGGTACGGAAAGATACTTTCTCTGTATTATTTGAAACAAAACAACAATAACCCTTATCTGCTATAATGTGAACAAAGAGGAAAATGTCTTCTTTCTAGTAGGCGGATATAAACTGCTAATTCCTGCTGGCTGGAAGCTGCAAAGCTAAAAATCCCACGCAGAACATGGAGCGCTGCATCCAGGCAGGATGGGAGGAGCCAGTGAACCAAGGTTTCTAAGCTGGAGAATGATGTGAGGTCAAGACATTTCACTTTTAATTACAAAGATGCTGGTGCCTTCTTACTAAGCACTGTAATGCATTTAGGCAGACTATCCACTAATTCATCAGTGGGAATCGAACAGAAAGGGGTGCAGCCAAAATATTTCAGCATTAAAACTCTCTTTTCAATTAAAACATTGAAGGCATTTACAGACAATTCCTTAAATTTAACTTTTTTTTTTGCATTTTTTGCTACTTTTTCAATTAAAGTCAAATTTCAACGAATGGAAATATTACATAAATAAATAAATGTTAAAGCTGCTAATTATAAAATTTATTTTAGTCCTTCCAATTTTTAGCTTTAATTATTCCATGTGAGATTATTAACTAAAAACTTAATTTAAAAAATGTGCTTAAAAAGTTTTTTCTTCCATCACAGAATTTTGCCGCAATTCAACTCCTTCGGTGTTTCACCGATTTGGACAATTAAGATATCAAAACATGTCAAAAATTCATTTCATTCCTTTTTTGTGAAGCAAAACTCGAGACATTCTATATATTACATTTTTTATTTTTTGGCTGTCCCCCCTGGCAGGAATCTCAAACTCCGCCTAAGTGGGAAATTTTCTTTCCCGCCATTGGCCCGTCCCGTATTAGTATTTTCCTGTAAATATCCCGTATTTTCATGTAATGATAATTAAAAGATGTATAAATAAAAACTTTCCACTGCCTTACTAAACTGAACGCTGTCACTAGCCTCGCGAGAACTGCCACCTGAAATGGCCTGAGTGGCAGTTCTCACGAGGTTAGTGTCGACAGCGGCAACAAACCAGGAAACGACTCAGAAAAGAGATGGATGAATGTAAGAAGACCTTCCAGCCAAAAAAACAAAGAAATCGTGTACACCAGCCAGATGTAACTTTTGTTCATATCGGTGCTTGGCCTTTGGCTCTAGTCTGCTGAAATATTTGTAAGACATTGAGTAAAACCTTTGTGTTGTCAGCGGTAAATAGCGTAAATAGCAGTTGTCTAGCAAAAGCATACCCCTCTTTAATTGGCGGCGGGTGTTGCTATAGGTCAAGTGTCCGGGGGGCTGATGTCACCGCGAAAAGGTGTATGCGAATGTTAGGCTAATGCTAAAGCAGCGTTGAATGATGCGGGCCAGCACCTGCATCCTCACTTGCATTTTCCTCAGAAAATGCAAATTTTCTAGTTTATATTGTTTCAAGCTGAATTTTTTTTTTGTTTTATTTACTCTATTGTAACTGTTCATTTCTAGCAAGTCCCCACTAAACTAAAACTTTAAAATAATTTAAAATATATCAATTTATATGCATAAGCCATGACATTCTGATCAGTAGAACTCAGCTCGAACAGACCTCTGATGGTGCGCTGTCGTATCTAATTGGTAAATAGAGTTGATTTATATAGCGCTTTAATGCTGAAATGGTCCCAACGCGCTTCACAATCTCTGCCACATTCACGCATTCACACTCACATTCACACAGAAATGGTGACAAAGTGTCTGGCACTGAAGCTTTAGCAGCAGATCCTTGAATGCCTGAATGTGGTGAGCTCGTGTGCACTTGGATCGGACTTCTTTTTCCAGTAAATCATAACAGATGCTCCGTTGGATGGACATCGGAAGTTTTGAGACAACAAAAGAAAGCTTCAAAATAAAATATCTGCACAAAAACTGTTTATAGGTTTCATTAGAGTCTCTTACACCTGGTGAGGTCTGCATTAAGGCTGCATCCGAATAGTTCCTCCTATCCCCTTTCCTATCTACCTTTCCCTAACCCCATGGGTTAAGCGCACCATGAGAGTTCTACTGATATGTTATGGCCTATTCTTATAAATTGATATGTTTTGAACTATTTTAATGTTTTAGCAACTCTATTCATTGTTTTGCTCTTATTTTATGATGCATTACTGTACTACAGTGATATTTATGTGAAATAATGGGAAACTTACTAGGAATGAACAGGTACAATCAAGTAAAATTGAAAAAAATAAAATAAAATTAAGCTTGCAACAATTCAAACTAGAATATTAGGAGTTAGGGAAAGGCCATCACGTTGTTTTTGACAATCAGACGCACTTCCACTTGGTGATAATAATGAGACGGCGGCAAAGGTTAGTGACGTCTGCCGTAGTGAAAAAATGATACATTTCCTTCAATGGACTACTAAAATCACATTTATAACACCTTCTACTGTGCTTTTAACCACTGATATAATCTCAAATATCACAAGGTTGGAATGTAAATCAAAGGAAAAGAGGCTACGAGGAACAAAAGTGAAACTAAGAGAATGTCACATTGAGAAGAGTTGCCCACCCTCACCTTCTACTCACAAATCAACATTAAGTTATTTTTAAAGTTGTTCAAGGCATAATATTGCATTGGTAGCTTACATCGCAAGTTTCCGTTTCCGTGAATGCTCAGCTATCGGGTCCCTTTAGATGTTCGCAAGGAATTGTGGTCCAGCATTATCTCGTCTCCTTTGGTAAAGGATGCATCAGTGTTTCCTAGGCTAAAGGAGGTTATAAAGGAAGCATTGAGCCTCCTTTCCTTAGCTTAAAGAGAATTTATTTTATTTATTTATTTATTCAGTTTATTTCCGACATGGTTACATTCACTTTTTTTTTTTTTTTTTTTTTTTCTTTTTTGTACATGCCGAAAAAGGAGACGAGAGAAGCAGTTTGCTTATCCGGGTCCCATCCCCTGTTTTACCATCGCAAATTTACATGGGTTTACATGTCTCTCTGGTCAAAACATTCTTGATTTCTTCTGAACGTCCTTTTTTGTGTATTCTCATCTGTTGTCAGTGTTGTCCTCCTCTATCTTTGCTCGTGTTGGCCTTGTTCCCTGCCAGACGTTGTTAGCATTCCTCGTGTTTCTAACTGCTGTTGTTAGTTTTATTGGCAGTGTTGTATTTTCCACTGTTAGATTTAACTTGTATAAACACATTATTATATCTTAGTTCATAAGCAAGGTAGTAATTTCATTGTATATAAAAAAAACGTGTTTCTAACTGCACATATGACAATAAACACTTTGAATTTAAATTTAATGTAATCCTTAATCACCCCACCACCTAGCAATTGAAATGAATAAATGACAGACCTTTTTTACTCTTGGTTTCCACATTTAATTTGGTCTCCGTAAAATAATCACAGTCTGAGTTTTGTTTCCAGTGTTTATATAGATCTGGGTCCATATCCATGATTACCATCAGTAGTGTTGTTGTTTAGGTGGATCCTTCGTATTTTCCCAAGTTGTCCATCGTTTTGATGAGAACTGGTTTTCCGTCCTCTTCTTCCTGGATGTAAATCCTGCAGTTTTTTGACCACGTCTTCACAATCTTTCCTTCTTTTTTTATTTGGCGTGCCTTCCATGCAATGCTTGCATTTTGTTTCGTCAGGTTTTCATTGATGTACACCTTCGTTCCCTTGAGTTTATTTCCTTGCTTGAGTATTTCTCCTTTGAATTTTATATTCGTGAAGGTTATTTTTACAGCTCTGTTATCATTTTTCTTTGGCAGGAGATGGCAGGAGTTGATGTTGTCAGGGTTCAGGACAATGTCCTTCGACTTCAGGTAGTCAATGACCTGTTGTTCAATCGATTTTGTTTCTTCGTCACTCCTGGGTTTTATCTTTAGGCCTGTGATGATGACATCTTTCTCTCTTTCCTTTTGTTCCAGCTGTTCAACCCTCGCGTTCAACAATTTTATCTCTTCAGCATTTCTTTCATTCTTTTCTTTCAGTACCTTTGTTTCGCTTTGTAGTCTTTCCAGTGAGTTTTCCAGCGTCTTTTCCAACGACTTTATCTCGGCAGATAGGTTTTGTAGACCCTCGCGTATCATCTCCTTGACCTCTTCCAAACCCGAATTGGGTTCTGAAGGGCCTCCCTGCGGTTTTTTCACCATTTTCCTTCAGTCTTGGGCCCAGTTTTTCAGGCTGTTCAGGCTGTTCAGCTGTAGCCAGCTGTAGCCAAGGTCGTGTTATCGGAGCAAAGGAAAACACGTCTGCTCTCTCCAAAGACCAGAGAATTGGAACGCTTCTTACAGTATCATGGCCGCCACTTCCCGGAATTAAGGAAAAGTGGACAGGAAAGAAGATGGGGGGACTATTCGGACACACACTTTAGATATGTTGGTGAGTAGGGATGGAAATCAAAAACGGTACTTTCTGAGAACCGGTTCCGAGTAATCCAATTCCTAGGAATCGTTTGTTTGCTTGCATATCAAATCCGCTTATCGGTTCCTTTTACGTCGAAAATAGGTGGTGACGTCACATGTTTTCACGGAGCGCCACTACGCTTGACGAGAAACGGATGGAAATTAACAGACACCGTAAAGTTAACCGGGCACTGGTGGCTCTGTATTTAGGAGTCAGTGATGATTTGCGTGTTTCTGTTGGTTTAGGTGGTGTTTGATGCTTGTTTGAAGTGGCCAGGATGGGAGGAAGGCAGGCGGTGCACCCAATGAGCAGTCCACGAAAACATTTTCCCGTAAAAAAAAAACCTTCCGGTGACAGCGTTTAATGTCGATTCTGTCCATTTCCACGTTCACAGTAAACTCCGTTTTCATTGGTCAATTCCGTGATTCCGTCCGCGATTCCATTAACATGGATTATAAAGGGCCCTACATAGTCCAAACAGTGGATCAAGAAGTCCAACTATATAGAAGCCTTCCTCCCATCCCAACCAAAGACAGCGCCACCCTCTGGTGGTGGATGAAGAGGGAAACATTGCCAATGGTGTTAGCTTTAGCTGAGACACCCTAACTCCAGAACGATCTTCCTGACAAGGCACAAAAATCGTTACTCTACCACAGTTGATAAGTGCAGCTGTACTTTTGGTTAATATGTTCTTTTTTTTTACAGAATAATTATTTGTTTTATGTCTGACTTAGTTTTGGATCGTTGTTCAAGTTCAAAAAGGAGCACTGTAAATATGTTTGTAGCCGAATTATCATATATTGTATATATTATTATCCATTGAAAACAATCTATACCTGCCTTACCTGGTGGATTAAAAGAGAGCTGATATCCATGCAGGAAATTAAAGAAACAAAGGTAATATAATGAAGAGTTAAAGCAAACACATCTATTTGTGTTATTTCATTCCCTCACCCAATGAGAATCGATAAGAGAATCGGTAAAGAATCTAATTGATGAGCAGTATCGATAATAGAATCGGAATCGATACATTCTTATCAATTCCCATCCCTATTGGTGAGAGTATAAAAAAGCCTTGATAATTATGTGATTATCACATTTTACAATCATGAATTTAACTAAAGTATTCATCACACTCAGCTACTTTCTTTCATTGCTAAGTGGTTTGGTTCAGATGCTTGCCTGTTTATTTTGGCACATCAGGTATTTTTAAAGCTTCAAACGGTTTAACTAATTATTTATAAATGTCCAGCTGTGTTTTTAACAGAAAAATGCAACTTTGTGTTTTTTTTTTTAAGGACCGCTTTTATGATTTTTATGATGTTTCTAAAGACATTAGGTAGTTAGCTGAGATATACTGTGGTGATAAAACTGAGAAATGTGAAAGTTTAACCATTTTTTTTTCTCTCTCTCTCTCTGCTGTAATTGGAAACAAGCAGTAAGTTCACTGCTGTGTTCTTTAGCTTACACAGTGGGTTCTGCTCCCAACTCCAACCAAAAAAAGAGAAGTATAGAAACATTTGTTTTTAATGAGCAGAACTGCTTTTAGACACTGCTACGAAACGGTTTAGGGGTCTTGTGTGTAAAATAAAAATACTTTCAGTCAGACATAGGCAACTAGTGGCCCTTGGTCAAATTTTTAATGACCCCGAAAGCAAATCCCCGAAAAATTGTAACTCAAGAAGTTGCAAGCAATTTGAAGCCCAACATAATAAACAAAATAACTTCCAAAACACACAAATCGGCATGCACAAAATTACTCATAAAACATAAAATGACCACAAAGACAGAGGTAATAACCATCGAAACAAACAAAATGACTGCAAAAACACACAAAACAACACTTTATAGAATACTGTAGCTCCGAAGACATACAAACAGTTAACAAAATTACAAAAAATGACAGGGAAATAGGAGAAAACAACAAAAATACAGAAAGTGAACCTAAAAAAAAAAAAGCACAAATCGACAACACAAATACAGAAAATGGCAGAAAAATACACAGAATTAAAACAAGAACACAAAGAATAACAAAACACACAATAATTACCCCTAAAAATCACATATTATTCACACACAATATATAAATAAATAAATAGGATAAAAAAGTGCAAAGACGCAGTTCATCGATCATTTTTCAGAATAAAAACAGCATGAAGAATAAATAATAAAAGCAGTTCAGTGTGGATCTGTCAGGAGTAAGCTCTTTTGATTTAGAAGTGATATTGCACTGTTCTGATACGTCATTATTCTGATGCTAACATGAATGTTGATCACGTGGCCCTCGGATCAGATACAATCATATTTTTTTAAGCCCTCGTTGTGGTAGAGTTGCAAACCTGCCTTAAATTCTCCAAGATAAGCAAGTGAGACAGAAATAAATCACCACAACTGATCCCTTGTCAGAATAACTTTGCTCAGCGCTGCAAACATGCGTTTCCAAAGGTGACGCATAATTTATTCATCTCTGATTAGGGTCCACCTGATATATATCGTACTTGGTAAGCATTCCCTGCTCGTAGTGATTAGCACCAGATTAATTGATTGTCCTTTGGTGTAAAGCAGATCCATTAACACTGATTTAGAAAAGGACTACCTGGAGATATTACCTAAGGTCCTATTGGCAATCGGCAGCGTGGTCATTATTAATGTAAAGGCTCACGTGGGAGAGAAAATGACCTGATTTCTGTGAGCATCAAGGTCGAGACACCACACAGGGGGTCGTGCTTAGACATTGCGGGGGTCGATGACGGAGATCAGCTGGGGTCAAGTCCATAATGGGAGCCATTTTTCATTCGGTGCATTTTTCATCCTCGTCGTGTCCGAGAGTGAAGTAGTGAACTGCAGGAAATGGCATTTCAATGTGTGTAACCTCTCGCCTGGCGACGTCGCCTCTTGACAGGGAATGGCAGGTTGCTCTCATTTCTCCCAGACTGCCTCGTATATCACTCACGGCCCCTGGGCTACGTTCCTTCTCTTCCCCTGGAGTCGAAGGGGGCGTGAGTGCAGAGCCAGAGTGTGGGTGATCTCAGTAGACTGCTCTTCATTCCAGCCGCTGCTCAACAATTGGCAACACATCTATCACCACACATAAAAAGACATTTTGAACAAGCTGACACACACATGCACTCGTATCCCCTGTCCTGTGATATGGATGAATCCTTGATGACAGCCACTGAGCAGCCTTGAGGGTATCAAATCTCTTCTGGGGAAGAATCTGATCCGCACAGCCAGGCCTGGAAGGAAAGAAAAGGCGAGCATTTGTGCTTCTTTCTTTAAAACATCCGACCACACGGTGGCACTGTCAACCAAAATCAATGAGTGTTTTTAAATAAACCCTTACCCACTGAAACAGAAAGACTCTTTGGCAGGGGTGGAGCAATGATTTTAAAAGTGAGGGTGTTCTAAGGGTAGGGCAACCGTCGACTCCCAATTTAGTTTATTCAATTATTTATACAAAAACCATGATAAAGCTGTTATTAAATCAGTGATACTCAACACGTGGTTCTTTGTTTTTTCCCTCAGAAAACCATTTTACCATTTTCTTTGGCAATTTTTCAACTTCCTTTGTCCCATTTTTGCTCCTTTCCCAAAAAATTTGACACTTTTTAAAAATAAAATTCAGCTTCATTTCTTTTTGACACTTTTATCCAACATTTGTCAATTCTTCAACCACTTTTCATCCAAATACGCTACCCATTTGCACAATAAATAACACTTGTTTCCTTTTTCCCTACATTTGGCCTCTTTTTAGCTACCTTTTGCCAGTGGTTTCCTATTTTTTGTCAAATGTTTTGCTACTCGACTGCTTTTGGCCCATTTTAGTCACTTTCCACTCTTTTCTTGCCACATTTTTGACCCTTTTTGCCACCTGCCTGTTACAATTTTTTTTGCCACTTTACTCATCGCTGTTAACTTTTAGTTTACCTTCTCAGACCGACAGCTTCGTCAAATGGCTGGCTATGATTGGCTTGATCACCGTTCAAATCAATCTAACTGGACCAATACGTTTTCAACAATGAATTTTGTTTTTATGAAAGTGCGGGTGTTGCATTCCCCACGGGTGAGACGCGGGTGCTCTTTGAACTATAAAATTAGTATCTAAATGACCTTTATTTTGGAGGGATCTTAGTATGATGTACAGCTTACCATGGTTGGGGTCAGTTATAATTGTAATTGCATAATTGATCATTAATTACAAATATTATGTAATTTTATTTGTAATTGCAACTGTAAAAACATGTTGCTGTTGCAATTGAATTGTAATTAAGTTCATATAATTGACTTCGTAATTGTAATTTACATGAAAATTTTATTAAAAAACTATCATTTTCATTTATGCAATTTAATTAAACATAAACCTGTGGAACCATGTTACAGTTCTATGGTTTACACATACGTAGTTAACAATTATTAAAATACGTTTTTCCACTACCAGTCAGTTCTCTTAAAAATCATTTTATCATTTAAAAATATATATATATTAATACCTATAATTTAATGGATAAGGAAGCCTAAAAAGGTGACCAACCATAAAAAAAAAAAAAAAAAAACTAATTAGATGAAGTATTTTTTAGTGTATTTTACAGCTGATTTAATACAAACTGGCCCATTATTATAAGAGATGCTATAAGAAAGCTAAGAGAAGAAAAAGGTTATGTTTTTGGAGCTATTTAATAAAGGCTCAGTAATTGTGATGAATTATAATTGAAATTTTGGAGTTAAGAATGAAATTATAATTGGCTTTCAGGGGAAACCCAATAATTGTAATTTTAACTGTATAAAATGCAGGTTGCCGTACTCATAATTGAGTTGTAATTTAACATAGATAATTATAGATGTAATTGTAATTGAAATAATAATAATTTTTTTTTTTTTTTTTGTGATTGAAAGATGTAATTAACCCCAACCCTGCAGCTGACATATTTTTTTAACTTATTTAAAATTTTATAAAAATAATCAATATTTAATTATGTGCTTTTTGCTTTTTTTTTGGTCGATTATTAAGCGCTCACTGGATTATAATATCTACATTACTTGATATATATTTTTTAATGGTTTAATCAATTATTTCTGCTTTCCATCGTTAAAACTGCAGCAGCCTCACAGGCCAATGTAAGGTTAGAAAAGCACATACGCTCATAAACAACCAGTGAATTGCTTCTTAGCATCAGATCAAGTGCCCTTTAAAGGCACCCTGCATAATTTTTATCTATTTTTTTTTTACTTTCAGGCCGTTGCTGCTGTTGGATGGCAATTAGTTTAGAAGGAAAGCACCTGGAGAGAGAGAGAGAGAAGATTGTTGGTGATTCAGGTCATGACTGAGCCTAAATGTCACAGACCAGAGTGCAGGGGGTTAATTGAAGGCATCTTGTCATCATGGGCTGCTTCACTGAGATATTTCATGATGGAGAGGGGGTTAACCTTTCCTATCATTTGACTGGATGATCTTGTGCCCCGTGTGCACGCACACACACACACACTGGTCCTTGAACGCACTAATGAACAAGTTTTCCTTCTTGTGCAGCAATAGATGCAAAGTAAACCGTAGTGGAATCTGTGCTATGGAAAACATCTTTAAAATTCAAAACACCTGAGTTTTTATTTGCACTTTGACTTCATGCGGAGAGTAGTAAATGTGAAACTGAGTCAAATTCACATTTATCCAGAATACATCAGGAGAACGTGTCGTCTGATCAAACTAAAACCCCTCTTGTTTAAAAGAGAATTCACCATCACGTATTAACGCTTATTTGATGTATACACATTTATCTAATTTTAGTTTGCACTGCATTTTAAATTTCTTTATTTAGCACCAAATACAGTCTTTCAAGGCTTTCATCATCAATAATTAAGTTGATGAGCAAGCATCAGCCAGACTGAGAGGGGAAAACTCCCTTTATTAGGAAGAAATCTCCCACAGAACCATTTATCTGCTGAAGTGATTGGGTTTAGTGAACACGTTGAGAACAGAACAGGGTAGAGAATATAAAATATCACAAACTGCACCCCCTTATGACTCATAAGGGGGAAACTCCTCCTCCTGAGAATCCTCACTCCTCCTATTCTACGTAAGAATGTGAGCTCCTCCCTCTCAAACTACCTCAGGTAAAACAAACATATCACAGTTATTGTCACAGTTAGTATATTTAGGTTCAGTTTAAAGGGCCCAAGTTACACTAAATCCACTTTTCTATGCTTTAAACATGATAAAAGTGCTATTTGGGTTTCATACACATGCCCAAAGTGTTTTTCATTGATTCCCTCAATCGTTAGTTAGAGGGTGATTTGTTCCTTTCTTACTGCAGGGTGAGCACAAACACCTCACTCCAATTTGATGACGCATTCCCACTTTGATGACGAATCGCAGCGTGAGCGCTCACAACCAGTATTTTTTATTTTTTTTAGTAGCCGTTATGCCGCCTTGTATTGCATTTGACATAATCTGATGTGTTTGTGACCCAATGCAATGCAGAGATAGGACAAAACAATGAACAATGGACTATTTCTGCGGTGGGGGGGGACAAGAAAGCAACGTAGTAGCTCATGTGAGTGTTTGAAACAGTTGACTCAGCTTTTCATACTGGGAGCTGGTTTCGACAAACCGAGAGCCTGATAGCTGAATGCTCTGCCTCTCGTTAGATTTTTTGTCTCTCTGGCAACATCCAGAAAACCAGCAGCCTGTGATCAAAACTGGGATAAGAATGCACTAACATGTCTTTAAGATACGTATACTGGAGCTTGACCATTGAAGTCTTTGCATTTTACATTCTCTTCTAAATATTACATGAAGCACATACTGGTGAAATACAATCTGTCCTGTTTGTACCTGTGCTGTACCTGCAGCATTTTGTACTTCTTGTTTGCAACATTTCACTATCCTTGAAAGCAAAGTTCTGCCTGTTTGAGGATTGAAGCGGACCTCTCAACAAACTGCACATATTACATCATCCCTCAGGAGTCTGAATTTAAAAAAGAAAATCAAATTGAACTCCAATCTTACATACAGTAGTTTTTCTTCATATTGAGTATTTAAAAGGACCAGAATCCTTTGGTTTTTGTTTTCAGGTGTCTGAAAATATCAATTAATAAACATGTTATCCTTTTTAGAGAATATATGGATATTTACAGCTATAGTTAGATTTAGATATGCATGGCTAAACGATGTGCAAGGCAGGGAGAAAATACCCCCCAAATACCTAGAAATTGATGTACAAATACTGTATCTTCACAGGGTGTGATAAAGGCATCAGGCATCAACCCCACAGGTTTTCCCAGAATTCATTTGACCACACCTTCTGAAGCTTGGTCCTCATGTCTTTCAGTTTGCAACAACATGCAGCTGATTCTGATCTAATGATTAGTCTAAAGCTGTTCCTCTTTATGAATATTATAATTCTCGTCTTTCCTCGCCAAACCCTGAGGCGTGCAGCACAGGTGTTTTACGAACAACACAAAGGTGTGTTAATGACTGCCATTCCCAATGCACCATGGGTAATAATCAGCCCTCATTTGTCATAATACTAAGTAAGTACTTAAGCTTTAGCCTTCACAGTAGGAAACGGGCAATCATTTCCATGAACTTCTATTGAAAGAAAAGCCAATGAGCTGTTTAATGTCCATAGGAAACAATTATGTGAGTTCTGGAGGTATTAGATAATTCAGTGGTTTTGTAAACATTTATCAGATGAAGGCAGTGAGAAATCAGATTAACAGTGCTACTTTCTCTTGTTTGGCAAGATTTTTTATCTGATATAATAATTGTATCTAATGTAAGGGAACAAAACATGCTCAAACTTGTTGACTGTGGATTTTTGTCCAACAAAGAGATTTTCAATCGGATGCACCATCATCACCTAACATTATTATGTTTCTCTCCAACAGCAGATGATTGCTTGAAAAAAACTACCTGTTGTTTTTCTCTTCACTGACTAGCATGTAGCCCAGGGTAACCATATTTGACTTTCAAAAAAGTGGACACTTGGGCAGACCTCGGCATACTCAAAGTACTCAACGTTTTCTTGAATCTACTTTGTAATGGCAAAATACAATATAGTAGATAAATATGTTGTTATGGTCCATAAGGTTTAAAACTCAATTTCTCTCTTTATAACAAAGACTTAAAGGAGCATAGGGCAGGATCTAGAAATCAGATTCTATAGTGACACCACTGTGGTTAGTGTAACTGCAGTTGAGGTTAGATCCGGCCAAAAAAATCCAGCCCGAACCGAGCCCGCGGGCATATAGGCCGACCCGACCCATTAACCTAAATTGTAGGCCGTCAGGTGGACCCTACTTGGATTCTGTCGCCAGGCACTGTTGCTGTATCCTTTCTGTCAGAAGACAGTGCTTTCCTTGCCCCCACGCTCTGAAGTCCCCCATGGCTGTGGAAGGAAAGGCCGACCGCCGACATCCCTGTCTCCGTCTCGGCTCACCACTGCTCATCACCTCCCATGGCTGTCGAGGAAGACATCGGTCATAACACCACCAGGTGTTGGCTGTCGCCCTCTGCTAGCTTAGCAGGTAGCTCTCAAGCGGTAGCGGTAGCGCTAGCTAGCTTCTCTTTCTGCTGCACCGAGGGAAAAAATGGAGGAGAAAGACCCATGCACTGGAAGGGCTGAAAGCTCGGGAGCTTGATTGTGCAGGTGTGAGAAGTTAATCTGCAAGCGGGACACGCACTAAATCTGCTTCAGGTGCCTCGGGTTGGAACACGCCCAGCAGGCCCTAGGCACTCCCGGAGCCTGCCAACACTGCGTCGGCTTCACAATGAAGAGCCTTCTGGCGCGCCAGGCGAGCCTGTAGGCGGAGGTACCCATCCCTTCCCCGGTCAGTGCTGAGCCTGCCGCCACAGAGAGCATGGAGATGAGCACCCCCGCTGGCCCCAGCTGGGGCTCACAGTCTGACATTGCTTTTGTCTCTCTGCCGGGAGAGGACATTCTCAAAGGATCTCAACGGATCTCATCTCAAAGGACGAGGAGGACGACAACATTTTTGTCACCGTGCTGAAAAGGCTCTGTTGCCTCCATGGAGGGGGGAAGCATCCCAGCCTCTGCTATGACATGGATGTCTGCAGACGCGCCGCCGCCCGTCTGTTCATTCCGTGGCCCGCTGTTGTAGTAGAGATGATCTGACCCGGAGGTGAAGCGGCTCCCCGCAGCCAGGGGTGCGACAAAGCAGATGCTCTTTGTCTTCCCCGAGCTGTTGGATGAAGTGGCACACTCCTGGAAGGACCGGCCATTCACTGACAGGGGCGCTATCCCAGGTGTCTCGTCCCTGGACTGCAAGGACATGAAGGGCCTGGGCCTACTCCACATGTCTGCATTGAAGCCGCTGGTGGGCACACACCTGCTCCGTCTGTTCAGGATATTTGTGCGACAGCGAGTTGGTCCTCGCCCCTCCCTTTTGTCTGGTTTTACCGACTGGATGTTTCCGCTCCGTGTGTGGCACGGGAGGTTCTCCTGTCCTGATCTGTGCAGGGCTTGCCCTGCAGATTAGTGTGGCTTGCAATAAGCTTGTCTGCAATAAGGGAGCTGTCGCATCCCATAGTGAGACATTGAAACAAATGCTATGAAAGAGAACTATAGGTTATTTACATAACCCCTGTTCTCTGAGTAATATGAGTGAGATGTCTCACAAAGACAACCCTTCTTGGTGGCAGAGCGAGAAGAGGTGCTTACAGAATGCCAATGTGTTCTCCGCCCGCCCTACTTAGGTGGGACTAGCAGCGACGAATGAATACATTTTTCATCAGCCAATCAGATTAGCGGGACTTCGGGAGATGACGCGCAAAGGCGTATATCTCATAGTAAGAGATCTCACTCATATTAATCAGAGAACTGGGGTTATGTAAATAACATACAGTTTAATAAGATACTACTTTACTGTTCAGTTTACAACTTTAAGGACCAAGTAATTCCTTTCCACAGTGGAAGATGTTATTTCTAACTTGTTCGGAAAAGTTGGGCTGCATGGATTCTTGGAGGCTGGTTATAAAACAAAGACAAAGCCCGAGGCAAAGTCTCTCTGTGGAGCTTGCCATCTAAGTGAAGAAAGTCGGAGATAAGACAAATGGTTCAAATGACCTTTGAAAAGATCACCATCTCCTGTTTCACCCAAGAGAGAGTGAGAAAGTAGGAGAAGGAAAGCACAGGGAATTATATCTACATAGTCAGGGATAAAAGTGGAGTCCCAAATCTCATTTATCTCCCCTTCATTGCTTTCTGCACCAAGCCTGTATGTACGTGTCAATGAGTTGAATAAAGCACACCAGGTAGACAGAGGACTGATAGAAGTCTATGTTAGTTTGTCATTAACTGGCACCTCCTTTTGCCGTTCTTTCATGATCTCTTTATAAACGATGAAGTCGCCGGATGCTGCAGAGGGTGTCTAGCCTGCATAGCAAGCTCTTAGCCCTGCTGACCAAAAGGGCTTTTCATGGTGCTTATTATGGTTCATTCCTCTGAGAGACTCTATAGCAAGCTTTGGTCCCAGAAGTAATTCATCTGTTTCTGAAATGTTCCGTAAGTTTTAAGGTGAAATCAATGATGTTTTGTTACAAAAGTATTGTGAGGGGTTGATGAATGATGGAGAATGGGAAAGTGGATGGGGGTAAACGTTTAAAATGGAAATTATAAAGGTAATTAGTTGGAACATAATGGTTTTTCTGTGTAAAATTAGCCCTGCCAATCAGGGGCGCTTCTAGACCCCTGGGGGCCCTAGGCAAGAAGGACTATGGGGCCTCCCGGCCCCAGAATGATGATGAATGAAGTCTGGAACGACGGATCAGTAAATAAATATTTTATCAAATAATTACCATATAAAATAAATGACATAGCTATCTAAACTAAATGCAAACTTTACACACAATATATACAGTAAATGCCAAAAAAACAAATACAACTGAAATATGCAAAATTTTGAGTATGATAAAAATGGAACCAAGCAAAAAAACAAAAAAACAAGGAATTGAAGTGGAAAGTAAAAGTACACTAACCATTTCTCATTGACATTTTGTAATTTTTTTTGGTGAATCTCCCAAGGTGGGTTTTATGAACTTTGGGGAACTTTGGACACCGAGCATTGTCATCGATAGCTTTTGGCCACAGCGCCGGATCATCTGATATTATTTGATTTGCTATTATTTGAGTACCTTCTAACCACCCCACGACACCACATTACCAGAACAGGAGGTGGTGATGGAATGCTGTGCTGCCATGCTGCTGCTGCATGAAGGTGCCATCATGTCCTACTCTTCTGCTTCAAGACCCCCCTCATAATCTGAGGTTGATATTGCTAGAAAGAAAATAGTATAAGAAGCAATTATTTAAGACACATATTTGTGTGGTCATATTAAATCAGATAGCTCCCATGATATATTTTAAACTTTTAAATGTATTTTAAAAAGTTAAACTAAATAAGTTCCTGCTTTCATGTAGAGAGGTCTGCTGTTGCTGCTGCTTCTGATGTTGGTGTTGTTGTGGTGGTGGTGGTCCAAAAAACTTCAACAAAGCACCTCGAGGAAGAAAAAAGAAAATAGCACAATGTATTTGGTTGGCTTGCATAAAGTAAAGTAAAGAAATGTGAATGCTACACAAACACATAATAATTGAACATTAATTTGCAGTAACAACTTTAATGCTTCATGTTAACATTGTATTAAATGTAGCATTTAGGCTATAGCAGAGCATTTATGGGTGTATTACTTTTACCATTTGACAACAAACACTTTATTCTGGGAGAAACTATCATTGGTAGCAAAGGACTAACTTATTGTGTGGCTATGAATGTACAGTATGTACACAGACATTGATAACAAGACTTATGATGTGTAAGCAAAGCTGGACTGCTTAACATAAAGCTGTTAAAATTTACATAAAGTAAGTTTGTCATACTACAGAAGTTTGTTGTTAACCACACTGTCAAATTTGAATGATTAATATATACATATAAACACACTTTATGAATGTGTTTAGAAGTAAATGGCTGAATTCACTTTACACAGACTTATATGTGCAGTTAACTTTTCTGGTGCTGGGTGGATGACTGGGATTTTGGGACAAAGTGCCTGGGACCAACTGGGACAAACTTTTTTATAATATCACACATAGTTTACACATTCTCACTTACCACTATCACGTTTTTTTTTATTTTCATCCTTTTCTTTTTTTTCTTCTTTTCATGGGCCCTGTGGGATATGTTCACTTCATTTTATCAGTGTGTGTTTGATAACAACAGCACATTGATGCAGGGACCGGTAGTAGTGGGGCCCCATTAGGGAGGTTCCCGACATATCACTGTAATGTGTCTGGGGGATTTCAAGTTGTGTCGCTGATATCTGCCAATTTTGGAACTTGAGACTTACTTGAATAGTTCTCTGAAAAGACTCGACTTGACTTTAGACTTGCTCTTTATGACTTTAGACTTGAGCCTATTTACTTGAAATGACTTGAAGAAAACTTGTGTTTTTTTACATTTAAGAATTAACGATAAATGTTTGAACTCTTTCACTGCCATCCATTTTCAGAACGGCTACCCCCCTCACTACCAGCCATTTTAGAGCATTTTGACTGATTTTAAAGACCCACAGAATAATTTGTCAATTTGTAAAACAAGCCTGCGTGCGACTTGGCATGACTTAATCACTTAGTTGAGACTTGACTTGACAAAGAGCATGACTTGACTTTATTTGACCCTTACAATGGAATGACTTGTCTTGACTGTGACTTGTAAAGTTAAGACTTGACTCAAAACTTGCATTTAGTGACTTGCTCCCACCTCTGATTAATACAATAAAGCAACTGTTTCAATAGGTATGAAATTTAAGTGCCAAAATGTCTGGAGTGAAAACCTCCCACTTAAATGCCTTCTCCCAGCAAGCCACCAACTCTCCTACATCTAGATTGTCAGAAACTGCTGATATGCATATCAGCAACCACATTAAATCCTTTCTTCTTAAGCAACAATTATCATCAAGGAAAATGCCAATGTTTATTAAAGCTGCCTTTGATGGTTGCCCTTTCCTTTAAAAGGTCTTGAATATTTTTTTTTTTTTTTTTTGTCTTTTTCACTAATTGGAGGAGCAAAGAATTGATTTGGAAAAATGTGAAGTTGGAGGTTGACACTTTTGGACACAAACTTATTCACTTAGCGTTAAATTACAAGATCAATGCCACTTCAGCAGATACAAAACTACAAGCAGCACACAGGAGCAGAAGAGGACCTCTACTGACAGCTTGTTCAATTATCAACAGCTCTTTACAGTTGGGCCACATTTGATATTTCAATTCCTACAAACAGAATGAGGTTTAAACATTAGTCAGTAAAAGCTCAATTATATATATATATATATATATATATATATATATATATATTATAATAAAAGGTTATTTGTGACATGTGTCTCGCTTTAATATCATGTTTTATTGTGGGCATTAGCCAAAAAAAAGTCCTGTAATTACCAACATGGACTGGACTGCATTAAAACTCTAGGTTACCACTTTGCATTTTGCATGTTTAGAATGTTCTGTTGGGTGCTAGGTGATAATGTTATGTAAAATTTAAAAAAGACATTATGGCAGGAATGGGGCCCTTAACGAAACCTTAAACATTGTTTCTACATATGTAGCTTATCTTATATTTCTATATCACTGCCACTGTTGGCCTTCAACACTCAATTAGTGCTGCCAGCTGATAGAAATTGCGTAAATGAGCTACAAAACATGTGAAAATATCAGAAAATCACTTGTCTGCTTTCAGACTTTTGAGTGTTTGAGAAAAAACCACAACATCAGTCCAAGTTTCTATTTATAATTTCCTTCTAATTAGTTTTTTTTTTCTAAATGTTATAACTGTCCTAAACCCGGAGTTTAAATCTACTAATGGGCTCAGTGGTGAGGAAGTACATCAGCTAAATACTCATCAGAGTTACATGATGTCACATGGTGCATTCAGGCTCCCAAAATTAACATGATGTAACCTATTAGATTTGTCAGTAAGTGTGTGTGTGCGTGTGTGTGCTGGGAATACAAGCAGTAGAAGCAGTCCGGAAAAGCTGCCTCTTTCGTATCCCAATTAGCAGTTTGGAGTCTTGAATGGGATTTTAACCTTATCTGAACTTAATCATGTGATTAACGACACATTGGGAGACTGGCTGTCTTCTATAGGGTAGAAACAGCCTCGATAAAACTTTGTGCAGTCTTCATGTTGTCACAGACAGAGACATCATTTGTGACCTTTAAGACTAGGCTAGAGTTTGCTATCTTGGGCATTAGTTTGTCATTTAGCGGCTCACAGTTCTAAATTAATGTCTTATTGTTATTCTGCCCATGCTTATAATACATGCGTACTTGGTCGTATGTGGATTTGTATAGTGTTAACCTTCTATAGAGTGAATGAAGGCTCTGTTTGCATAAATTTACTGTCACAATTGAACATCTAGAGAATCTCCTGAACGCTGATTACATACCACTGACATTTATGTGGTAGTTGGAGGACCGCAGTCCACGCCACATATTGAGCCGGATTAGTGGTTATTTACAACAGTCTTATTTTAATTGCTCATCAAATTATCAGCCTAATGATGCGACATGCAAGATTGAAAGGGACAAATGGATTCGGATGATGGCCATCTAGAAAGGCCACTATGCTTCGGTTTTCAAACCATGGTGACTAATGGCACAAACACGCTGATGCCTGTTTACCGGTAATCAACAGAAGCACTGCAGAAGATAAAAAACCCACAGTGGGCATTTTTTTACTCCAGCACTCAAGAGTGACAGGCCTATTATATAGAGCATGGGATTTATGAGATGATCTTCTTTGATGGCCCGGATGTCCGTCATTCGGAAATCACGGTAATGGTTTCTATGGTAATGATGCTTCTCTAGCTGCCTGCTGCCGCAAAACCACCAATTGCCTTGTGACTCCATTCCTCAGCTGTAAGTGATTGTTGACGGCTCCATTAAAGGATGGAATAATATTTTCTTCTTCGCCCCCCCTTCCCATCCCTCAATCTCCCACCCCCTTTCACTTAGAAGCTCTATATTCACTCACCAACAAGTTTATTTATGTCATGGGCTGCATCAGGTTTGAACTTGTCGTTTTGATGGGAATGGGGTGATTTGAAATGACCTTGATACAACTGCTGCACATGTGGAAATGGGATCATACAGGGAATCAAAAGCTGTGGCCTGGAACAGTGCACTCTGACTGTCGGTCATTACAGCTGCACAATAACCAGGCTGCGACTCTCTCACATATCAGGAGCTTTATCACGGGCTGGCCTTGCTCAGTAGCCATATGCAGTGTATCGTTTTTTGTCAACAAGTTTTCCAGCAAACAAGAAGTTTTCAAATAGAAAAAAAAAAATGCACAGTGGCAAAAACAACGTTGCAATCATTTGTTTATTTATCAAATGCAGTCAGAAATTACTGTTTTAATTAGTGTGAAGGGATGGGACTTAAAGCGAAACAAGTTCATTAATATTGATAGAAACTTTTTGTTCTTATTTTATTTTTAGAGGAAACTGATGTTCCTTGTGTAAACAATGCACACAAAGCAAACTCACACAGCAATGCTAGCCATCGAATAACAGAGCAGCCTCCATTAGAATGATTAAAGGCTCCCTGTTGTGAACTTTAATTGCAAGCTTAAAAATTGTGTATGATACTAGAGATTCAGTCAGATCTTGTTTGTTATGAATCGAGCGTTGTAGTCAAGACTGCACTGTCTGAGACCAGAATGCAGACAGACCAAGATATTTTGGAGTCATGACCGAGTCAAGACCGAGACCATAAAAATCTATTTTAAAAACAATGACAAGGTTGAACAGTTAAAACATTCTCTCTTAAATTTTAGATTTCATTTAAATACATTCGACAGCACAACATGCAAAACTCCAATCTTGACTTATTTGTTCCACTAAATTCTTGCAAAAAAAAAATCATTGTATATATTCAAAAGCCACCAATAAATTCACGTCAACAGGACTGCACAGGAAATGTGTTCCACTTCTTTGCAGCATAACAACTAAAAGCAGCATCACCATGTTTACTGTGAACTCTGGGCTCCATTATCTGACCTGTGTCCATAGATCTGAGAGACCTGCTGGGTTCATACCTGACTAACTTCTCACTGATGTATTCTGGACCAAACTCATTCACAGATTTATACACCAGCAGCAGAACTTTAAAGTCTATTCTGAGGCTGACTGGGAACCAATGTAATGACTTTAAAACTGAAGTAATGTGTTCTGACCTTTTTGTTCTAGTTAAGACCCGAGCTGCAGCATTCTGAACCAGCTGTAGATGTCAAAAGACCATTACAATAGTCCAGTCTGCTGGAGATAAAAGCATGGACCAGTTTCTCCTGATTTTTTTGAGTCATTAAACCTTTCACTCTGGAGATGTTCTTTAGGTGGTAGAAGCTGTTTTTGTAACTGATTTGATCTGACTGCTGAATGTCAGATCTGAGTCAATCAGAACACCAAGGTTTTTGACTTGGTCTTTAGTAAGTAAGTAAGTAAGTAGTTTATTTATAAAGCGCTTTTTGCAGATAAAATCACAAAGTGCTGTACAGAGTTGTGATAAAAGTACAAGTGCAACACAATAGAATAATAAAACAAGAGTGCATAAATATCATAAGAACAGCAACATTAAAGGACAAATAAAAATTAAAATCCACTTAACTAAAAGCTTTTCTGTAAAGTGTAGTCTTCAGCAGTTTTTTAAAAGTGTCCACACAGTTGAGCTCCCTGAGAGACTGGTGCAGGTTATTCCAGAGTCTGGGAGCTACAACCTAGAACGCCAGGTCTCCTCTGGTTTCAAATTTAGTTTTTGGGGTCTTTAGGAGACCATGACCTGAAGACCGAAGGCATCGCCCTGATGAGTAGGGGCACAACAAGTCCGACATATATTTAGGGGCCTGACCATGCAATGCTCGGAACGTGAGAACTAATATTTTATATTCTATGCAAAACTTAACTGGAAGCCAGTGTAGCGTAGCAAGAATGGGGGTGATGTGGGATGTTCTAGAAGCACCAGTTAAAAGTCTGGCAGCAGCGTTCTGAATGATCTGGAGTCTGTTTAGGGTCGACTTATTAAAACAAGTACAAACAGAATTACAGTAGTCAATACGAGATGATATAAATGCGTGTATGACCAGTTCCAGATCTGATTTTGATAATAGATGCCTCACTTTAGAGATATTTCTCAGTTGGTAAAAACAGTTTTTAGTCAATTGACAACAATGTCCCTCCAAAGCTTTTAAAGATCAAGACTCAAGATACACGCTGACAGCAGTCCTCTTTTCTTTGTTACCAAAGACAGTCACCTCCATCTTGTCAAGATTCACAGTAGTTGAAGGAAGTTTTCACTCATCCAGTAGTTTACCTTTTCTAAGCAGTCACGCATCTATGGGACCATAGTAAGTGTTGGTTGCATAGAGTAGTAAGTGAATACAAAGTAAGTGTTCAGAGGTATTTCTGGCTGGAAATAAGAGGTACTGATGTCTGAGTTTTTGCAGATGTCTGACACATAAGGCACTGGAACAGGTTTCAAAAGAGGCAGAACAATAAGTAAGCTAACGCTAAATGTTTTAAGTCAAATTACAACAATAATGAATCAGGAACGGTTCCAAGTGCTTCTTCTTAGCATCACATTAATGAAGTTTGAAGAATAACAGATCATTGCTGGTCTAGACTAGTCTTGATCGAAAATCCTTGAGTTCGAGACACGACCAAGTCCTTCAAAATGTAGTCTCGAGACCAAAACTGATCTTGAGTACCTCAACACTACAATAATTGTTGTCAAGTAGCAACAGGTACTAAGTCACTGCTCCTGAGCAAAGGCACATTCAGAAACTATGCTACCCTCTCCACTGGCTGTTTCAGCACCAGTAATGACACAGCATTTGTTTTTCTCTCAGATGCAACGCAGCTTTTCATCAGACTACTATGAGTTCATGCTCATCACAACCGTAAGACTCTATGTCAGTTCTCATGACTGAGCACTGACCACATCGGTACCATGTGATAGTAGCGCTGATTCTTTGCCTATGCTAGCATTTTTACTCTTTGGCTCAAAAAGGAAACCCTCTTTCACATCTATTTCATCACACTAACAAAATTGTTTTACTTCTGAAAAGCTGTTGACCTACAGAGCATTGTTCATTTAAATAAGGCTGTTGCTATTGGTCCGGACCCAGACCTCCTACTACAGGTGCCCTTCATACATATTTTTTAAATTATATTTCAATGTACACAACATACAGCTACACTTTGTGTCTGCAGTCAGTAATATGCATCATTTGGACTAAACACTAACATCAAGAAATAGCAAAAGAGCTCACTTTCTTGATCAATTCAATTTCAGAAAGCACAAAGACACAATCAAATCACATCATAAACCCTCTGCCTGTATTAACTTATGCTCTATGGTGATTGATACAATTGATATAGAAGGGGTGATAATAGGATGGGTGACTGCCCATGAACCATACCGTTCAGTTTTCTCTTTACAGTAGCTATATATATCCACTTTACCATTTTTAACCTCAGTTCCCCTGGATCTGCCCTTTAGATCTACTAATAACACTTCATCATGCAGAGTCCAGGCTGTCCATAATAAAGGCAATTCACGCCAACACATTTAAACTCTGAACATTTCAGGGTTCAAACTGCATGACCTTATCCAAACATTATATTCCTGTCAAACTCTGGCATTGTTTCATTTTTCTTCATAGCTAAATTTCACCAAATAATCAAATACTTTCCATAAATAAGGTTTAAAACTGTGTGCCAAAGTCATTTTTTGTTTCAGGTTGTATCAAAGGGTGATTTTAGACAGGCCCTAATGTGAATGATAGATAATTGTGAGGTGGCATTTGGCTTCCTGTTACGGCTGCATCAATTTTGGCTGCAGGTGTAGATGTGATTGACTGGTTTTAAAATGCCAATATGTACTGCTTAATGTTTAAACATGCATTTTCTTTTCCCTCTATTCCTTGGGCCAAAACATTATCACGCTGAACATTTTGAGTTTTTTTAACTTTATTTTTTGCTTTTCTTTTCAACTTTGCTAATTAGTAAAATTATTTCCACCATTAGGAATAAATGGAGATTAATGTATTTTTCTGGTCATAAATCATCTGTATTAATGATTTAATTTTTATTTTATTTGCACATATAACAAGACACAATGTATCCAGTGGTTTAAAAAACATAACTGTGCAGGAAAGAGTGCGAAGACCATTAGAGGTCTTATACGACTACCTCCCTAAAGTCAATTTAAACGAGAACAGGCATGAGCAGGCAAGTCAATATTACTGATACTAATTACGTTCATCATGAGAAAATACATTACAATATACAGCAAAAATATCATTAAAACTGCAGGGTATAAACATTTTTGTCAGACAAATCCATAGTGTAGGCCTCATTGATCAATAAATCGAAGATCATTTGCTCGAAGAAAAAAAAAAATGTAAAATTGCTGCTTCAAAGTTTGTTTTCATCTTCACCATAAACGCTCCATTTATTGACATTTTTGTTTATTGCGTTGTGGGATGTTGCGTAGAACTGTGTATAGAAGTGCTTTGACTTCATTCTGATATCACGAGGAATAGCAAGAACAAACTAGAACAAAAATGGTGTCAAGTGAGTCACTTTCCTCTTTGTCTAGTTAAGACACAAGAAATCACAGTAAGAATGAAAGAAAAACACTTCTATGCACCCTTCTCTGCAACATCTCACAATGCAATACGCAAAAATGTCAACAAAAAGTAATTTAGAGAACAAAACATCCCATAATGCAATGCACAAACATTTGTGACGAAACAAACTTTTGAGCAGCAATTTTTTTTTTTCTATTTTTGGAAAAAATTATGTTCAATTCATTGATCTATGAGGCATAAACTAAAAATGATGATGGGTTGCAGCCTGGATCGGTTTACAGCAGAGTATGAAGCGGTCGGGATTAAAATCAGCACCTCTAAATCCGTGTCCATGGTTCTCAACTGGAAAAAGGTGGAGTGCCTTCTCAGGGTTGGGGATGAGGTCCTGCCCCAAGTGGAGGAGTTCAAGTACCTCGGGGTCTTGTTCACGAGTGAGGGAAGGGTGGAGCGAGAGATTGACAGGCGTATTGGTGCGGCGTCTGCAGTGATGCAGAGTCTGCACCGATTTGTCGTGGTGAAGACGAAGCTGAGCTAAAAGGCAAAGCTCTCGATTTACCGGTCGATCTATTTTCCTACCCTCACATATGGTCATGAGCTTTGTGTCATGACCGAAAGAACAAGATCGCGGGTACAAGCGGCTGAAATGAGTTTCCTCCATAGGGGGGCTGGGCTCTCCCTTAGAGATAGGGTGAGAAGCTCAGTCATCCGGGAGGGGCTCTGAGTAGAGTCGCTGCTCCTCCGCATTGAGAAGAGCCAGGTGAGGTGGTTCATGCACCTAATTAGGATTCCTCCGGACGGCTCCCTAGTGAGGTGTTCAGGGCACGTCCCTCTGGAAGGAAACCTCGAGGAAGTCCCAGGACATGCTGGAGGGACTGTGTCTCTCGGCTGGCCTGGGAACGCCTTGAGATCCCTCCGGAGGAGCTAGAAGAAGTGGCCGGGGAGAGGGAAGTCTGGGCTTCCCTGCTAGGGATGCTGCCCCTGCAACGGATAGGTGGAGGAGGATGGATGGATAGCAGCCGTACGCAGAGTTTGCGGGGCTCGAGTTATGTGACCATTGTCGTCCTTTCAAGGCTATTAGTTTCATGTCACAGATGTTAGTTCTATCTCAGTTGTGTAGTATAAGTTTCAGTGAAATGCTAACAAAATTTTGAGACTTTAGGGTGGTTTTTCTTTTGTTGCGCAATTCTTCTTCACAATGTAAATGGTGAAGTGACACTGCGTCCAGCAGTTCATGTATGGTACTGCAGTAAAAATGAAGCAGAAAGCAGCCTGATTTTATCATAAATTTACAACATTAAACAACACGTTGTCGCAAATTTTTGCAGTCAACATTATCAATCATTTTTATGAATCATTTTTGCATTATTGTATATGTTACACACATTGTGGTTGGCTCAAATCTCGAGACGGTCTACAGTATATATTTAATTCTATTTTTCATTTGCCCCCCTGGCAACAATCTCAAACTCTGCCTATGGTAGCAGCTCCATGTAGGTATAAATTGAATTAAATTACTACCATGCTAACTCTAAGCAGAAACTTCAACACAGTTGATCATACCCTGCAGCAGTTACACATGAAAACACAAGGCATCATTACTAACATGATGCAGTATGAGTTCATTTCTCTATTGGCAGATTGTCAAGATTCTCCACTTTACACACTTTCTTTATATTTTGACACAAAGTTGGATCATTATATCAACGTTTCCACTAATGTGAGACATTTTCCTCATCTGGAACATTTACTCATTTCAAAGTTGATTTACTGCCGAGTCAAACAACAGATAGAATTTAAAATGTGACTTGTGAGCTTTGGATCTTTTGACACCTGTTCTTCATAGCAGGAATCATGGCAGTAATTGCTTTCGAGGGGTCCCTGTTCCATTTACATTGCGTGCTGCTTTCAGAGCCGGAAACATGATTTGTATTTGACACATGTCCTCTTTTCATCTTTTTTTTTTTTGTCTGAGCTGTCTTTGTGATGATGTTTGTTTGCAGTAGATTTTACTTTGGAGTTGAACCCTCAGGGAAGAAGATTTGATTTGTAGGACAACACTGCGCCTTTTATGTGCTATCTACACTTTTCAGCAAAATATTTTTTTAATAACATCTATATTTTTAATAACATATTTTCAAAGATTTATGACACAAGTATTTATTCAGTATTTTTTTTTTTTTTTTCTTAAAATAATCTCATTAAAATGCAGTGCATCTTTTTTTTTTCTTCCCCTGTGGTATTATTACACCCTCTTGTTATGCAGTGAACACAAACCCTTTGTAATCAGCCCAAGCAGTACCAAACAGATGGACCAGGCCCAGACACTATAAACACTTGAATAGCAATCCAATATTATCCCAGTTTTTCTCAACTTTGGATCTTGAGTGAGGTGTGCATTCCAATTATCCTCCACAGAAACACGAATGCCAAAAACTCAAACCAATATTCTGTTTTACCATGAAGGACCAATCAAAGCAGAATTCTCTTTGTGGGTGAGTGTGTTTTCAACTGGAACAAAAGGCAATCGCCAACATTTTTTAATAATGGAGAGCACTGTAATGTTGCTACCTTAATATGAAAAAATGGAGCCAATGCCATTAAAATTGAAATTGAAAAAGTGTCCTATGAACAGTAAATAAGTGTCAACATACCAATGTAAATGAATAAGTATCTCCGATAGTGTTTTCAGTAAACAAAAAATAGGGTCTTTCTTACCAGTGACACCATTATTGTGCATTATTCCAGTAAACAATATATTGGTTCCTTCAACAAACAGTGACAAAATTTCTGTGAAAACCTACCTGCACATTTTAGTGAAAAAGCAGAAAAGGTTTTGAAAATAATAAAATAAATCTTGAATCTTAAAAAAAATTAAAATAAATACATTTAAAAAAATCGATACTTAGTGCGGGCATATTGATAATCGGTCGTGCGAAAAAAATATTGCGATATATTGCTGTATTGAGATATAGTCACTCCTATGTGTGAGAGAGTGCTTCACATTTCAGGTTAGAGTATGAAAAATGGAACGGGTCATTGGCAACTTGCCAGGTTTTGTGAAACTCGGTCACGATCAGTGCATGTGCGCTAGTGTTCTTCCGATACCCTTTTTTTTTTTGTCCCGATGCTAATACAGATACCCAGTTGCATAGTATCAGCCGATACCGATACATGCTGATACTGCTGTTTAAAAAAAATGTCAGACTCCGCCGGGTCAGACTCTGGCTCGAACATGTAAGGCTGGATGGACAAGTATTCCGTTGTTGACATTTTGTAAATAAAGTGTGAATAAACATTTTCTGCACCGCTAAATAATCGTATCTCTTCTATCAAACTACAAAAATGGCCGAACAGGGTGGAGTTGAACTGAGTGTCACCTCTGCAACCTGGAGAGGGGGCGGGGTATGAAGTGTCTCATTTACATTTAAAGAGACCGCACCAAAACGAGTTGCTCTCAGAATCACATCAGAAAAGGGTAGAAAAGGGGCCTGTGGAGCTATAATAATGAGGAATTCAGACCCAAGCATTGCAGTTTCGCTTTATATAGACCACAACTGTATGATTTATATGTAAAAAAGGAAGGACTTAAATGCATGATATGTCTCCTTTAAGTGTTTTGGTTTTATTTTTAAGGCAACATATTTGTTTTATGTGTATCTTGTGAAAAAATGAAATGCCTGAGAACTGAATTTTCAAATGTATGGGAGATGAAAAAAAAAGGTTAGATGACAATAAACTCTAGACTTAAAGATGGTATTACTGTATGTTGAGATGCATATAGTTCATGTAGTTGCACAGATGCATCAGGATGATTATAGATGGAGTTTATCCAGTTCAACAATTGTATTATTTTTATTATTATACAATAATAATTGTATACGTTACAATATAAGAAATGCCCAGATATGTTCTAAGTTGTTTTTAAGCTTGTTCATTTTGACTTAATTAGATTACATTTAAACTGTGAAAGTTTTTGTTAAGTTTACACTTTGACTGGGGACAAGGCCAAAACATCACAGCAAAATAACTACATGTAGGGCTAGCACAAGATGGGAAATGTTTGTCTAGAGGTAGTTCATACTGTGCTACATATTGACTTTTGAAACCCATAAGCTCTCTGTGTTGTACATTTTTTTTTATTTTATTTAAATAAGTAAAAGTCCCACAGTTAAAATTTGGAAAACAAGTCTGTGTGAGACTTGTCATGACTTGACCACTTAGTTGTCACTTGACTTGACAAAGAGCATGACTTGACTTGACTTGACCCATACAATGGAATGAATTAACCCTTACAATCAAATGACTTGGACTTGACTCGAAACTTGTAACGTTAAGACTTGGACTTGACTCGATACTTGCATTTAGTGACTTACTTCCACCTCTGGTAAATCTGCACACTCAGATTTGCGTACACCAGCTCAGACCTGACAGAAGATCTGATAGTAGCGTACGCTCATGTAACAATTGATAAATACAGGAACTATACACTAGTATCTAAATAGAAACGTGTAGGGATGTAACGATTAATCGTAAGGCAGTTTAAAATCGATTCATAGGTATCACGGTTGAAAATTGAATCGCAGTACTTTTTTAAAACAGCGCTATATATTAATCCTCTTGTCCAAAAGTGTAGGCGGCGGGCGGAATCTCCTACTACTTTCTTTCTGGCCACCTTCTACTCTTAAACAAGTTCATAAATGATTCCTTACCCCTTTAGTTTTTCTATTAGCGCTGTCTGCTAGCGCATAGCATCTCTTCTTCACTGCTTGAATAGTTGCATGCTAACTGACCACTGGGTTACCAGCGCCCTCTGCTGGTCCAAACAAATATCTGCCGTAAATACAGTGCAGACTGTTTTTTTTTTTTTTTTAAAGTTTAATTGTTAAGGCACAAAATTCATTTTCAGTTGCACTTTTAAAAAGAAAAGGAACTATTAAGTAGTTTTGCATTGTTTACTATAGAACCAGAATTTGAATTAATAGGCTTCTTTTTCATTTGTATTATTCCTTTATTTATTTCATTCAAGATTTATTTTTAGTTAAGTTGCATTGTTTTGAATATTTTATCAAGGAATTCTTTTGACAATGAAATATAAAAGGAAAACAGTACAGTATTTTCCCCAAAAAAATAAAGGAATAATTTTCAGTCATCATTTGTCTACAGTCCCATTTTGTAAAATAAATCATGAGAGAATCGTATCTTGAATCGAATCGTAACGGGAGTTGAGTGAATCGTTACATCCCTACAAACGTGTGTTTTGATTCATTCAGTGTGCATTGGTACAATTTACGGGTGAAATCGAGATGCATCGGCCTCTGCAGCAGTGAAATCCATGGTTGCATCAATTTTTTTCATCCATCCATTTTCTGACCCGCTTGGTAGTTTTTTCATGTTGTATTTCATTCCATCCTGTGTTTCCGAGGCACAATGAATGCTTTGCATTTTGTTTTGAATACGGACTGAAAAGCCAGGAAGCACATTGGTACCGCTACAAAGCGTCATAAGAGCAGCAGCAGCAGCAGCTATAGATGAAATTTATAATGCACCTAAAAACTTTAAATCAGGCGTAGAATGGTGGTAAACTTGACAAGAATCATGTGGTTTGTAAAGAATGCAGTGCTGCTAAACCTTATCTACCCCCCACCCCCCGAGACAGATTCTCATCAGAGCTGCTGCAAAACTGGTGAGAATAATATAACTCTAATAACTTTGTCCAAGGTGGTACTCTGGCAGCTCCCTCCACCTGTGATAAAGCCATAACTGACACCAGACCTGTTTGTGTATTTTATTCAATTTTATTACATTTCTTTTGTTTGTTTTATGGACATTAAATATGACTCAGTGAGGCTCTGTTTACAGCAGCTGTGACTGTTAAATAATACTTTCTTTGCACAAACAGTTGTGAAAGACCTAATTGTTAAATGTTGTTATTTGTTATTATTTTAAATGTTAATTTCTTTCTGCTGCTCACTACTGTATTAGCCTAATACCTGCTGAGGAGGTCATATTAGTATCTGTTTGGCAGACAGGATTATGGACATTGTACTATTGACGGTGTCACTTTAAGTCACTCACTGAGAGTGATGTTGTCTCACTGTTCACTGTTTAAGTTGTGACAGGGTGATAAAACAGGTTTCAAATGTGAGGAACCCGTTCCTGTTTCTTATGGTAAATCTGGTTCCAAATCCAAACACTACTTGTGAAAAGGCCTGTTTTCTTGTTGTGCTTTTAAAGGGCCCATGTTAAGCTAAATGAACTCTTCTGTGCTTTAAACATCATAAAGTGCTATTAGGGCTTCATACACATGCCCAAAGTGTTTTTTTCACTGATTCCCTCAATCATTAGTTAGAGGGTGATTTGCTCCTTTCTTACTGCAGGGTGAGCCCAAACACCTCGCTCCAATGTGATGACGCGTTCCCATTTTGATGACGAATTTGACGTGACACTGAGTTGGAGAAGCCGCGCCTCCAGGAAGGTCTCTGCCATGATTGACATGTAAACAGACACGCCCACGAAGGTGAACATTTCAGCGTCCTTTGCGCAGTGCTATGTATGTATTTTCTACAATGTATGTACCAGTGAACGCCCCGCCCCCACGCTCTGTCTCATGTTTATAAAGCAGCATGAGCTCGGCTACGGAGTGGGTGGGAGGAGGGTGGGCCGTCCTCTGGCCCTACGTCACCGTGCGGGGAGGAGGAAGTCAGTGTCCCGTCTATAGACACGCCCACTCATGAATATGCCGCATAGGCCGCAATTCAGCCTGTTTGTGTAGAGTTACTCAGAAAGTGACTTTTCTTAAAACTCTGGAAAACAGGTGAGTTTAGGAAAATAAACCTCAAATACTATGTTTTTGGGGTTCTTAGAACAAATGGAGATGGGTGAAAAATAGCATGATATGGGACCTTTAAAGAGGCCAAAAAAGTTGCAAAAAGTGATGCATAGTACTAGTAGAGCAAAATGTACACTTTTTTTTGTTAAAATATGCTGCTTATAGGGAAATCAATAAATCTTGTTTATGTACTATACTGAATTGCAGCTTCTTATTTTCTATTTACATTTTTGGTATAATTTCTTTGCATCATGTTGAATTGCATCGTATCACACAAAATAGCATTGTGTACTATTGAATCGCCATCAAATCGTATCAAATCGGGAAAAGGGGTGAATCGTATCGCCAGGGGATTCAATGCATCGCTAATGTATCGTATCACTGGTAGTGTATCGCGATGCTTGTTGAATCGTTGTCAGTGACGGAGATTCACATGCTTAGTACACACAGATCTGAGAGTACGAACGCTTGATAAATGAGAGCCATGGTCTTCATGCAACACACATTTCCTTCAGGTCTGACTGAGACACCCATGTTTGGATTTAAAATGCTAATCCTGTGTAGTTTGCTTGCTGTGTTTGTGATTGTATGCCAATGAAATGACTCTTGAATGCATATGGTGGCAGAGGGACTGTCTTTCTCTTTAATACAGGCTGATTCATCCCTACAGTGCACAAGGACGAGTGTCTCCTCAGGCTGTAAATCATTCTTTCCAGCTGACTCTAATCACTTGCTAATTAATAGTTGATGGCCCCGGCTGAAAAAAAAACCAGCCACTATTAACCTGCACATGATATTGATTTAGCCCTGCTTCAGGTACTGCAGCTGTTTCTTTAGGAGACAATAAGTGTAAGATTAAACAGAAGCCCATGATAATCCTGTAAACTAATAGAGATTAACAATTATTAAATAAAAACTACAGATTAGCAATAACAAAATGAACTATTTCATTATTCACAAAACTATGCATATACACTGCTGTGCTTCATATTGTTTTTTTCATTTATTTTATTTGTTTTTGTGATTGGATTCAAATGTCTTCTGAACTTTGTAGAAGTGAAGAGTCCAATTTATCAAAAATCATTAGCATTTAGTTCTGAATATTTTCTCATTAAAGAATGGTTTTGAAGTAGAAAAGTCCTGTAGAGTTATTGTTTTTGTTATTACTCCAGCCCAGAAGGCGACAATGGTTCATGTAAGAGTCAGTTATTGTTCTCTAATACATTTCCTTCTCCTGTTTAATTGAAATCAATACGGATACATTTACATCCGTTTTTGGAAGATTTGGACACGTTTGTTTTCAGCAGGGCAGGAAATCTTTATCCAACTAGCCTATCACCTTTAGAGTATTTTCGAACAATTATGTTGGTTCACACCTATCTTTATCTGGCCAATATTTTTACCCTCCTATTATCCTTGGGCTCAATTTGACTCCATTGAATGTTTATCATTCCAAAAATAAGAATTTTTGTTTTTTGCTTCATATTTCATGACTTCGTAATTTGGTGGGTACAATCATTTAAGCATAACATTATCATGATGATGTTTTTTCAATGGGCTGAACAGATATTGCACAAATTGGTGTTGATATGGGGTCAATATGACCCAAAGCTGTTTTAGCTGTGTAAAACTTGTCTGTCTGTGTGTGACCCATGTGTGACCTTACATCCCCACACTTGCAGGTGCAGAGTTGATCCATGACATGGGGTAAGGAAGGTTCACAGTCAATGAGGTTTTGGAACAGCTCTTTCACAGTGAAAGTGACGTAGAGAAGAATGTGTCTGAGAAAGAGAACTTTATAGTGAATAACCTCAAATATGTTACAAAGACAGAGATAAAAATAAGTAAGTCATTGTGTTTACGAGAGTAAAGGGGGTGGGAGGAGGGCTGGGTCACCAACATCAATCAATATGGTTCATTGTGTGAGAGTCGTGACTGTGCTCACCAAATTAGAAAATATTTGGATGAAAGATTTTCATGATACACTAACTCTAAAACCAAGAGTTTGACCTGATTGTGGTGCTGCAGGAAAGGTCATATAATCACCACAACCAATAGGTTTCATATGTTCATACATCATAAATTTGAGAAGATATAGACAAAAACTATTCAATTAATTTATTCTAAATTAAAAGTTTGGCCTGATGGTAGCGCTAGAGAACAGGTCAAGATTTCATTATCAAGGATTTTTTTAATGTATTCAACAAATATAGAGGCAAATATCTTTGGGGTCAGATTGACCCAGAGGGTAAAATGTGTTAGTAATATTTGAGGATAGGTGTGTTAAAAAAATAAGATTGCAGAAGGTTTTGTATCAGTGGTAAGCGTGAAAAATCCAGAACACGCAGATAAAACCATTTCTATAGCAACAAATGTTTTTCAACTCAGTGAGAGGCCAATGATGCAAACAGTGCAATTTGAATCAATTTGCCATCCTAGAACAGAAGCGATGCACGGAGCCTGAGAAGAAGAAGGAAGAATTACTGATTTAATGAGGATGTTTTTGTTTATGCGTTTCAGAAGGTTTGAGGAGAGCGGAGCAGAAAGAGGAAGGGCAAAGTTGATGTGTCATGTTTGTGCCCATCTTTCCGGGGAATGAAGTGACAGGCAGTGGTGAAGCATGGGAACAAAATCAAGAAGTGACTGGAGCGTATTAAACTGATAAGTGTTCACGCGTGAAACAGCGAGGGGGCCACATGCACACGACCGTGGGCCGAATTAAAAGTTGTCTAAAAAGTGAAACGCTGGGGAAAGTAGGGCGAATGTGTTAAGTGGAAATACTGGGGGACGTCAATGACAAGGCCTGTCATCGTTCTTGACGTATTGATCAAGAGCAGCCTTGCTTTTGTGCAGACAATCGGCAACACTCAATGATCAACAATGAACAAAGCTTCGATGGTGTGGATGTATTGGCAGGCGGAGATTAAATCAGCAGTGGCAGTGATGATAACATTGAGGGAACTCATCAAAGGAAGGGGACGGTCCAAGACACCCTCAGACGGAATCCAATCCAGCTAAAAAGTTAGAAACTACCCATCAATCACCCAACGTCATTTAGATGTTCTTTTTTGGGCTAAATCTGGTCAGTCCATTTTAGCCAGTCAGTCTAGTCATAGAAATTGTTTTTTTTGGACCATCAAAATTGGTCCAAATTTAGTACCAATGTCGTCATTGAAATTTGGTTATTATTGGTTCGTCCAACGTAGTCCAATTTTTTGGATGAAATTGGTTGTTATTGGACCTTCCAACTTGGTCCAGATTTGGCACATTTGGTCCAAGTGTGACCCAAAAATAGTCCTTTAGAAAACTTAAACTGCTCTGTTTATTCTAACACAAAAATATTCTCATTAATTATCCTGAATATAATAAATGGAAAAAATATAGTATATAATTTTAATAGAGGAACATTACCTGAGTGAAAGTGTAATTTTACCTGACCAACTGCAATATACAGTAAAACAGTCTTTTCACCAGTCTATTCTTGTCCTTTATCTTGCTGGATCTTTTGTTCTGAAGCTCTGAGCCTCCACAGCCATGGTAAACCTGTGTGTCGTTTCCCTGTACATCGGGAGGAGTGTTGCTGGCTCAGCTGCTCGTGTACGGTTTCAAACTGTTTGCGCTGATTGTGCATCTCCGACATTGTTGTAGAATCTCATCTTCTGGTTTTTGGACAGTATTATCTTTTTTACTCTTGCGGCTCTGGACACCATATCCTTCTTCAGATAGTCGAGAAGTCTCATAACAACTGTTCTTGGTTGTGCGTTGGCGTCCCTCTTCGGTTCGGCCCGGTGAGATCTCTCCAATGCCAAAGGTTTCCGATTTAAAGTCATATTCAGCATCTCGGACAGCCAGCTCTCCAAAAATGCGCAAGCGTCAGGACCCTCACCGCCCTCAGGCAGATTCACCAGTCGGAGCTTGTTAAGTCGGGATCTCGTTTCTAAATCAACCATTTGTTCCTCAAGCTGCTTGTTTCTTTTCCCCTGCCTCTTGACCTCCGCCTTCAATCCACTTTGATTGTCCTCCACAGCGGACAGACGTATCTCTGCGTCATCCTTTCGCTCCGTGCATTCTGTCATGTTCTTTTGTGTTTCCGCTATTGCTTGCATAACATTGTCAAATTTTCCAGAAAACTTGGACCCTAGCTTACATATCTCCCCCAATATTTTTTCCTAAACAGATGTTTCCCCAGTAGCTTTGCTGGTCTCTGCAAAGCTACTGGGGAAACTTCTAGCTTCTCTGCTAACGTTAGCAGTTGGCTCCATAACTTGCAGCCCAAAGTCCGTTAATTTGGACTGTGTGGAAGACTTTGCCTTGTCTTTGCTTGCCTTCCCAATGGCAGGCATCTTTGCATGTCCGAGTTTGCCATTCTGGAGCGTAATATAACCTCAAATCAAGGATTTATCAAGAGTTTTTCAGAGAGCAGGGATGAACGTGACCTTTCAGCTCATGGCCATAACCGGCAGTCGGTCCAAATGTAGTTATTGGAGATAGGACTTTTAATTTGGTGTAAGTAGCTCAACAATTGTAAACCTTTTATTTAGGCTAATTTGAAAAGGTATTGTAACAACTTTAAACATAACAGCCCTCAAACATGAACGAAAAAATACAATTCTGATCCTAGTACAAGTCGACGACAAAGGTTCCCACATTTAGGTTTTACATCTTGGGAAGGTAAGATGTAACACTTTTAATCAATTAATTAATTAAGAAATAATTTTGATTTTTTTTTTTTTACTTGTCTGTACATGCTGTCAAAGGTCAACACTACAAGAAGTGCAATCATTATGAGACCGCAATGCATGTTTTGTTATTGCAATGAAATAAATTAGTTTATTTTATTGCTTAAGAAAGAAAATTCTAACAAAATTAATCTTGACTGCATAGTACTACGACCAGAAAAAGGTGGCTCTTCACTTTTCAAAAAACAAATTTGGATGTTGTTTAGACTAGTGATTCTCAAACTGTTTTGGCTAAAGTATCTCCTTTCTCTTACCTTGGAATCCAAGTACCCCCTTTTTCCATCTACAATATTTTGCTCAGAAATCTGTGAAAAAACAACCATAGAGCATAATGATGGAATGGATGAGTGATAACACACATTTTAAAGAATCTCATTTTGTAAATAAGTGGAATGAAACAGTATTTAGTGCCTCCTCAATAGATTTTCAGTTCATGTTCTAATCGAGATCATTTCCATCATCATTGTTTGTGTTTTTGTGTGTTTTTGGTGTCATTTTGTGTATTGTGTTGTTGTTTGTCTGTTCTTTTTATTATTCAGTATATTTTTCTCTTATTTTGTGTGCTTTTGTGATCGTTTTTGTGTGTTTTTGGTATTGTTTCAATTATTCTGTCCCAGTGTCTGTGTTGTTGGTGTCATTTGGTTGTTTCTTATGTCGATTTGTATATTTCTCTGTAATTGTTATGTATTTTGCTGTGATCTTGTGTTTTTTACGCTTATTTAGTGTGTGTTTATTGTCGTTTTGTGTGTTGCTGGTAATAATCAGTGTGATTATCATTTTTAACTAAAAATAAACATTATAAAACCCCATATTTTTAATGCTTTAAGTTGTTCATTTTCATCTCTCCCTCTCAAGTACCCCCCTGTAATGTTGTTGTGTACCCCCATTTGAGAAACACTGGTTTAGAGTCTAGACATCTTTTCAATGGCTTTTTGACCATATTTTGCTGGGTGGGCATGGTCATCCAACACCAAGTTCTGCAGAACTTCCAAATAATTGTTTCCAAGTGTTATGTTTTGCCCGTCAGTCAGAAGCGAACCATGTTGGCTGTAATACATCTGAATTAAGCGCCTGGTGGCACTCTGTCACGTCCACCCCGTCGTAAGCTGTTAAATACATAAATCGGGTTTAAATGAACACACACACCACTTGTCGTGCTTGGTTTGTGGAGTAATTCATCTTCCAACTGCGTGGTTGTGTTATGCAGTCAAATTGACAAGTAATCCATTGCTGGCGTCCTTGTTGTCAACATTAAGGTCATTTCTGATTGTTGCATTGAGTGAACACACTTGCAGCTTTGCAGCTTTTTGCAAAGGGTGATGGGAAATTGGCCCGGCCCGATGTATCGATATCTAATGTGTGTCATCTTAAACTGTAGCGTGACAACATGCTTCACATACGATGCTGGTTTGGTTGTTTCTAAACAGTTTGGTTGTCCATTTCAATTCTTCCTGCTGAAATGATGCTCACCGTTTCCTCAAACTTTCATATTTTCATCCTCGCGGCACAATGACCGAAAGGTAACAGCCTGTGTAAGCACCTGTCTAATGATGGAAGTATTGCTCTACATCTCTGAACGAGTGAGCTCAGGCTTAAAATGGATTATTGCTCATTATCCTTAATTACATTTCAGATTAAGCCAGAAACTAGAAGAACAAACCTGAAAATGAAGTGTTGTGAAAATGCTTTCAGGACACATCCTCAAAGGTATTGTGTAGGTCAGGAATCGCCAACCTTTTATTGTCTCTGAGCTACTTTTGAACAATGAATGTGCCGGAGAGCTACTAGTGTTTATGATTTATTCAGACTAATAATTTCCTTATAGAACAGGTAAATGTGCTTATTTTGGTTACACATTCAAATATATTGACACAGAACACATAATATCCATATAATGTTCGCCAGCATGTGCATTTTGTAAACTAATCAATGAACAATACTTAAAACACACACCTATAAATGCATTATTAATGCTTCAAAATCGCGAAAAGGGAACTTTCCAAGTTGAAAAACGTAAATCTGTTAAAAGATTGCACTTCTTGTAGTGTTAACCTTCAACAGCATGTGCAGACAAAGTGAAAAAAAAAAAAAAAAAAAAAAAAACGTAAATCAAAATCACTTGCATATGCACACTGTTCTTCTAACTACATTTTAAACATTCTCAACAGTTATAAAATTGTAAAATCTGGTCACATATATAATAAAAAAAAAAAGTCAGCAGCATGCTGAATATGTAACTATGCTAATCTTTTCCCCATTCAAATATGCTGTCAAAACATTTATAAACAGTGCAATAGTGCAACCTTCTGAACACACACATTCACCATCATATGGTCACATCCATTTGTTACATAGTTTCAGTCAGTGAGAAGACTGGTACTGCATGGATTCAACCAGAGAGCTGTAAGAAGGAGTGTATCTGCTGAAGTTGACTCTGATGCAGTCATTTAAATGTTTATCTTCTGAACTTTGATTTCATTACGTTGATGTCTGACAAAACTGATTCACACAAATATGTTGACCCAAATAAAGCAGCCATTTTCAGTGCAACCTGGTGAGGATGTGTGTAATTGTCTGGCTCAACCAAACTCCAGAAATGCCGTGAATGCTGCTGGGATTTTAGCCGGACATCACTTTGGAGATTTATGACCTCCATCTCCACAGGATCAACACAAAACAGCTCACTGATGCGTACATCCAGGAAGGGCTTGGCAATAAATGTCACACAAGGCTCCAGTTTGCCAAAGTCACAGAATCTGTGTGAAAACTCCCACCTCAGCTTGGACCACAGGTCACAATATCTCTGTTTGTTAAACACATTTCCTGCTTCTGAATGGATCTCCAGCATCTTTGCAACAACGGAGAAGTGCTGAAATCTTTTGATTTCCATTTGCTGAATGTAAAATGACAGTTTTGCTCTGAACGCCTTTACAGCACTGATCACATCAGTTACATTTTTGTCTTTGCCTTGCAACTGCTGGTTCAGTCACATCTGCCAAAAAAGCCAGATTCAGCAACCACTCAGCATCACTTAAGGTGGTATCCTCTCCCCTCACCTCCATTAAAGCCTTGATGTCATCAAGCAAGGAAAGAAAGCGCTGGAGTATCTCACCTCTGCTCAACCATCTGACTTCAGTGTGAAGGAGGAGGTGGAGGACATTCCTCCAGGAACAGCTTGAAGCTCTACTGTTGCTTGGTCTATGCAAGAATGGAGTTGATGATTTGAACAGCAGGTTGTGTAACATGATCAAATCCCAGGACTTTAGCGCAAAGAGCTTATTGGTGGATGATTTTTTATTTTTTTATTTATTCAGTTTATTTCCGACATGGTTGCATTCACAGAAGTTTTGTTATTCTTTTCTTTTTTTGTTTTTTTTGTACATGCCGAAAAAGGAGACGAGAGAAGCAGTTTGCTTATCCAAGTCCCGTCCCCTGTTTTGTACACAGAAAATTTACATCAAAGTTTGTCTCTCTGGTCAAACAGTCTTAGGTTGTTCTGAACACAATTTCATTTTTTTTTTTTTGTCCTTTTTTTGTCCTTTTTTATGTAGGATTTATTCTCATCTGTAGTCAGTGTTGTCTTTTTTCATTCCTCCTCTCCATTGTTGTTCGTGTCGTCCTTGTTCCCTGCAGATTTAATTCCCCGACTTTGTTTATGTTCCTCCACTTCAAAAGAAAATGCAATGATAATTCAGGAATTTAGGAAAGTCCAGGCCCACTTTACAGAGAGCAATAAATCTAGAGTGACATCTCATCATGGCTGGAGCTCCATCAGTTGTCACGGCCACCAAATCTTCAAGAACTTTTTTTCCCACAAAGTATTGTTTCACTGCGTTGTATATATCAACTCCCTTGGTGGTGGTTTTCAGTGGAAGAAGCGTCAGAAACTCCTCTTTTGTAGAGAAGTCAATGAATACCATTTGTATGAAAACAGTTAGCTGTGCTGTATCACTGGCGTCGACAGACTCATCACACTGCAGTGAAAACCAGGAGCACCTGTTCAGGTTCGACTCCAGCTGTCTCACCACATCCACACAGCGCACTCACCCTCCGTGCCACAGTGTTCGTATCAAGCTGGATGTCGGCAATAGCAGAAAGAATTTCTGTTTTATTTTTATGGTCCGCAACTAATGATTCTGCCACTGAAGTCACCGTATCTTTAATGATCCCACCATCAGTGAAGGTATTTTTGTGCTTTGTCAGGATGTGCACCACTTTGAATGATGCCTCGATTGTTGCGTTGGCTTTCTTCTTAGGTTTAGAGACTGTTGAACAGTGTGTTTTTTAATTACTTACCTTATCATCGACGGGGTTCAGGAAAAGTGGATAGGAAAGGAGATAGGAGGGGCTATTCGGGCGCAGCCAGACTCTTGTTAAAAGTTGTACATGCGCAGTAACTCCTCTTCAATATGAGTTGGCTTATCTCCGCCCAGAGTCACTCTGCGGCTGTGCAGAGTTGAATGCAGCCGGATCATTTACACAACACCCTCCCGCCATGGGAGGGGCTGACGTCACAGTCGTCCGTCATAAAGTGGCTTTGACAGGTGAAACCGTGGGACGTTAGAAGGAGAATCAAAATGAATAAAGAGAAATTCAATAATTCTGCTATCCCTGCTGACTCAGCATGGATAAATACAGGTAGAACCCATTTAAAGCACTTTTCAGAGAAGGCAAAGAAACATGAATAAACTAAATTTAATGATTTAAAAAACTGAATATGTTCATATTTTGTAAACTAGGTCTTAATTATATTTTGTCAGGTCTTAAATAATGTATATTCATTTACCATTTCCTTTTTCACACCCGTTTTTATTTAATTACTTGTTAAACTAACTAAAAATAAAAATAAATAAATAGGTAACATCTTAAAAAAAAAATAATAATTTCAAGAAGTACAGTGCCTTGCGAAAGTATTCGGCCCCCTTGAACTTTTTGACCTTTTGCCACATTTCAGGCTTCAAACATAAAGATATAAAACTGTAATTTTTTGTGAAGAATCAACAACAAGTGGGACACAATCATGAAGTGAAACAAAATTTATTGGATATTTAAAACATTTTTAACAAATAAAAAACTGAAAAATTGGGCGTGCAAAATTATTCAGCCCCCTTAAGTTAATACATTGTAGCGCCATCTTTTGCTGTGATAACTGCTGTAAGTCACTTGGGGTATGTCTCTATCAGTTTTGCACATTGAGAGACTGGAATATTTGCCCATTCCTCCTTGTAAAACAGCTCGAGCTCAGTGACGTTGGATGGACAGCGTTTGTGAACAGCAGTTTTCAGTTGTTTCCACAGATTCTCTATTGGATTCAGGTCTGGACTTTGACTTGGCCATTCTAACACCTGGATATGTTTATTTGTGAACCACTCCATTGTAGATTTTGCTTTATGTTTTGGATCATTGTCTTGTTGGAAGACAAATCTCCGTCCCAGTCTCAGGTCTTTTGCAGACTCCATCAGGTTTTCTTCCAGAATGGTCCTGTATTTGGCTCCATCCATCTTCCCATCAATTTTAACCATCTTCCCTGTCCCTGCTGAAGAAAAGCAGGCCCAAACCATGATGCTGCCACCACCATGTTTGACAGTGTGTGATCCTGCTGTGTAATGGTATTTTATTTTGTGTGCTGTGTTTTTAGTGTGTTTTGTATTGGTTTTGTTTTTGCAGTGCATTTTAGCTTTTGTTTTATGAACCTTGCCAGTCACATGCTGTCATTTGATCAACCCCATCACATGACTATGTCCAACCCCTGAGGCTAATCAACACACCTGAGGTTAATCAGCACCTGTGGCTGGAGCACAACAAAAGGGGCAGACAGGAGAAGGAGCACAGAGAGGAAAAACGACACAGACAGGAGAAGGAGCAGCAGGGGAGCTATGGTTCCCAGGGCACAGGACGGCACATGCATCGGGGATCACAAGCACGCCGGGATCACAAGTGTTGCGAGGCGATATACACGCAGGGGCAGAGGAGGACTCTGCCTTCCGTGTGAGTACCCTAGGGGAACGTAGTAACACTTGTTGGACAAAGTCAGATCGGCGATATTGTTGTGGGACGTTTGACTGCCGATAGCTGTTTTGTGTAGGTGTCCCAGCGTGTGGAGGACTGGAGCCAGCGGGAAGTATCGAGACTGATTGGAGTGTTAAGAGCCACATACACTCAGAGGCAGAGGGGAACTCTGCCTTGCCCTGTAAGTGACGTGGCAACACCCCACCCTCGGACGTAGTTTTCGGACCCCCGTGCTGGCCTATGTTTTGCATTTTCAGGGGACCCTGAGCCTGTGACCAGAGGAATCTACCGCCTTGGGACAAGAGAGAGCGGAGGACCTGGGCGTAGCTGCACATTGCACTTTATCGTGGATAGTGACTTTTACCCTTATTTTATTCGTTCTTTAGCCCACATTGTTAATGGATTTTAGCATACATTGATTTTAATTTGTGGGCATTTTAATCTGTTTTATTTTAATCTTTGTAATAAATTTGTGACTTCCGCAGTTGCTGTCCTCCTTGGTAACTAAGAGGTACTCACACCTGGTTGCTTTACTCTCCCTCCATAAACAATTGGTTAATTCATTGTTATTCAAACTTCCCCAGTACCTCCCCAACCCCCATTACAAGTGGGGATGGTGTGTTCAGGGTGATGAGCTGTGTTGCGTTTACGCCAAACATAACGTTTTTGCATTGTTGCCAAAAAGTTTGATTTTGGTTTCGTCCAACCAGAGCACCTTCTTCCACATGTTTGGTGTGTCTCCCAGGTGGCTTGTGGCAAACTTTAAACGACACTTTTTATGGATATCTTTAAGAAATGGCTTTCTTCTTGCCACTCTTCCATGAAGGCCAGAGTTGTGCAGTATATGACTGATTGTTGTCCTGTAGAGAGTCTTCCACCTCAGCTGTACATTTCTGCAGTTCATCCAGAGTGATCATGGGCCTCTTGGCAGCATCTCTGATCAGTTTTCTCCTTGTATGAGCTGAAAGTTTAGAGGGACAGCCGGGTCTTTGTAGATTTGCAGTGGTCTGATACTCCTTCCATTTCAATATTATTGCTTGCACAGTGCTCCTTGGGATGTTTAAAGCTTGGGAAATCTTTTCGTATCCAATTCCGGCTTTAAACTTCTCCACAACAGTATCTCGGACCTGCCTGGTGTGTTCCTTGGTCTTCATGATGCTCTCTGCGCTTTAAACTGACCTCTGAGACTATCACAGAGCAGGTGCATTTATACGGAGACTTGGTTACACACAGGTGGATTCTATTTATCATCATTAGTCATTTAGGTCAACATTGGATCATTCAGAGATCCTCACTGAACTTTTGGAGAGAGTTTGCTGCACTGAAAGTAAAGGGGCTGAATAATTTTGCACGCCCAATTTTTCAGTTTTTTATTTCTTAAAAATGTTTGAAATATCCAATAAATTTCGTTTCACTTCATGATTGTGTCCCACTTGTTGATTCTTCACAGAAAATTACAGTTTTATATCTTTGTGTTTGAAGGCTGAAATGTGGCAAAAGTTCAAGGGGGCCGAATACTTTCGCAAGAGTATATTAACTCTGACACACACTCACTATGTAACAGAGTTTCTCAAATTGGGGTACGCCATGGCACTACGGGGGGGTACTTGAGAAAGAGAGAAGGAAAACGAATAAACAAAAACATTGAAAATATGGGGTTTTGTTTGTTTTTTAGTTCAAAATGATAATCATACTAAATATTACCCGCAATTCACAAAGCAACAACAAAGGCACAATAAATAAGAGAAAAACACACAAGATTGCTATAAATTACACAGGCATAACAGAGAAACATACAAAATGACATAAGAAACAACCAAACGACACCAAAAACACACTGAGATAGAATAATTGAAATAATACCAATCACACACAAAAACGAAATGACACCAGAAACACACACAATGATGCAGAAAACACACAAAATGATGATAGAATTGATCTTGATTAGAACATGAACTGAAAAAACAAGGATCACTGGTCCCTCATCAGGAGGGAGATGACCATAAATGATAAAAATTACAGAAATAAATCTGTTCATGAGGCACTAAATACTGTTTCTTTCCACTTATTTATAAATTTAGCTAGATTCTTTAAAATGTGTGTTGTCACTCATTCATTCCATCATTTTGCGCTATAGTTTTTTCACAGTATTCTGAGCAAAATGTGGTAGTGTGACATAAAGGGGTACTTGGATTCAGAAAAGAGAGAAAGGGGTACTTGAGCCTAAAAAGTTTGAGAACCACTGGTTGACTACTATGATACTATATTTGTTTTTGCTAGTTTATGGGTTCTGTGGAAAAAAATATGGTTAGTTTTAAAGCAGTTCTGTAACTGCAATTTTCCTACTTATTTATTCAAAGCTACACAAACCCTGTTTTTGGAGTATAGACTTTGGAGTTGTACCCCACCTGGAGAAAAATGTACCAGCTGCCACTGGATGGAGTTCAGTCCTGGAGAGCCAATGTCCTAAATATTTGTATATATATACTGTATTTCATGCTTTCTTTAGCTGCATTATGATTATATCATTAGTTTGAGGTGTGTTCAAGCAGGAAGACATCGAAAAATGTTGGATAGAGCCTCTCAATGACCGGATGTGAGCCTCATTGTGTATTCTTTGACAAAATAGTTTTTTCGGTCATCAGTTTTAAGGAGTTTTTGTCTGATACGTCATCAAATTATAAATTTGAATGCGTGTAGACAATCAACATTTGATATGATTTACAGTAATTTATTAATGTATTTATTTATTGCTAATAATTTATGAACAGGCTTCAAAGGCAAATAAAGTGAACACTGCTTTACTGGCAGGAAAAAGAAAATAAAAATAAATGCTTTTATTGCTCTTATGTCAGATGTTAGTCAAGCAGACAAATAAGGATGAAGACACAAAGACTCCAGATGGTACGTACTACATACACACATTGGGATACACAATGGACAGAATGCCTGTCTAACAAAGGGCCAACATGTAGCACACAGGCACATTCACACTCAAAATGTCACCTAAGGGAGATAGATGGATTATAATTAGGAAGCAAGTACACCCAAAATAAAAGAACAGCACAAAAGACCACCAAGTTGATCATGTGAACTGGATACAGTTGATACTGAATCTATACGACGAATATAATGATCTATTTATAATGCACGAGGTCACACCTTTAGGAAAGTAGCAGCCTGAGGAATAAAGACGGAAAGGTAATATATATCAAAAGTGGTTTAAATGTCCTCTTTTTAGAGTTCCGTACTCACTAATCCTTCCATCTTGTCTTTTTTACGCTGCAAATGTAAAATCATCTATTTTTGCCATAGTTATTAATTTAATAAAGGCTGCTAATTGTCTTTCACACAACCTCGTCGTGCAGGGAAACACCTGATTACAGCCCCACAGCTGCAGCCAATTGAAGGATAATGATCAAACAAAAGCAGGCCAAGGTTGTTTCAGAGCCTTTTTTTAGGGTGTAGGAACCAGAATCAGCCAGAAAATAAGAAAAAATAAAAATCTTAAAACTTACTGAGATCTCAGAACGTCATTTTTTTTTCCACAATGAACCCATAGAGCAGGTGTTCTCAACTTTGGTTGGACTTGGAGAGGGTCGCCAGATGCCTTTCAGAAATTAAGAATATTTTTACAATTTGAGCCCATTTTTTTTTTTTTTTTGCTAAATTTTAACCTTTTTCTTGTCATATTTTTGCTCCTTTTAGTGCATTTTTGCTACATTACTCCCATTTCTGCCACTACTCTATCGAATTTCAATGTTTTTTCTGCACATTTCTTCCACTTTCAAGATATTTTAGGCCCTTTTAAACCCTTTCCACCATTTTTACCACCTATTGTCACGTATGTTGACCCATGATTGCCACTTTTAACCTCTTTTCACCTTATTTCATGCTTACTTTTGACCATTTAACCACTTTAACCATTTGTCATGTCCATTATTTGCCAGTCTAAACTAATTGTCCCTACTATTTTTTCCAATATTGACACTTTGAACCCTTTTTTTTTTTACCACATTTTCTGTCCATTTTTGCCACTTTTAACCAATTTCTGTGGTTTTTAAAACCCCATTTCACCACCTTTTCCACCATTTTTGGTTGCATTCAACACATTTTATTTCAGATTAAAACAATAATTTACATCTTTAAGATGACTATATACTATGGCCCTAATAATATTAAACTTCCTGGATAACAGTGGATATTATTCAGATAAATAAATAAGGTTATCACAGATTCATAGAACAATATACCATAGTTTTGCTGACTTTATGGATGAGCCCCTGTTACGGCCCAGCCTGGGAGAACTGGACCGTAAGATGAAGGTGTGCCACCTTTCCCTGGTCTCAAGCAGACACATCGACAAAACTAAGGTTACAATTATTTATTCACAATTTTCTATAATACAACAGAGAATTAACTAAAGGAGGGAGCTGTGGGCCAAAATAAACACAAACAAAATACGGCCGCTCAAAAGTCTCTCACACTCGTCCCACACTCCTGACTGTTGTCTGCTCCATCCCCTCCTCCGCAGGTGGAATGAATCCCGGATGATAGGCTGACAAGACACACCCTCCAAAGCACACACACACACAGCATAGACAGACACACTCACATATACGACCTCAGTCGTAACAGCCCCATAAAGCTCTCTCCTTTAATTCCCCCTTATAGATGGCCCTGTCTCCACATGGCTGTTCTTCAATATTCATGTCTGTGTTAAAATACCTTCAGGTACAGTGACGTTACATTAATAGGAGTGTGGTAGGACTTTTATTTTGAAGGCAATATTCTCCCTCTAGGCTTCCGTAGTTCAGTACAGTCCAGCAGGTGCATGCTACTTCACTTGTTGTTTCTTCCTACATCGTGTCTTGGAAAGCATTGTCTGTGAGTTCTGCGTTTGTTGTGATGCCCGTCATAGAGACGTTATATGTGTGTGATAGACATTATGAGTGCTGTGTGATATTAGCTCTTCTTTTATGATTAGCTTGCGGCTAAATCAGCCTGCATCTCTGTTGCTCGGTAGCTGGCTCTTTAAAGGAAGAATAAAATATTTAACCTTTCTTTCTTTTAAGATGAAGCATATATATTTTGTGTTTACACACAGTTGTATGAGCTACAGTCTATTTTCATTGTGTGTGGCTGTGTGCTGTGATAACATGCATTAGACATGTATGACAGTTCACTTTACACTGTTTATTTGACTATGTATTTCCCTGTGTTTCATTTGTATAGTTTTACAAAAAAGAAAAAAAAATAATCTGAAGTAGGCCTGTGCCGATAACAGTTTTTGCTGGACGATATATTGTCCCACATATTATTATTATTATTATTTTTTTTTTTTAAACCCAATTAACCATTAATGTAATGATAACATATCATAAAAATGCAAGTACACCCTTTCAACTGCAATCAACTTGTATTTCTCATTAGTATTTTTTACCATTGTAATTGGAATGTCAAGAACTTTAAAATATTTTAATAAAACAAACAATTGCAATAAAATTGACTTTTAATCTATGTCAGCAAAAAATTGCACTTTAATAAATATCACAAACAAAAACAATAAAATGGACCCTGTCTCTGTAAGGAAGCAAAACAAAAAAAACACACCTCAAATGCAAAACCACACACGACCAAAGCAATTAATAAAATGGTTGATCAAGTCTCTCTCAAAAAACAAAGTTGCACTTGCAATAAATATTAAACATTGAAGCACGGAGATATTCAGGTAACACTTCTAACCCAGTTTGAACCTTTTTAAACAGAAACGCTAGCGGCCCCGCCTCCCTCTGTTTTATTCTGTTTTGTTTTCATTCAGTCTTAAACCATACAGAATGAACCAAATAGTTTCTAGTTTAATCCATTCATTCCGCTATGGAACAAACATGAAGGTGCTGAGGGAGAACCCCCTCGTCATCCAGCCTGCTTGGAGGCGAAAGACGAGGAAAACAAAATACTTAGACTTAGCTTGGTTGCTAGCCCCGCTCGGCATCCCAGCTTCTGCTTCCGATCACACAGCTTACTTGTCCTTCACTGGCGGACACCGCTAGATTGCCTGGCGGTGGTATACGCTGCAGGTTCACTGATAAATTATTAGAACTGACTGACTCATCTGCTGTTTAATATCCGTTGCTAACACTAGCCTCTGCAGCCGACAGGCGCGCAGTCAAATACGCATGAATATGTCAATATACCGAGGCCGGCAAACTTACCGAGTTCATTTTATTTTCCGTTCAGTTAATTGATTTATCGATTATTGGCCCAGGCCTACTCTGAAGATCACAAAGCTCCAGAAACATAAACCTTCGACTCTGTCTTTCATGTTACCTATCTGTCAGCCTATTTACGTCACAGACACAGACACGTAGGACAGAATAGGTACAGTGGGGGTCCCCGGCCTCTGGAAGGTTCACGACCTGAAAACGTTGAGATCCGCAGCCATAGAGTACAGTCTCATCCACTCTGTGTCATGATCAGGTCAAATCTGAACGCGTCCTTTATTCTTCTATACACGTATTGTAATGAAGGTCAATGGATAAAGCCTAAGAACCAGACATTAAACATGCATATACATGAACACACTAGGGACACAATGGCCAGTGGTTAGTCAGCGTGGGCATGTCAATTATAATTGGCTTTGTTGTGGATGAAGTGAAATTTTCTGGACGTATTAATCCATCAGTCAGATGTTGATCTTTATTGTCAGTGAGCCCTCTGGGCTCGTCACATCAGATATTGTCAGTCACGGTAATGACAGAATCATAAGCCAATTAAATGTTGCTGCTCAAAGCAAATATCCTATCTATACACTAACTCTCATGTTTCAGCACTCACAAGTTGGTGCAATTTAAAAATGATTTTTCATAACTTGACTAGATTCAGCTCAGTTTTGAAAAAAGGCTTTAGACCATTTATTTGTCTTAAATATCAAAATAAAGCAATAGAGAAGATTACATTATGTGTTCACATTATCATACCATCATACAGGAGGACTGGGTGGGTTAGAAAAGGGAATCATTTGCCCCTCGCCATAGGCCGTTGGGCAAGGCACTTGAACTGAAAACCCAAGTGTCTCCAAATGTATCCTTGGTAAGTAACTACTCCTACTACACTACTTTAGGGTCAAAAGTTTTAGAACACCTTAAGTTTTCCAATTATTTATTGCATTTCAAGTCTTGCAAGTACATTGAAAATCTTGAAATAGTTCAAAGGTAAGTTCTGAACAGCCAGAGGTAAAAAAAAAAAAAAAGGTTTAGTTACTCAAAACTGAAAAATAATGTACATTTCAGAATTATACAAATAGGCCTTTTTCCGGGAACAGGAAGTGGGTTAACAAATTCAACCTGTTCGTCAACAATGAACGTTGAATCAGCCTTGAAAGCTGGTGCTACTAATTCCTACAGGTGTTCCAACTTTTTTTAGTTACCCATAACCCCCTCTGTCTGTATAAAAGCAGTGTTGGAACACACTGTGGTACCAGACCCTCATGAGCATCAGCTGAACAGTATTGTTCATGTTCATTTCTTTTTCAACTCAAATTGCTTTACTGCTCTTTGACCAAAGAGGTGAAGGCGTGCACTTATTGTGACTTCTTTTTTCCCACCTCTGAAAGAAGAATTTCAGTTTAAAAATGAATAAAAGTTACATTGTATATGCTTCTTATTTAGTTTTTTTATTTGCACTTTTATATTATTTTGATTGATTTTTTAACTGACCTTTTTCTTTTTTGTATTATTTCTGAATCCAAGTACCCCCTTTGTCTGACTACAACATTCCGTAGAGTATAATAATGTAGGGATCTATTCTCACATCTGAACTTCAGTGCTTTTTTGCGCGCCTGCAGTTACGCGCTTCTCTCCTACGCGTATTCTCTGGTCCAGGTTCCTTACACGCCCACCGTACGTAAGGGGTCAAAAAGCGCGTAGTCTGTGAATGAAGGCGGGCTGAAGGAAAGGAGGCGGTGATGTCATTTTTTTGGGCTGTCTAGAAATCACAGAACATGGAGTTTTCCCAACCCTAGTAAATGTCATTGAAATCCGTGAAAATGATAAAGTTCACTTCTAATTTGAAACGCCTTCGTTGACAAACAATGTAACAGATTAATTTGATCAGATCATTGATCAGATTATTGCACTGTGAGGATCGGCCGCATTCTGTCCGAGTCACAGTTAAAATCGGTGCTTCATCATCATCATCATCATCCGTGCACATTGTATCACATCATCATCCTCATTTGTCATTAATGTTTCACTTGTTATTTACTCTTGTAGAGGATCAAACTGTGGCTTTACGTTGTACACAGTGATAAAACAGTTTAATCAGTCTGACATCTGTCATAGTTTGTAACGAGCTGCAGCAGCAACACACACACACACACACACACACACACACACACACAGGGTCCGCGACGGACAGGTAAAATGAAATGTAACACATTTTGTCAGGTCTAGAACTGGTTATCGTGAACATATTAGAAATGCTGATGGTCAATCCTTTGGCGTGCTTCTGTGACTCCCCCCACCCCTGTGACAGCGTGTCAGTGTCGCTTTGGATCGATTCTTTCTGTGACTCTCTTCTGCAATATAATGAGTCTGTGTGGCTTCAAATGTAACTAAGTCCTTATTTCTAGTGCAATATAATGTTTCACCTTATCGGGGCGTGCACTTATTCCAGGGTTAGAATCGCGCAAGAGGAAAAGGAATTACGCACACCGGAGTATACGTGTAAAGCCAGATTTGAATGGGAACGCCCACATTTCAGGGCTGCTCCACCCACAGTGCGTAACTGGGATGAAGGCGCGCAGCGAATGACTTAAGTACAGGGGGAGAATAGTGCGCAGTCAAAAACAGCGTCACTGCATGGCTATTTGTTCTTACGGGCATGGGAGAAAAGAGCCCATAATGAATAAATGATAACACACATTTGAAAGAATCTAGTTTGTAATCTCCCACTTGGTGTTGGACCCTTGTATTTTCAATTCATGTTCTTATTAAAATCATTATCATTATGATTATCATTTTTAACTAGAAATACACATTATAAAACCACATATTTTGAATGCTTTGGTTTGTTAATTTTCCACTTCCTCTCTCTCTTTCAAGTACCCCCAGTAGTGCCATTGTGCATCCCTAGGGGTGCACATACCCCCATTTGAGAAACGCTGATATAGATTATGTACAGATGGTATCAAACATAGGCCCTGACTCTGAAAACAAAACAAAAAAACAAATATTAACTGCATTTATTTTTTTAAGGTGAGATCAGAATAAGATGATCTTGTACTTTTGCCCCTAATAATGTACTGTAGTAGCTGTAATTCTGCCACAATCCTTAAGAAAATGTTTATTATTTCTTTGCTTAGAAAAATAACGAAAAACGCATCTGTTCCACCATTACCATCCATCTGCCTTGGCCCTTTCTCTCTGCTCCCTTTTCGGGTTTCATCTCTTAAACCACCGCCTGTAATAGCTGTCATCTGCCACGCCAATGAGCCATGTAGTAAAACTGTCAGTCCTGGTATTTATCTACGCTAATCTCATAGATGTCATGGCAGCCATTACAAAGGGAAATAATAGTGTATTTGGTTAAGTCGAGGAGGAGGGATGTTAAGATGGAGTGGAAGGGCATTCTTAAGGATGTCATTTGGAAAACCCCTCACCTTCGAAACGAAGAGTTCTTGAAGCGTGGATGGTGGTGACAGGTGTGTTAAATAAAGCAAAGACTTCCCTCTTTGCTGAGTGAACATTACACATGTCATGTTTGAGGCCACTTGATTCGTGCCAACAGCAATGTGGGTAACACATACAATAATATTTAGTGACATAATTGATAATTTGCATACAAAAGTTTGCGTCAACGTGTCGACCACCTTTCCGAATAAGGGTCAAAATGCACGTTGCTCTTAAAGCTGCTCTCCAGAGTTTCTGAGAGGACGTCTCGATGTCCCGCCCTCAACAGCTCCACTTCCTCCCCCTGCCTCTGCAATCTACCAGAAGCCACGCCTCTACTTTTCTGCATGTGCATCGCGGAACATAACAAGGTTGCATTGATATAATTCTATTTGTCAGGTAAGAGCCAAAATCATATTTACCTGTTTGCTGTTGTGACGCGCGGTCTTGTTTCCGTGCACAGTTCTGCATTCACTTTGATTGACAGTCTGAAAAACAGAAAGTCAAAGCCTATTGGCTGGGAGCACTGAGCAATCGTTTCCATTTGTATAGGGGTCTATAGGACGAAGGAGGGACTTATATACATTAATGTATATGAATGAACACCAGCAGTAGACCATAGTAAAAAGACTAGTTTGGTATTTTTCCGCATTTCAATTTGTATAGCGCATTTCATACACAAGGCAACTCAATGTGCTTTACATGATAAAACATTGAATTGTTTAAAATCAATAAGAACATTTAAAATCATCAGTAAAATCAATTAAAATCATCAGTAAAATCAATTAAAGTCATCAACAAACTCATTACATCAACAACATGACCAAAAATCTCTCTCTCAATCATAAGCAGTAGAGAAAAAAAACATAAACATAGATTTCTCAGAAACTCTGGATATCAGCTTTAAGGGATTAAATGCTTCTCAAATACAGCAGTGTATCACAAGCATCATATATTGTGGGAAAGCTTAGAATCTTGCATTTTTAACCATATGAACCACTTCAAAGACACAACCATCACAGCAAGCACAGTCCATCATTTTCTCAAACTTGGAAAAAAAAATGGCAACATAAACAAGCCAGCATTCCTCACCTTTAAAGAGACGCCATGTCTTAGTGTATCCATATATTCCATCAAAAGTGGTCTCAAAATCTTCCAAAGACATTCAAAAAGCCAATTTGCAGCATTTAGTCCAAAACATAGTAAAACTGTAACATCTATTTACAAGAAGAAAGCAGCTCCGCCCTGATTTCTTCTTAATTTTTTTTTAGCTCTGTGAGGCTGATTGGGTCATAAAAAAAATCCTAATTTTTAGATTAATGTTGTAAATTCATGATAAAATCAGGCCGGTGGCCGCTTTCTGCTTCATTTTTGCTGCAGTGCCATACATAAACTGCTGGACGCATTGTTGCTATACTATTTACATTGGGCTCTATTCTTCCAAATGCGTAAGTCCCAAAAGCCGCACAGCGGCGCTGTTTTTGGCTGCGTGCTATTTTCCCCCTGTACTTAAGTCAGTCGCTGCGCCTTCATCCCAGTTACGTACTGGGGGCTGAGCATCCCTGAAATGTGGGTGTTCCCATTCAAATCTGCCCTAGTGCACATTCTCCGGTGTGCGTAAGTCCTTTTCTTCTTACGCGCTTCTAACCCTGGAATAAGTGCAGCGCCCCGATAAAGTGAAACATTTCATTTGAAGCCACACAGAATGTGCAACAGAAGAAAAACCAAGTCATATGACTTCGAGCACCAAAAAATAGCTTGTATTTTAAAAAAAACAACAACTAATGAATTCATATATATTTTGTACATTCACTGTGTTTTATGGTAGTTAAAAGATTTGTATATCATGTACATATTAAGAATTGTATATTTTTCTGTGTATGACATGAAGTTATTCTCTTTATTTGTAGTTTTTAGCTCAACATGTCTGCTCGTCTGGATGTATTCTTAAGGATGACTGGACGTTGGATGATTTCAAAGGCATGAGCCAAGAAAACCCCTGAGAGGACAGAGGTCTCACAGTATGGCTTGACGCCAGGCTACAGAGTTTCCTTCACAGCCTGCTCAGCCATCTCAGACATACCACACAGTAGATAATATAGCATACTGTATAACCTTCATGAGAAATGTTCAACAAGCTTGCATACATTAGCGCCGCTGCTCCGTTTTAATGCCACGGTGGGAATAATGAGCAATCAGAATGTGCTCGTGTCTACCAGCGATATGCATTGGTTAACATTTTGGCAGAATTATCTCTGGGGCTCTGTGTGGGTGTTTCTTTAAAAAAAAAAAAACTTAACTTACAAAGTTTTTGAAAGTATTAAAAGTCAAGAAGTGTCAGTTTTTCTAGTCATCTCATTAAAATAGGGACACATTCCAAAGGAACAGAGCTATTGACAGGAATAAAAAATGATGGAACCTCAGGAAGTAACCTAAGACTGAAATTTAGCATCCCTTGAACAATCGGATTAGCGTTACTTCACAGGCAACCCGGCACGTCTCAGCCCCAGATGTGATTGTAGCTCTTCTGCACTAATAATTACACCTCTAATAAAATTCATTGTTGTACTAGTTGCTCTAAAACTGGGGTCAGCTTCTGTTAGCAGTGAAAAAAAAATATGCATTTCTCAAAGTGATGGAAAAGACTTTTATTATTTGTGCAGAAATCTGTTTCATGCACTGTTGTGGGAGTAAATAATTAAACTAAGAGGGAAAGCACATTTGCGCTGATAGACATAAAAATAGCATCTATCAACTACTACAATTACTATAATGCAGTATATTAGATCACATTTTACCAATTACGACATCTTCTGGGGCAACAAAAAAAAAAAAAACATGTTAACACTTTGCTTGAAGTTTTATACATACTGTAAGCCTGAAATTACACCATCATTATTATGAATTAGGTGTCATGAAGGCCGTCATTAAGTGTTGTTTGTTACGCTAACTCTTCATTATCTTAACCCCTAACTGTAACCCTAACCCTACCTAACTCTAACATTTTGTCACCCTAACGTTAACCCTAACCCCTAACCCCACTAGATCCCACCACCTAACCAACAAAAAGCCAACATAGCTCCAAAGGTGTCTTAGTTTAGCAAACAACACTTAACTCACTCCTTGCCATTGACGAGATAATTTGTCAATTGCGTTTTTTCTCGGTAGTTGCTAAGATACACTGTGACGGAGTTCTACTGTGAATATAAAACTTGTCTGTTGATATAGTGACCAACTGGTGCCCTAAAGGTGGCAGCAGAGCACCTTTGGATCATAGATTAGCCACTGATGCTACCATTAGCTAAGGAGGGAGATTATAGTGCTATGAAGTGATATTGTGTAAGTATTCAGCAGCTCACAGCTCCATATACTAACAAAAAACATGTGTGGACCTGAGTGGATTATTAATAATGTTGCGATCGTGAGATAAAACCATCAACTAACCGAGCCAAACAGGTCATCTTTGCGTGTCGGGAGGAAGAGGAAGTTACGTCTGTGTGATTGATGGGGGGCAAAACATTCAATTATGAGCCAGATAGCAAAATAATAATAATTTTACCATCAAAAGCCTTGCTTCAAAGTCACAGAGATATTTCTTTTTAGAACAAGCCTCTTTTCTCAGCTTTTTGCTCTGAAAATGGCGATTTGTGTAAAACTTGCTCCATTCAACTTTTTTTTCTGATAAAAGTAGAGATTTTAATCTTTCAGAATTCAGATTGATTTTTAAAGACCTACAGAATATTTTGTACTATGACAGTCAAAATGCTCTAAAATGGCTAGCACTGGGGTAGAAATCCTGAAAATAGCTGGCACTGAATGAGTTCATGACACCTTTTTCATGCTAATGACAACTGTCCGCCTTATGTATAAAACTTCGTGTTACCAAATATATTTTTATACTTGCAACTACACTTACAGTATTTTATATTTCAATTGCGCCTTTTTTGACATTATGCCTTTCTTCCAATACATTTCACATAAATCCCTTTTAACAAAGCAGCAGCCGAGTTGGTTCAGAAATATATATTCTATTCCGCTTTTCAAAAAGCAATGAAGTGGTTTGAACTCGCAGTTCTACATAAAACACTCAGCATATTGTTTTCTCGCTGCCTACATTAACAGGCAATTTGCATTACAGTGGTATGCAAAGCACAGAAGCGGACACCAATGCGCTGTTCCAATGCTGTACATCTGGATGCTGGAGAAGTGAGACAGAGGTCAGAACCTAAAACAGGAACACTGTGCAGTGTGAGAAAACGTGGGATAATCTTTTACGGCCTGTGCTAATGCAGAGGGGGGAGACAGAGAGATGGATAGTGGCTGGCAGTGAGGAGTAGCTGCTGCCAAATGCACCAAGGGCTATAGACGGAGACGGGCCATTGCCATCTGGGCAGCTCCAGGCGAGGCTGAAAACAACTCCAGCTTCATCACTGGGTATTACATTCACACATTATTTTTACATTCGGGATAGTTCATTTTTACACTCATGGCTATTCATCCTGTAGACCCGTCTCCTCATAATGTTGTGAAGTGCTTTTCCTCTACACTGTCAAGGATTTATCACTTTTAATTATTTCCACTATCCTGCTTCACACTCAGCTTCTATGTAGGATATTTAATCTGGGATTCAGCAGGGCTATTAGTAACACTCAACATGGCTAATTGATTTAAGGAAGGATGATTTGGTGGGTGTTGATGATGGGTTTAACTCAAAGCTAATAAAGAGTGATGGATAGAAGAATATCCCTCACTTTGATAGAGTAAATCTTTGTATTCCTTTTTCACGCTTTAACGTCCCAAACCACTTTGCCTGAAAATGTGGTAACGTTTTACTTAAAGTTTTATACATAAGGCTGTCATTATCTGTCATAAGCATGAATAAGGCATCATGAAGACTGTCATTAAGTGTCGTTTGCTAAATTATGACACTTTTGGAGCTATGTTTGCTTTTTTTAAGTTAGGTAGAGTGATTTTTGACTTGTGCATCTATTTTTGGGATCAGGCCGAGTCTCGGCTAAATCATGCGTTGTGCAATGTGTAGCATACATGGGGTCACGAGAAGCGATTAACACCTCACGACCAGCTCCCGATCAGCAATTGTATGGTTGTAAGAAAATCAAACCTGTTTCAAGTCTTTTTTGCTCCTCTTGAGGGTATCGCACTGTTGAAGCAGTGCCACGACCCTGCTTATCTCAAACGCTCACACTGCGCATGCACTAACACTGTAAGACAACTGTAAAATTGACTGACTGTACTGCCCACATCTGTCCAGCCAGTTCCTGGTCCATCACATCGCCGCCTTGTCTTTTTTTAAGCTTTTTTTGCTGAGAATTTTGAGTGTCTATCCACTTCTGGGTTCTTCTTCTTCTGTTTTATAGATGACGCTTCAGAGTTCTTTTTCTTTTTCTAATTTTTACCTTGCATTTCCGGAAACAAGACCCCGACCTGTCGTGTACGGACGTACAGTGTGAGCAGTCAGGTCACTTCAGAGTGTCGGTCCATATAGTGTGAGAACATGAATCGTGAGCTACGCACATACGAACTCTGCAATAGAGTCGCACAATTTGAACTGAACCTGAGTACAATGAAAAAATTGCAGTGTATGCCAGCTTTTAGAGGTTAGGGTTAAGGTTAGGATTTGGGGATAAGATAACCTAGGGTTAGGGTAACAAATGACACGTCATGACAGCCTTCATTACACCTTATTCATGCTAATGACAGGTGTCATGTCATAATGATGACAGCATGTCAGCCTTATGTATAAAATTTCAATTAAAGTGTAACTGAAAATTCTAAGATTTTTAACTTTTTTTTATGCCTGCAGATGTATTAAGTTTTCAACTAATGTTGTCAAATTTTCACGAGTTATCTGTTGATAGGATAAATATTTTGGGTTGATGGGAAAGCAAACTGCTTAACAGATGTCTGTTTAAATGTCATGTTTGTCACAGAGGCTGCGTTGACATTTTAGTCTCTGGCTTTCACCTCTCAGATTTATTCATTTTGAGTCATTACTAGAATTAGGTTGAGTCAGAGCTGCTGTGGTGAATAAATATGATCTAATTGATAGCTGACCTCATAGATTCCTGGGCAACGCTGATGCACGTCAATCAGAATCAAGGATATATCTGCATTCAAATGACCGTGTCAGCTTTTTGTTTAGTCTTCTGTCTTTTCACACGAGGGACTCCTACATATGCATTAGAGCAGCTTGTGGTCACGGCTATTGATAATGGCAATGGGGACGCACAGCAACTTGTCTTATTAATCACACTGGGCTGAGCAGTGACCTTTCTCCAAGCCCATTGCTTTGGGCAGATCCTGATCCCCCTCCCTCTGCGTCCCTCGGGAGCAGCAGACCAACATCACTCACCCCGTGTCCGCTGATGTCAGCCCTCGGCCTGGCCGCAGCGGCTCACCAGCTCAGCCTGGTGCCCCCGACACAGCCCTGAATGACAGAGACATTGATCACCCAGAAGACCTGCTAGTCATGTTTTTGCCATTTGAGAGAGAGCGAGGAAGAAAGGAAGTACGCGTGACGCCTTTGAACCAAAGCCTATTGAGACTGGTGAGCCTAATTAGATTTCACATCTGGCCCTAATGAGCAAATCAGGACCCATCATTGATCAAACATCAACTAGCTGTAATTCTAGTGACTTTGTAAAAGCTTGACTTAAAAAGAAAGAAAAAAAAACCCATCAGATAACAGCCCAATCCGATATTTTAACTATGCATGCACAAGATATTGTCGGTCAAAGGGCACAACCACTGCACTAGTCTCTCAGGGAGCTCAACTGTGTGGACACTTTTAAAAAACTGCTGAAGACTACACTTTACAGAAAAGCTTTTAGTTAACTGGATTTTAATTTTGCTGTTCTTATGATATTTATGCACTCTCGTTTTATTATTCTATTGTGTTGCACTTGTACATTTACCACAACTCTGTACAACACTTTGTGATTTTATCTGCAAAAAGCGCTTTATAAATAAGCTACTTACTTACTTACTGACAGCCCAATGACTTGCATTGTACCTCAAGCTTTTTTAGTCCTTTCAACAGTTAAGCATCATGCCCGGCAAACATTCTGCCATTAAAGACTCGCTCTATCTGTGATCCACCATTTATATTGGATATGTTAAAGACGAGACCCTGGGAAACACAAAACGTGGACGAAAACTGGTAAGTAAATGCATGATAATATGTTATAGACCACAAGTGTCAAACTCATGGCCCGGGGGCCAAATCTGTCTCATCCGTTTCAGCTCGCAAGAAAAAATAAAAATTACAGAGAAAACGTGTAAATGAAACTCAACAATATTTGCAGGGGCTCACTGTTTTCCTGGTGGTTATATCACACCATTGCAGTCATTTTAATGTTAAACTGTTAAAAATCCATAAATTTTCCTCCAATTGGGAGATAATGTTTCCTTAAATTGGTCACAAAATCTAGGAAATTGAAAAGAAGATCCGGTTGGGACTGTTATCTGTCACCTATTGCTTGGATGCGGTCAGTTTCTTACATATTTAGTATTCAATGTATAGAAGTGCAAACTAGGGCACAATAATGTTTAAATAACTTGTTTTCCCACTTTTTGTAGGCCCACTTGAGATCAAACTTATCCATATTTGACCCCTAAACTAAAATGATTTTGACACCCCTGTTATAGATGGAGCATCGCCAGAAGAAGAACAGGAGGCAGTCCAGAGAAAACACTACAACAGAGAGAGGATGACGATGATGCAAATCCCAAATCTTCCCGACATATTTGCATTTAAATATAGGAAAGGCGACAGTATCATTATTCAATGTACACTTGTCTAACTTTATGCAAGGGAACCATGGCAAGATTTATTATAGATTGAGCCACTTTTTTACTTGTACTTGAATATTTTATGTACGACTTACTTGTACTTGTACTTGGAAGAGTACAATTTCAATCAAGTAACAGTACTTCTACTTAAGTAGGATATATCAGTACTCTTTACACCTCAGGTTATACAGTAGATAACTCCCACTTGAGAACTTTTTCAGTTGTGATGCACAGTATATGCAATTATTTATATATGCATATTTCAGTAAAATGATCCTCGATGTTAGTGTATATACACGGGGCCAACGTGTGAGGCTGTTCTGTTTAAACTGTTATCTTTAAACCAGTGGTTCTCAAATTTTTCAGGCCGCGACCCCCAAAAAGTGCTGAAATGGGATTTTAAAAACCATAGAAATTGATTAAAAGTTGCAAATTAGAGTACCCAAAAACGGAGTGAAAAAGTGGTAAAAGGATTTAAAGTGTGAATGGGTTAACTTATATAACATTAGGTGGGAAAAGGGGTGGAAAGGGTTTATAAGTGCTTCAAATGTCTTGAAAGTTGAAACAATGTGCAGCAAAGCCATTGAAATTTTCCAACATATGGCAAGAAAAAGTGATGTAAATAGGTTAAAATATGGCAAGTTTGGTATCGTTGCAGAAAAAGGGTAAAAATAAGCAAAAATGGGCTCAAATATTTTTTTTTTTGTTTTTTTAAAGCCATCTGGCGACCCCTTCCCAGTGTCTTGCGAGGCCAAGGTTGAGAACCCCTGTTTTAAACAGAGGAGTGGAAGGTTACGTTTTACTTTCTGGTCAATAGACAGCTTTTTAAGTGTGCTTGTTGGCAGCTCTAGCAGTGGGGCTGTGGGGCCTGAGGGATTGGAAGAACATGTAGGGACATCCTGTCTGGCTGATGCTACTCCTGTTGTTAGCTTGGACAAGACATGCACTATCACGCACTCTAGCCACAGATTGAGTACTTACTATGGGACATAATACTCAGATGCTCATTGCATTTGAGTTGTTTCCTATCTGCAGTGTCTTTTTGATAATCCCTTAAACCTCCGCAACACCAGGAAACACATTTAGCTCGTAAGGATTCTAAAACTACCCTTAATGCTTTGCGCTGAAGGCACTAAGATGTATAGTTATGTTCTCCCAACCATGAAAGTAATGGATTTGTCACTCGGAAAATAAATATATTTGCACTAAATTTAGAAGCTATTAGATCACATCTGCAAGGAAACAGAAACAGCCCTAAAAAGAGACGTACATTAAGGAAGGCATCGATGTGGGTGCAGCAGCACCAACATCACAGGGAATGATTTCATTCCAATGATTCAAGGATAAAAGGGTCGGCGAAGATTTGCAAATCAGCATTTGTACTTGTGCATCATGCTGATTTTGCACGTTTCCACGCTACTTTCAATAAACGTATTTCAAAACAACTGCTGTTGGCACCTTCTTGTGCTCCGCTAATGAGAACACAGTTTTTTATTGTAGATTTGATCCCCAGGAGAACAAATGGAGTCTATTTTCTAATAATGATTCCGGAGGTTTCACCCCTATGACTTTGTCTTGTTTTGCTAATAAACTTTTATTTTTCTGAGTGGATTTATTGTCAACATCGACGAGCTGAGGATTGGACAAGGCTCATCATGGGAGAGCACTTTGTCATTGGCTGATAATGGACTTTATAACTAATTTAAATGCCTCTGCACACACATGGACCTGGTAATGCACAACAAGGTTTACTGTTGTGTATTACAAAGGATATTGCCAAAGGTAATATTTAGTCTTTCGACCTTTTGTTTACTGTTCTCCTTTAGTCGGGATGCATCTTTAATACCTTCACTGTGGGGTTTCTTTTGCCAGTGGACATGTGCATCTGTGCGTGAACGTAACTGAAAGCTTTTGTCCACACTTTTAAAGACACACAGCTCAACTACGGTCGGTGTGTGTGTGTATGACTAATCATCTGTTACTTGTGTGGTCTGTTGTCTGTCTGTTGAGTGTTTAGAGAACAGATTTCTTTGACGTTGACGCGCACCAAAGCAATACAGATTTGGCAATTAACCTTGATGTCACTGTAATTACCGAGTCACTTTAGTAAAATGAATTAATTTCCCAAAAGGACTCAGAAACAAAATTACCTCCTCTCTTCCTGATGAGAGCCAATATGGCGTCTGATAATTAGGGGAGGAAAAAGTGAGCCGCTGCCATATTCCTGTCTCTCATTGTGTGTATTCTGTGTAATCTGCCACAGGGGGAAAGCTACTGATCCGCTTGGCGCTGCCATAACTTCCTGTGGGTTCAAGCTGTTGTGACTCCAACTTGTTCATTTTTCAGCTCACCACATGTTTAGCTAGGCCCCATTTTCCCCTTTATCTAGCCATATGTAGAGGCTTCAGGTGGCAAAAGTACTAGTCTTTAGTACTCAAATAAAAGTACAGATACTTCATAAAAAATGGCTCTGCTAAAAATAAAAGTATTGAAGTTGCTCCCTTACTTGAGTAAAAGTAAAAAATGTGTCAAGAAATCTAAGGGACCTGCCTAACAGAAAACAGGCTCAAACTACCAACATTTTTCATGTAGCCTCAAGAGAATCATGTTTTCTAGGTTTCTGCTGATATCCGGAGTTTCTGAGAAATCTATGTTTATATATGATTTTTTTGAAATTCCTAAAAACACCTAACTAGTCATTTACTATGGTCTACTGCCGGTGGTCTTGTATAGACCCCTATACAAATAAAAACGATCGCAGAGTGCACCCAGCCAATAGGCTTTGACTTCCTGTTTTTGAGACTGTCAATCAAAGTGAATGCTGAACTGTGCACGGAAACAAGGCTGCGCGTCACAACAGCAAACAGGTAAATATGATTTTGGCTCTTACCTGACCCATAGACCTATATCAATGAGACCCAATGCAACCTTGTTACGTTCTGCGATGCGCGTGCAGAAAAGTTTCCGGTAGATTGCAGAGGCAGGGGGAGGAGGTAGAGCTGTTGAGGGCGGGACATTGAGACGTAGCTCAGAAACTCCGGATATCAGCTTTCAGTAAAGTACAGATACTAGAAAAAATAACTACTTAAGTAAAATAACGAGGTATTTGTACTTACTTGTCACCTCTGGCTATAAGTAAACTTTATCTGTTGTTTGATAATTATTTTCTAAACACCATTGTGTATAGAGTACTGATATATCCTACTCTAGTAGAAGTACTACTGTTACTCAAGTACAAATACAAGTAACTGTACATAAAATACTCAAGTACAAGTAAAAAGTAGCTCAATTAAGGAGTCCTAAAAGTAAAAGGCACTAGTTACTTTCACCCCCCCAACGTTTTTTTTTTTCAATAAATCTTGCCACGGTTCCCTTACATACAGTAAACATCTCATGTATAAACTTAAAAAAGAAGAGACCAAATCTAGCACATTTGGAACTTAATCTATTTTCCCCAAAGGCACCTGTATAAAATAAAAGGTTTGTCAAAATGCACAATTCTTAAAAAAAAAAATTTGACTCAAAATAAATAAAAAAAAAATCAGGTAAGTATAGATACATTTATAAAATCTAAAACTAAGAAAATAACTGATATTCATGCATTACTTTCAATTCATGGCGCATTACACGTAATACGTTGATGCAATGCCTTTGATTGACGTCTGGTCATTTCATTTTTTGTAGTTTCACAATGTCGATTGTTCTAAAACAAAAAAATTAATAATTTACTTAGCAACAGTTGGGTGTAGAAATGTAACAAATTACTTTACTTCTTTTAAAACGTACTTGCGTACAAGTAAAATTACTGATTTAGAAATATACCCAAAAAAGTACAAGTAGGTCTGCCCATAAAGGCAACTCAATTACTGTAACGTGAGTACTTGTAATCTGTTATTTTCACCTCGGCTTCAGTCTTCTACTATAAATGAGGCTGTTTGTCATCCTTGTAACGCTGCTTGTAATTAGTATGCACATTTTCTGTTAGCATGTTTTCATCGTGGTGGGATTTCTCAGCTGCTGCTAAATAGGTTGTGGTAGCTTTTCTTCACGCCGCAAATACGCATGTAGTGGGTCGAGAGAATTGAGTGAATATTGCCATGCTTGGTCTCCAGTGGAGAATCAATCACATCGGAACATAATTAAAACCTCAATGGAATAATGATTGGGCGTTTGTGTATCATTGTGGGTAATTGATTATTGTTTAACTAATACAAATTAATTTTTCAATATTTGTTGGGTGGTATTGGCTCGGGGAAAAAAGAGTGCAATTAGTGTGTATTACATTTGTTACGCTGCCTTTTTTTAGAAACCTACATTGAAAAGGAAAATACCACCATTGCCTGTTTCAGTAATTCAATGTGTGCATGAGTACAGATGTTTTTGTAATTATTAATTAAGTTTATTTTGTGATTTTTTTCTTATTGAAAAATGGCTTTTAGATTATAAAAATAATGTTTAGACAGATGAAGCATAGACTTTTACTTTATTTTTGTATTGTTCTTCATGCAATTTGTTATGACTTTGTTTCATGTATTTGTATTGGGAACAGAGTGTAAATATAATTACATTTTTCAGTTATAAATTTTAAAATATGCATAGTCTCAACAAAACAACATATATGCATATATAGTTGTATAATAATGTAGTAAATAATCAAACAAACAAGAAATAAACAACATTCTTCCAATTCCAGTGTGTTTAGTTATTATTATATATACTATATACACTCGTGAAAGAGAGTATTAATCTCAATGTAGTCATTCTGGTTAAATAAATGTATAATAATAATAAGAAGAGAGATTATATCCCACAAGGAAATCAGAATAATCAGTATATTCAGTAACAATAAAAACTTAATGTAGAAAGACACGCAAACCCACACATGCAGTATCTACTTATAAGGCAGTGTATCTTAACACCATTTTGTATAATATTAACAAAAATGCCCTTCATTATTATGGTGGCATTTGTAACCATTTAACAAGATAATGATGGAAAACTACATTTAAATAACAACTAGGAGAATATGTAGAGGAGCGGCATCCAGTGCATATTTTCCGGAGGATGTAAAATAACCACAGCTAACGCCATGAAAAAGCAAACAATGCAGAGGTGAATGTAGTTATTTCTGATGTCAGTGAAGTATGTAGGCCTTCTGTTCAAAGGCCAATCACCCACTATTTTTAAACTAATTATCAATCACGAAGCACTGAAATCAAAATGGCTATAACTTGACATTTAGGATGGAATCTTTTTATGCTATTATTCCACTGCTTTTGTTGCTGGTTCAGAGCTATTCACTTTAACCTCAAATCTTCACATGAACTAACAACCTCGTGTACATTATTCATTTGTGTGATGTAGCTTTGGTTTTAAGTAGAAACTGGTTTACTTTTAAATGTCAGTGATATACTTTCTTGTTCTCTGCCACAATTCCTATGCTGTAATGATGGACTTTTGTCCATTCTTCTTGTCAGCAATGTTGCTATTGACAACCAGTCATCAAAGCTCATTGGCAGTGTCTGTTTTACACCAGCTGCTAATAACTTCTTTAGTTTGGCCTTGGTGTCTTTTTGTTACTGATGTTTTTTTTTTTTTTCCTTGAAGAAGCTACATTAGGTAGTAATCTACTGTTCACATAAAATGTTTGCTGTACCTTACACAACATACAAAAGCAGACAGAAGACGGCCAACGGGAACAGTTGAGTCAATTAGGCATGAATACGAACCTTTGGCCTGTTTTGGAATAAAATGAGAAAGCCTTGACCAAAGACATGGGCGACCCTTCCTCCAGCTCCACATCATTAGCTGGCAGTGTGTCTAAACCTCATTCCAATGTGCTGCCTCACCCTGGTGGCATAGACAGACTAATTGCTCTTGAAATTGGCCACAGAAAAAGATGAATTGCAATTATATGTCCACTACGTGTGTGTGGGTGTCAAGCAAGTTATCCAACTCTTGCAAGAACAGTTTCTCGTGTGTCCAGTTGTTTCTGTCTGGTTCAGTTGGCAGCTAATGAAAGGTTGTGTGTGCTAATAAAGAGATCACCACGGTGTAGTGTCAGGTCAAAACCAAGACGAGTGTCAGAACAAGCTTTCTGACAAGGACCCATATCACAACCTTCTAATGTAGACGCTACTTTCCCTGTGTGGACCCGGACGATATATGGAGAGTTCAGGGATGAAGAAAAGATGAAGGAGCAGGAAAAGGCTATGTTGATGTTGTTTTGTCCCGATTCTCACCATGTTAAACGGAGGCTCTCTAAATGTCCAAGAGAGGTCAGCCCATCTTTTATCTCAAGTGCCACTTTTTTTTTTTTTTTTTCCTTGTGTGTTTGATATTCAAGGTCACACAAGCCCATTTACATTCACAGAATGCTTAGTTATTCCACAGGGTCACAATGTCAAAGCGAGACATGTATTTCTATGTACTTTTGACAACATCGTAAGCCTCTCAGGGGATAAGAATAGTGTCCTTCTGTCACTATAACCTTACCATCCTTTAGCGAGCGGATAAACATCTGAGCAAAAATATCACATTTGGTAGTTGTAAAATGGTTGGTTTTGTACTGATCTACTGATCTGCATTTTAATCTCAATATTTAAAAAAAGGGGCATATTTTATCCTGATGTGTTCTCTTAATATCAGAAATTGCTGGAACTATTTTGTTTGTTAATAGTGTGATTAAAGTTCCAATATCAAGATTTCTGGGTAACACTTTACTTGAAGTGTTATAAATAAGGCTAACATTACGCTGTCATTATCTGTCATTAGTAGGGATGAGAATCGAAAACCCGTTCTTTCTGAGAACCTGTTTCCAGTAATATAATTCCAAGGAATCGTTTGTTTGCTTGCCTGTCAATTCCTCTTATCGGTTTCTCGTACGTCGCAAATACGTAACGATAAACTCCCCCAAGACCTGTATATTTTGTTTATGCTAGCACCAAGTGAAGCTCCTTCCACCATGGAGTTAGTTGTTGTCCACCACGGAGAATCCACCTCCTCCACCTGCAGCTGTGCTGTCCTTCGTGCTGTGTTTGTAGCATCTCTGTTGCTACGCTACTCACTTCCGGGTTCTGTACACTCGCGCAAAATTTGCTTCTTGCACGGATTTTTCTTCCAAAAACAACAAACTGCCGCAAGAACACACACCTCGTTGCCAATTTATGTCCTCATAACAAGTAATCAGACACGGGAGACGGACTGGTGCTGATCGTTGTCTTTAGTTTGCTCTTTGAACTGTAACTGTAATCTGTTACAGTTACAATTTAGTTGGTAATCAGATTACAGGTGCATTGTTAAAATCAATGGATTACACAACGTTACTTCTCAGTTTTGCGGGTTTATTCACTCCCAACATGGCAACGCAATGCTTTTCCCAGAAGCCCAAATGTAAATATGAAAAAACCTATTCGCGTTGGTCACTCAGTGTAATGATGTCATAAAACAAGCAGGAGGAGAAAGACGTGGAACCAGAGGCGTTTATTGAGCGGTATCTGCAGCACAGAGCGTGTATGGAGGCTGTGAGATGATGGCTTTAGAAAACTTGCTTCGTCTGTAAATACTTTCCACAGAAGAGTGACACAGTTTGACAAACTTTTCTGATATTTAAACCTGGCAGAACCTCATTAAACAGCAGCTGTACAATAGCAAATAGGCTGATCAGAGTTAGCATGCTAACGGTAGCTTCTCTTCTATGTTGGGTGATGATGTCAGGGCACAGAATAATTGATCTATGGAGAGATAACTCAGCTCACTGAAAAGATGGAGTTGTTTGTATGTTGTTGTTGTGCATGTGCACCCTCACGTGTGCGCATGTGAAAAGTATTGATTCCATGGCTGCTCTGTTTGTATGATGAAGTAATCAGATCTTTCTTTTGTGTTCACTAACAGTGGGATATCACACAGTACACTCCTCTCATTCTACATTTCACTCATCACAACATGTTATTATTGAGAGCTGAACTTTAATTCTGATAACTGATTTATTAATTGTTTATTCCTTTGTAGAGTTGCAATTTGAATGCAGTTGTTGATCACATTGATTACTGATCAGTATTATTGCTTCTGCCTGTTGGACTGTTTATTGTCCCAATATCTGACAGCTTTAAACTAAAGAAATGCTTGAAAATGGCACACATTAATTCCAGAACGCATTGGTTTGTTTTCAGTGTGACTTGCTTCCTTTGAATAATCCTGAGGAGACACTTTAATTTCAGCTGCTTGTCTCTCACAGTGTGAACAACACTCTAGTATTTAAACTAATAACTAGTAGTGCTGAGGATGTTTTTCAGATAATTAACAAATACACACAATATTATTAAACACAATGTTTGGACCTTGTAGATTATTTTTGTGCTTCAATTAAACTGTTCCAGAGAAACGTTGTGTGATAGACTAGTCGACTAGTCGATAAGGAAACAGTGTAGTCAACAAAAAGAATCATGGATCAACAAGGATAATAGTCAGTTAGCAACGTCCCTCATCTCTTTCTACTTCTTAAAGGGCTCATGTTAAGCTAAATCCACTTTTCTGTGCCTTAAACATGATAAAGTGCTGTTTGGGCTTCATACACATGCCCAAAGTGTTTCACTGTGTTTCATTGATTCTCTCAATCGTTAGTTAGAGGATGATTTGCTCCTTTCTTATTGCAGGGTGAGCCCAAACACCTCGCTCCAATTTGATGACGCGTTCCCACTTTGATGACGAATTTGACGCGGCACTGAGCTGGAGAAGCCGCGCCTCCAGGAAGCTCTCTGCCGTGATTGACATGTAAACAGACACGCCCACTAAGGTGAGCATTTCAGCGTCCTTTGCGCAGTGCTATGTATGTATTTTCTACAGTCTATGTATTTACCGGCGAACGCCCCGCCCCCACGCTCTGCCTCATGTTTATAAAGCAGCACAAGCTCGGCTATGGAGTGGGTGGGAGGAGGGCGGGCTGTCCTCTGGCCCTACGTCATCGTGCGAGGAGGAGGAAGTCAGTGTCCTGTCTACACGACACGCCCACTCATGAATATGCATACATAGGCCTCAAATCAGCCCATTTGTGTAGAGTTGCTCAAAAACTGACTTTTCAGAGGCTAAAACTCTGGAAAACAGGTGAGTTTGGGAAAATAAACCTCAATACTATGTTTTTGGGGTTCTTAGAACAAATGGAGATCGGTGAAAAATAGCATGACATGGGACCTTTAATGTGCAGTTAGTTACAGATAGCCTACTGTCTACAGTTAGCGCTAGGCTACGGTCTATGTTCCCGTACATACCAAGTCCTCCCTGATGTGCTAACATGGTTTTTTGAATAGATGAGTAGACTTCACACATTACATTTAAAACAGATGATTATTAGTCAAGTCAAAGTCAAAGTGTTTATTGTCATCTGTACAGTTAGAAACACGTTTCCCTGTACAATGAAATTCTTGCTTTGCCGACCGCCAGTGAATGCCTACGTAATAAAGGAATAAATAATAAAGGACTAAATCGAGATAAAAGAACTATAATAAATAACAGTGGCATGCAACACTGTTATTCAACAAAAAAAAAAAAACCTGAACATTAAATACAAAACACCTGTACAATTAAAAATACAAATATATTAGCTATACAGAGGAGAGGTGATATATACAATGGTATGTGCAAAAAAGCTGTTTCATAATAGAGAGACATGGTGTTAGCTGTGCATGAGTAAGAGTTATTACTGTGAAGTGTGATGTCACCATCAGCACTGATAATGTTTTACTATTTACAATAGTCTTTATTCTTATTAATGATAGCGGCATTCATAAATCAATTTTTATGTGGAAGTAATCCAAGTAATCAGATTGCAATACTCAGATTAAGTAATGTAAGGGAAAACGTTACAAATTACATGTCTGGGCATGTAATCTGTAACTGATTACATTTTGAGAGTAACCTTCCCAACACCAACCTTATGTATACATCTTCAAGTAAAGTGTTACCTATTTCTGTATGTTGTTGCTTAAAACAAGCTACTTTGAATGCTGCTTCTATTAAGTATTTTTATGATTCAGTTCATCATAACATACAATTGGACATTTTGAAATTTGCTTCTAATATACTGTCAATCTGTATTTTGAGGGGTTTCCTATGTGGACGTGTGACACAAGAAGCCGGTTTGGTGGCCTCTTTTCTCTAAAATCTGGAAATCTCTGAAATAAGGGAGGAACTCTGTGCAGTGGATCACTCAGCTTGTGCGTTGATGAAGAATGCCTGCGAGAACTAAGTGAAGTGCAGAACATATTGATCATTGACACTTTGAACGCACCTTAAAGCACTGGGTTCTTCACGGGGCTATGCCTGTGAAAGGATCCGTTTGCCATTAATCCAAGTACCAGCTCCCTCCTCAGGGTGGGTGTGGCTGTCACAGGCTTTTTTTCAGCCAGCTTTGGAACCCTGGAAGACTGATTTGTAGATCTGTAACTTTGGGATATGAATTGGCTCTAAGTGCTGGGTCGATTGGGCCAGGGTGCAACGTGTCACCACTGCTTCATCTAGTTGCGGCAGATTCCCTCAAGTAAAACATGAATTTTTACCATATTCTCAGACTCATTAGCATTCAAGCATTGAAGATTAACATTCTCGTAATCTACTTCTCCATTATACACAGTTTGGCGTGATTTGCTCATGTTTTTTGTGCACTGTCTTATAAAAAAGATGACAACCACAATGTTGTTGCAGAGACTACTGCTCCCACTTGTCATTTGGGTTACGGCAATGAAAAACATCATCTGCTAGCGGGAACCAAAACTGTCAATTTATAGTTATCAATTATCGGCAAACAGTGCATTGTTTTGCATTTTTCAAACTGGATACATGCAGGGTTGCAATTTACAATTACGTAATCACCATTGTAATCACGTAATTGATAATTAATGACAATTATGACATAATTATAATTGAAAAATATGTTCCAATTGTAATTATAATTGACTTCAGATAATTTACTTCATAATTGTAATTTGGTGTGAAAATTGTATTAAAATTGTACATTTTAATAAACGCAAAACTCAGAAACCATTATCACCAAGTATCAAGTTTTTCCACGACTTGTCAATTCTATGGAGGATCATTTTAACCATTTGAAAAAATTGAATCTTGATGTATAGTGACAGAAAAAAAAAGATGCCCACACAAATAATATTAATACCAATATTTTCACTGATTAGGAAGCGTAACATGGTAACCAAGAGATGACAAACAAATGGGATGATATCCAACATTTTTTTGTGAATTTTACAGCTTATTTAAGACATGGGTCAAAACTGACCCATTATCATAAGAGATAATAACAGAAAGCCAACACAAGAGGAAGGTTAACTTTCATGGGGTTGTTTCTTTCAGGCTCAGTAATTATGATGAATTGCAACTGAACTTTAGTATTTGACAACATATTTATTGTAATTTACTATCAGGCAAAAAATGGTCATTGTAATTTTAATTGTAATTGGAAAAAATGCTGGTCAACATAATCATAATTGACTTGTGAAAAAAAGATAAAGGAAAGTGTAATTGAAAAATTAAATTGACCCCAACCAAAAAATTTATGATTTTCTTTGTAAAATAAGATGTTAATAAAATGTGTGCTGTAAATAAATGTTGTAATAAGGGCAATAAAGTATCTGTCAGGTAAGGCCACTGTGTCATTAAGTTCACAAAGTTTCAAAAGGTGCCTCAACGTTTCTATAAACTGATGCTAATTACGGTACTTGGCATTCATTCAATCATAGACTGAATAACTAGATACCTACTTGACTTTATATGCACAATCCAACATTTTGCAGGTTTCTGGAATTTATTGTCAAACTAAGTTTATGTCTTTGTAATTTTTTTTTCCCTTTGCATTTTAGAGCAGAGACTGTTTTTTACAGAATGGTCATGTAAGCTCGGTAAAAGCAAAACAAAAATAACTGCAGAATACGCCGAAAGTGCTTCAACTTTGGAAACTCTATGCCTTTTAAAAAAATGTTTTTGAAGCATCTGCATAGATCTAGATGAACACTCATTCTTACTTCCTCTGTAAGGCTCATTAAATTCACGCCTACACAACCCCAGCTCACACTAAACTTTTTGTTTCAGTCGTGCATTAAATCATTGTGTGGGTTCAATTGCATCCAAAACCATCCACCGATTTCAATGACCATGATGTCTAATATTAATGATACTTCATAATAAATGCAAGTGTATATTATTGATTGTGCTGTCTATTAAATTACAAAAACAGATAAGGTTTCACAGAGCATAGCATTACCACTGTGCATTGGTGCAACACATACAACTGTCGTAATCAATTTGACTGACATATTACAGATACAAACTGGTTCCCAAGCTTGTGGTAAACTCATTGTGGTAAAGTGGGCTCCCGCCTGAATTTTTTTGTACAAAAACATGTGTATCTTTGGCCTAATGTTTATTATTATCACCAAACTTCTGCAGTTGGTGTCCATACATTAGTTAAATTATTTCTGCTTTTACAGCCTTCGCTAATGAGAATTTGCTTTATATTTGATGTAAATCTCTAGGTTTTTTGGGTGTACTACAGATTTCTGTATTTAAAACATGATTTATTGTCACTCAGTATCATATACTTCCAAAATTTCACATCATCTGTAACCACTAAGGGTCCTACTTCAATCTGAACAAAAATATATATTTAGGTCATGTAGCTTAGAAACATGTTTTTTTTTATGGGTATGTGATTTTCGGAGAAAAGTGGCTAGGGCTTAAGAGTAACTAAACCCAAAAACCACTTTTTGTATAGTGTTGTGTAATTCTTGTCCAACTTTTTTAGTCAAAATATTTCAATTTGGCGTAATTCATGGTAAAACTAAAGAGTGACTGCCTTCTATGGGTTGAAACCTGGCTATTACAAGCTAAATTTGCTATTGGCTGAAGATGTCAGTTTGTGACATTTTGTTGGCTTCTTATGTCATGAACCACCACTGTTGGCCACGCCCCTCCTATAAAAACTACTGTGCAGTCTGTGGCAAGTAGGTTTGATTGAGTGAAGTGCAAATAGAGCGTATTGAGAAGAGAGTTAGAATAGCATAGATTGTTCTTTGGATATACTATTGTATAAACTAGGCGTGTCTTAAGTGCTCCAAGAGCCCCGCCCTTAATTAAAGTTTTTTTTTTTTTTAATTTATAGCCTAGACGCACATTGGCCAAAATCTCAGGGTTTGATTAGTCTTGAAAGGAATCTTGCCTGCACATTGTTTAAGTTGGAGATATGTTTGTGTTAAAAATAACGAAAATTGACGAATTTAACCTGCAACTACTTTATCTTGTTGGATAACTGGGCGGTGGCGCTTGTGCGCACTCTCTCGCGCGTCACTCTACCTACCGCGGAGCCTTATTGTTTTGTCGGGTTAACCTCTCTTTAATTATTATCGTCCAGTGAGTTCTGGAATGGGTTACAGTGTGATGGGATTTGTTATACAGTTTACTCTGTTTCACTAGTGGTTGCCCTATCTAGTTCCCAGTAGGTCAAAGATACATCCAGTAACCACAGTATCTCACCTATGTGGCCTGTCAATGCACTAAGTTGCTCCCCGTTGCTAAAGAGGCCTGGGGTAATGCTTACCTCGAGAGGAGGTGGAGGGTTTCTTCTTGTTAAAGAAAAGTGGACTACAAAACGTTTTTAGTTGGATATATCTGAGTTGTCCTCAGACAGGAGATCCTTTTATATTACAATAAACATTTAATGCAATCTCCCTTCAGTTAGGGATAATATGAAAAGTAAAAATCCTTCTATAGGTAAATAAGTAAAAGGTGCATTAAGAATCCCTCTAAGGGTTCTCCAATAGAGATAATATCTACATAAAGCATCCAATTCTCCAGAGAGATATCATATAAGCGTAACCTCAAAATTGAGCTTGCCTTTGTTTTCTTCCAAAGTTAAAAGCAGGCTGGCTTATATAGTCCACTCGTTATGCAAGCAGGAAACATCATGTGACCAAAATCAATAAAACAGAGCATATTGTGAGTTTTCAGATGTACCACATAATACACAAAATGCATCTAACTGTCACATTCTGGTTTCCTAATATGGCAAAGCATATGTTTGAAGCGTAGATACAGAAACCACATTGAACTTTGTGAACTTTGTGCCATGTCTTAACACATCATAAGGCGTTGTGGTGTGCACATAGCATATGTTTGAAGACAACTGAAGCAATGGAAACAATAAAAAAAACAAGTGATAGCACACAGGCAGAATATGCACCGATAGCAAAGACAGTAAAATAGTAAAATATAATAGTTAAAACAGTATTGTGGTGTGTAACAGTGGTGAGGAGTTTTGGATTATCTCAACAATCTAGTTTATCATTCATACAGTGTAAAAATACACAAATAAGTTAATTGGAATGGAGGAACATTGCTTTGTAATGCGAAAAAACATTATGTTAAGCAGATCCTGGCAAAATTAAGACAAAATTAAACCAGATAATAGGTCTAAGAAATAAGACTATAGCCGAGGAACACTAAACCAATCCATTTCATTTAAATTGAATTTTGGCCTCATGCTCTGTCATAGCATTAATAGCTTTTGCAAATATCTACCACAGGAATAGAAAACAACCCAAGCTTAATGTAGCACACAGTAAATAACAATAACCTATAGCTAACACAATGCTAACAAATCTACTGAAAATCCATCATACAGTACAAGCGACAGACTGATTAACAACACCCACCAAAAAAATTAAAGCACTGATCAAACTACCAACTTAACATAGCATTAACATAAAATTCAACTCAATGCTGCGTAAGCAAATTGGATAAAACAGCACTGCTCACAAATAACACAAACCATACAAATACACACACACGCGAGAATTACAAATCTACACTCACATACTTTGTTATGCTAAGCCCAAAAACACTCACATCCATCTGAATAATAGGGAATCTTAACAGTCCCCTTACAAACAAGCATAAACACAATGCCTCGGTTCAAATAGAAAGTCTCATGCATTGTTAATCACACTAAACAACATCTGACTCCAATTATATTTGCTAAAAGACAGATTAAATGTAATTGTGCCTTGTGAATGTGTCATAATTTAACTACAAAAGTAGATAAATATAGGTGTGAACTTCAAAACAAAGCTTTGCATCAAATAATTGGATTTTTTTCTGCTTTTGTGTGTGTGTGTGTGTGTGTGTGTGTGTATCTGCAGTGTGCTGGAGGGAGACAGATGGGACGGACCTCCACTGTCCCTGCACTACTTTCTCTATGCATGATTTCTATCACATTTGATGGCTTGTTTGAGTGCCAGAGAATCACACATGAGCACACACACACACACACACACACACAGTCGCACACAGGAACTCATGTGACAACTGCTACTGTTTCATTAATCATCTACATGTGTAAATTAGGCATGAAGAGGGATTATTTGGAGCATAAAACCATACACTCAAAAAAATGATTCATTGGACAAACTCAATATAATTGTGGGCAGATGTTACAACCAAAAAATACAGTTCACTCCAACTCGAACAAAGTCTTTTTGTATATGTTAATGTAATTTAGTTCAACCAACAGATATTATTCTCATTAGTTAGACTAAAATCAAAGGCTTTCATCAAAAGAGATTTAATGCGTTAGGTCAAGCTGTTTTTAATAATTAGGAGCTAAAGTTAAAGGCTTGTATATAAAGAGATATAAAAGAGTTACTGTAGGTCAAGCGGTTCTTTATACTTAAAGCTAAAGTTAATTTTTTGAATTACATGAATTAATTTTAATTGTGGTTGTTCAACTCAAAATTTTTTATTCTCAATAAAACATACAAATTGAATCCACACCATTATACTTGTTTTAAAAGATTTATTTTTTCAAAACATATTGCACGTGTTGCCCTGAACACGTTAAAAACAAGTTACTCCAACAAGTTACTCCACACCTATAACAAAATCCATAAAAGGTACTGCTTTGAATGTTGGCAAATCACAAATATTTATTACAATATCCTTTGCAATATTACAATATCCTGAGCGAAAGCAGATTTATATAGGCCAATATTTTAGGTAATTTCATGTTATTTTTTTTTTTTTTTAAATCTCTCAAATAGCCTATAGCTAAACGTTTATCAATATAGTAAAGGTTTCAATCATAGAAATATATCTAACAGAGGCCGATAATGTTTTATTCTAAGGACAATACTGATTATTGGGGATTTTGATAGGCTGATACTGATATGTCTTTTCTATCACTTCCGGTGTCGGAGATATCGGCATCAGCCGGTAATGTAAAATACCTCATACGGCCTGGCCCTAACCATCACCATTGTATCTTATCTATAACAATTTTCAATATTCTAAATCTCCAAAAACTTTCTTTCTATTACTTTAGCAGGTCATATTTCATTCACCTCTGAAATTTTACTGCCCTTGAACAAGTATAAAATGTGCACAATGAACAAATTCCTCACTTTGCGCAAAAACACTTTCAGCGTTGATGTTTTATCTATAATTCACATGAATAGAAAATGAATATTCACTAAACGCAGAAATGAAGAAGGCATTAACAAATCACAATTAATAGCATGTTGCACACATGACTGCATAGTTCATTTTGCTTGTAAAAATTTTGTCACAATTCAAAACGTATTTTGACATTAAGTTAATGATTTCGATTAGACTGAATACATTTAATTTTTTTTTTTTTTTTTTTTTTAACAAATATTATTGTGCTAACAAGCAAAAATTCCTCAAAGCAGAATCTGCTGTATTGTATCAAAAATACATTCTAGAGCTTAGCTCTTTAGACTTTTGAGAATACTGTATTTAAGTTTAGTTTTTAGTTTATGTGAGCTGCTTACATTCTTATTTTCTTAAAGATTTCACATCATTACACAATCATGATAATTGATAGCCAAATCCTGCCACAGCTGATCTGTGCGAAGGTGGCACGTTCAAACTTTGGTCTCTCGCTGTTGCTGGCCGAAATGAGTGTCTACTGTAACTAGCAGCTAATGCTACAAACACAGCAGTAGCTAGCACATGTTGCTCTCCCTCCTCTCTTACCTCGCTCTGTCCGCTCGGTAGCCAGTTAGCTATTCAAGCTAAATGGCGGTGTCCGGAACATTGCAGCTGAACCATGTCTACACAAACACGAAAATACAGCACTCTCTAATACACCCCTAGTTTGGGAGCGGAAACGGCTGTGTATTCAGCCGCACGGCAGTGCGCCTCCTCCAACCTGTAAGCGGTTAGCAACACCTGCTAAGTTAGCCGTTGGCAGCTAAAGCCTAACGTTATGTCCAAACATGGGATATATGAAATATATCTCCAACAAAAATTTGACCTCGCAATTTTTACTTACAATGAATTGCTTACGATAACTTCACAGACACCTGGACAAATTAGCTTGACTTGTAATTATCACCAGCCTGAATTACTACATATTGTACAACAACATGTAGGCTATGACTTTTTATAATGCTACAGCAAAAAGTATTTTATGTTTGCTTTGCAAAACATATATAAATGTGTTTTGTTTGAATACCAATGAAAAAAAAAATTGGTTACATGTTGAAAACATATTTGGTTATTAACAAATATATTTTTTATTGTTAACTAGAAATGTGTACCGAAGAGGGGCTCATTTAATGAAAATAATTTAGGTTAAAGGAAATAATTTTTTTTGGATGCTGTTAAAACAAATTTATAGGCAAATAAAATATAAATGTGTCACCTCAAAGATCGGTTTGATAAACAAAAACATTTTAGTTTACAATTCACAATTCTATTTAGGTTATGGTTAAACTTAATATAGTATCATCAAGCAAATGAATACAGAATGTGTAACTCTTAAGAGAGGCCTGAGTGTAGACATACTGTCCTTCGCTGTTTTGAATCAGGAATAAAGCTAGTGAGCTGATGTCCTGTATGATCATCCTAGTGTTATTTTTGTTTAATTATAACAACTAATAAACATATATTCTTCCTAAAATCCAATACTTTTTTTCACATTTTGCTTCATTTTTGGTTTACTTTTAAAGCCCACAGTTGTTTTTGCTGTGTTACGGTGAATTTTACGGTTACCTCGTCTTTGACTTGAAAACACACTCTGTGGTGATAAATGATGAAGACCAGACAGGAGAGATAATGAAGTAATAAAAAATGATTTAATCTAAACTAAATAAAAAGGTACAAAGCGGGATAGACAAAGAAGTGGTCTCCTCTGGCCAGAGGAGAGACGCGAAGAAGAAGGGACCAAAAGTTCCTTTCACACACATTTATACCCCACTGTCCCACCTCCCCCCTTCCACAGAAAACAAAGAAGAGACCAGGGGGGGAAGGTCAGTCTGCCGGAGGTGACACCTCCGATGTCGGGGTGGGTTTGGTTCGTGCTCTGGCCTTGGAGATTAAACTGAGGCCAACTGACATTCCTTTATAGAAGCTGTATCATGGGAGTATGGGTCCACTGACTTTGCAGGAAGAGGAAAAGACATCAGACAGGAGTGGAAAGTTACAAATTGGGGTATTAAGTTGAATGAGATCAAAAAGCAAATATATGAGTATACATAATTAATCAATTTTGCCACCACAGCTGTTATGGCAAACTTAAAGGCTTTTTATATAAAATGTCTTGCCATCCGAGATTAACAGAACAACAAGCGGCTTATTAGAGTAATTCATCAAATCATTGGGCAGTGCTGATTAAATCAACCTGGAAATAAATGGTTTGATCTAAAGCCCTGTGACGCCCAAAGTCCTCACAGCCTACCTTTCTGATTAGGACACAATTTATCCCTCGGCTTTCCAGAGTCTTACATTTTAATTTATTGTAAAGCCTCAATGCCATCTTTGTTCTTGCCCAATGGCAGGAACGACAGGTTTGTGATGAAGGATCGTTGGGTAACACTTTGGTCTCAAGATAAGTCAAATTGCCCCCTTAAACCCCCACAAGCACAGGCAGTTAGTTTCAGTCTGTTTCAGATGAAATGGCTAAAATTTAGTGTACATACATTATTAATTCATTTACCCTGATCTGACTGCTTTATAATTGAAGAATACGCTACGCACTATGAAGTCAGAGTGCACATTTAGACTCGAGAGCTATACTTGCACACTTATAATAGTATTTACGATGCGGACATATTATAAAGATTTTTGAATAGATTGTGGCTGGAGGTTTATTTTAAACTGATTTAAAAGTATCTGTCATGTGCAAACATTAAAGCGTGAATAAAAAATCTAGTTATTAGTAAATCTAAATGGAAAATGTTTTAGATTAAAAACTAAATAAAATTGTTCAAAACACATACACAACTGAATTATAAAGGCTGTCACTAGCCTTTATGCCTATTGTTTGTTTGTTTGTTTTATTTAGATCCCCATTAGCCATACTGCAAAAACAGTAGCTATTCTTCCTGGGGTCCTACATCACAGTCTATATATGCATTACAGTACAACAAACACATTTCATAAGATGTACCAACAACTTTCACACAGAAACCAAAATATAACACAAAAAAAAAACACAAATAACCAAAGCATACATAATACATGACAACATTAACCGAAATACACACAACATAGAAATACAAGAATGAATGTAAACGGACAATTGATGAAAATAAAACTCTACCTGTATAATTTCTAAGAAGAAGCTAAAATGAAAGACACAGACATGCATATTTGTTAAAAAAAAAAAAAAAAAAAAAAAAACGAATAAAAACTCAAAAACAACCCAAGCGTATAGCCATAAAACATAACTTTAAATGCCATTTATAGGAAGCTTGTCAACTGTAAATCAACTGAATAATGTGAAGGGTTCTATCCACTATTAGACGCTAAGGAGTTTGCTGTGTCTTTGGAAAAGGTCACACAACTTGTGCAGGTTTTTTGTTTGTAAAGAAGGTAACCAAGTTTTACATGTGCAGTGTTACACTGTCTGCGATTGGTTTAAATTCACTGATCATGCAATAAGCTCTAAACCAGGTGTGAGCAAAGATATTTTTTGAGGGCCTGAGACTGCTCTATGATAATTATTTAGGGAGTCTATTTTTCATTTTCAAATTTTTCCAAATTCTTTATGTTTTCTGTTTCTCTTATTTGGTATGTAATTACTGACATACTAAATCATACCAAAAATGCTTAATAATAGGGATTATTTAAGTTATATCTTGTAAATAAATGTACTCTTTGTTGCTGGTCTGCTCAAATCATGTAAGGTTTTGTAACACAAGATACATAAAAAGTCAGTTTATTTGTGATTTCCATTTTGGGAAGGTACGTTTGTGATTTGCCTCCTTTTTCTGTGATCACTGATTATGGTAATAGTTATAGGGCCAATCGTAGGCTAACTATTACCATTCTAATAAGAATTCACGCAGTTAATGAAATAATCTGAATATAAAATTTGTCACATAAATGTACTCGTTTTAGCTTATTACATCCTTAAATTGAAATGTACCAGTTCAGTCAGCAGGTGACACAATCTAATTTAATGGTATGCCATTAAGCACAAGCCGGTGTTAAGACGTGCGCTCTTTCAGAGATTCTATTTAGTTGTTTGATTGATTTATAAGGACACTTTAGTTGCAGTTCTAACTGCAGACAATATAATCTGTTTCTCACAAACTACGAAGGAAGCTTTACCTTTGCCATCAGTCAACATCAGTTTTTATCTTAATAATAATTAAAAAAAGATTTTTTATTTAATCAGCTAACATAGTGGCCACAAAAAAGGTACACTTATGCAGCACCTTCCTTCAAAATAAAAGCATTTTCATCCATGTTTCTTACTGACCTCACGAAAATAATTTTGGGACTCTTCAGATGATGATCATTCTGTGACATCCAAAGGTTTCGTGCCAGTTTGCAGAGATGAAAGTAACGGATACAAGTACTCACGTTACTGTAACTGAGTTGTTTTTATTGGTATTTGTACTTTTTTGAGAATTTTTCTAATATTTATTTGTACTTAAGTACTTTTTAACAGACGTAAAGTAATGCATTACATTTCTACACCCAACCGTTACTGAGTAAATTATTATTTTTGGTGTTTAACAACAGTCAACTGCATCACATCATAGCCGACCAATCAGATTAAACGTGATTGGATGCTGGTTATTTTCTCAGTTATAGAGTTCATAAATGTAGCTATACTTAGAGCCTGATAACTTTTTTTTTTGTTTATGAGTTGAATTTATTGGTGTTATTTTATTTAAATATATATATAAAATTCATATATATATATATGAATTTTGCAAACCTTTTATTTTATACAGATGCCTTTATGGAAAATAAATAAGTTCAAATTGTGCAAGATTTGGTCTCTTCCTTTTTAAGTTCATACATGAGATGTTTACTGCAACTTTTATTTTGAGTACTATTTAAATGAACTACTTTTTGCTTGTACTTGAGTATTTTATGTATGTACATGTATGTACTAATTTTCATCAAGTAACAGTACTTCTACTGTATTACACTACTCTTTACACCTCTGCCAGTTTGTGTTATTATTTGTGTAGAGAATCCTGTTTAGTACATCAATAGTCTCTGAGCGCGACAGGCTCGCAGTAACTGTGAGACTTGTTAATTTGATTTCAGCGAGATAGATGTAGAGATTGTTGGTGAAAGGCTTGTGATGAATGGAAAAATAACTCTCAACCTGTTCCTGGAATGTCCAGTGAAAAAGGGAGAAGATGAGAGATGTTGGAGAAAAAGGCCTCCTTTATCTCGCAGCTAATTATCTAACCACTGCTATTTCCATCCAACCGACAGCTGTGTGATTAAAGGGTTTGGTCGATCAATGATAACAGGGATTGGGAGTTAGATGGAGAGAGGACGACAGAAGGCACGAGTAAAGTCAGGAGATTGGTGGCCTGTGGCTCTGTGGTTTTAGTAAGCACATCTTTAGTTTGCTTGTCCTGTTTGCTTTACAGTAAGTCCCTTGTTTATCGCTGGGGTACATTTTAAAAATAACCCGCAATAGGCGAAATGCTCAAAGTAGTGAGCTTTATTTTTTACTATTATTATACATTTTAAGGCTGTAAAACTCCTCACCACACACTTTATACACTTTTCTCAGAGAGGAATTAACATTTCTCTCTTGTTTAAACACTCTCAAAGTTCAAACCTTCGTAGATTTTAAAACATAAACCTGTTTTTAACCATACAGCACTTCAGAGTCACACTGCTAGTGATCAGACATTGATGCCGAACGCATTCAGAGTCTTTGTTGACGATGACGTCACGTCAACACGGACACTGGTCTGTTCACCCATTCAACCATGGGGTAAAAGCTGTGTTTGACCACCTGGAGCTGTATGACACGGCCTTTATAACCGGGACCGGACTAGGAAAGATTTGGTGTGGAGGAGAATCAGCGAGGAGGTGGTAGTAGCAGGTAAAAGTTCTCTCTGTAGCACTGAGCTAGTATAGCATTAGCCGCTAATCACACCGGCTTTTTTCACTGTTGGTTTATCTTTGTGAGCGGAGAAAAAGGAACACAGGTCCTCGCTTCAGCAGGCAGTGGAACTCACCGAGGTGTGTGTGTCGCTGGTGGGTGAACGCAGCATTAGCCAATCAGGACGCAGAACACAATGTGTGTTCTTACGCTGTAAAACAAATGCATTTAAAATTGCACTGTCAAAAAAATCTGCGAAACACCGAGGCCGCGAACGGTGAACCGAGTTATAGCGAGGGACTACTGTACTTTATACCAATGTAACTACAGCCTAGTTTTGTTGGGGGGCTGCATCCAGGTGTGATCTTTTGGTGCTATAGTCACAAAGCTTTCAATGAGACTTTAGTCAGAGGATTGCAGCTCAGTGGTGATTTGGTTCTTACTCGCCATGAAATACTTTTAAGATATTCAATAAACCCTCCATTTCCCATCATGATGCCCATTGCCCATGTCCACCTATCCAACCATTTTTTTTTCTTTACACTGGCTGATTTGTTTGTGGAGTACTGCTTGTACTCACATTGGGGTATTGGGCAGGGTACACCCTGGACAGGATGCCAGTCCAACACAAAGGCACTTATTCTGGGCAATTTAGAGATTATTAGAAAATATAGCAATACAGAACCCATAACATGAATGCAAATGTGAATGCTTTGTGTGAGATCTAGAGCCTTTAATCTCGTTAAACCAGTTGAAGTTACATGAATAGAGCACTGCCGTATAATAACTATGTCACAGTTTTGTCATATATTTCAGCATTCACAAGCAAGTTTTTAAAGTGTTTTTTATTATATGTGTAGCACCTGTGATTTTACGTATTCTAGGAAAATGAACAGAAAAAACGGAAATCACATTCTGAAACGGAGAAAGCAATATGACCAGTTTTTCTCTCTCTCCCTCTCTTTTGGCCTCAACATGACACAGAAATGCCTTACACGCATTTTTTAGGACAATATCAAGCATTTACAGTACATGATATTTTTCATTGGAAAAAGGATCGATGAATGACAATTATGTAAAATTCCACAATAATCCTGTTCAAAATATTGAGCTACATACAGTGTTAAGTAGGCTTTACAGTGATCTGATCGGCAATATTGGATCGGCCGATATTTAGCATTTTATGCAATTATTGAGATTGGCTGTATTGTCTTAATTTGCCGATCCGATCAATGACGTCATTGTCGTGATGAATCTTTCTGTAGATGCTCCCATTGCATTGTTTTATCCATCTCATTTACGCCAAAGAGTAATGGTGACATGTAGGTGGCAGCAGCGCACCTTTAGATGAGAGACAAGTGTTTATAAGACAGAAAATGGCACTACAAGAGTTGATGCTGAAGTTGGCAACAGCTCACAACAGCGCACACTTGACAAGAGCATGTGTGGAACTAAGTGGACTATTGAGAGTGTCGTGATGGTGAGAGAAAACGATCAAAAATACAGGGCAAGAGGTGACACTCGGCATATCCGGCTGGAGGAGAAAGTTCCATGTGTGTGGAGACTGACGGGGGAGATACTTGGAGGAATGCCAAAATACAGTAAGCAATCCATTCAATTCTGACCGAGATAAAATAATGATGTTGCCATCAAAAGCCTGGTCTCAGTGTTGTTTTTGTAGTTTTATAGAAGGAAACCAATGTTGAGGTGTCACTAAAAAAAAAATAAAAGATACAAAGACAGGTTTAGCTGATGTGTATTAGCTGAACTGGTGATCATTTTACCTGGTGACAAGTCACAGCAGAAGCATCTCCAATCAAATGGCTGTTTTGGGACCATATCATACATTTTTATAGTATTATTCCTGGCTGAGGGTCCAGAAGTGTGGCTAACGGACATGTTAAGACAGTAAAGTCATCTAAATAAGAAAAGATGATGAAAGAGTCTTTCTGTTGATCTGCTTTTGTAATTTGGGTTGAGTATCTATCCATTGGTGCTTCATGAAGTAAGTTGCAAAAGAAGGTTCCATAATTGTGTAATTGAGCAGTTGAAAAGGCAAGACTTTCCCTATGGGAAGACATAATAACAGTGTAACTGTTGTCGTTACCTATGCATTGCTTAAGGACCCAGTGTTAACATATGAATTGTTTAGTGGTTCTTGAAAAGTGAATAAAATGCTTTCGAGTTGGCCAATTTCAGAAAATGCAACTTTTACATGATGAAAGGGAAATCAGTAAAAGTGGAAAGAACAGGGGACAGCATTAGATGGCTTTTGTGGCTCTTTCATCCGTCTCTACACTTTCACACATACTGACAGGCAGAACATGTGAACAGCTTGATCACAGTGGGAATTTGTGCGCTGATGTGAACGATGGATTCTCTCTGACCACTTGGCAGCAATGGGACGCTGATTTAATCTCTGCTCGGTTGGGGCTCCCATGATTGGCTAAACCCTAGAGGGCTTTTGTTCAATAGAGACATGAAAGGTCAGGTTGAAACTCAAACAGTGCGACAACTAAACAGGACATCAGTTTTTCCGCACAACACCAATACCTTTTACACAAAATCTACTCAGAAAGCAGCAAGACAACAAAGCATGAAACATTAATGACTAATATTTCAAATTACACGCATATAAACCATATAATAACCTTTGGTGGAGTGATGGCAACGCTGCACAAGGTGGAAAAAAATAAAAGGTAATAGTAGGAATATAAATGCATTCCCCAACAGGGAGGAAACTGTCCACTCATAAATATACTCCTTTCATCACGGGGAGCTAATAGATATATTCTTGTTCACCACAGGTCTCAAGAGACACTCATTTAATTCACAGCTATAATAAGGAACAAAAATTACATGCAGGGTCACCTGTTAAATGTTCTCACTTCATAAACATTCATCAATTCCACAAACTTTAAGGTTGAGGTGAGCAAACATTTTCATGTGATACCCGTAATGTATGCCCTCAAGTTTACTTCAACTTGATTCATCTTTAGATTTCAAACTTGAAGTTTGTGGAGATGGTAAAAAGCTATACACTGACACATTATAGTGCTTAAAGTGGCATAATTGGAGTAATTGACTGATTTACCTTTTGTATTCATGTTTACAGAAAGAATAAAGTGAGGTGTAGTGTGAGTAAGACTCTCTTGCATGCATGGATGAATGTAATAAGGTTTGTATGTTCTGTTGAAAGAAATATGTAATGCTACGATATTGGCATTGGATATCGATCTGATATCAGCAAAAATATCGACCTGCATCCAAAATCTATGATGGAAGCACAACGATATATAATGTGTTTTCATTGTTTATTGAGGTTATTTTTCATGGTGTTCTAATTTCTTTATTTATTTTATTGAATTCTATTATGTCATGTTTCAGGTTAAAATGTATAAAGAGCCATTGTTTGATAATAAAGTAATGGTTAAGGAAGTGGGCTTGAAATGGGAGGGTTGCCGATTCAAATCCAACCTGGGCCATATAAACGCGTCTGCTAAATAAAATCTTGTAATGAAGCCACAGACGGACGAGGAAACCAATTCCATGCTGTAGCTAAAGGAGGTGAACATCTTTAAAAAAATCATGGATGGTAGGAAATTGCGAAAAAAGATCACCATGGCTGTGTTCGAAATCTCATACTAACGTACTACTCATTCTAAGTCTGACATAGAAGTGAGTATGTTGCGTGTTCACATTAGATAGTATCAGTATGAAAATATTAAGGGGCGGATTCACTAAAGGTTAAGGGGTATTAAACGTGTGCAAACGTCACTCTAGGCGCTAATAAGCCGTACAAATCCAAGGACTGCGTGGCTGCGCCACGTCGCAATGCACCGTCAATCCATTTAGCGCGTTTCCCTCTAATAAATATGTATAGTAGGCAGAGCTCACAAGGGGAGCAAAAAAATAGGAGGAGGACATGCAAATAAATTATTGCAGTTGGCGCAATGCAATTCATCAAATCTGGAACTGTTTGCGGTGAGTGTCTTTATTTCAGATTTTAGTGAATCCACCCCTGAATGCACATGGTGGGCATACTACTCATACTTAACCGCCCCATAATGCATTGCGAGCAGAATCTAACATTGTCTTGGGACCAGCTTGGAGGTAGAAGTCAAGTCTCCTTTTCATAACAAAAGCATCTCTTCTTGTCTTCCATTCCTTTTTGGAACCCTTTTGTAAATAGGACTCTTGTTTTGAAGTTAACCGGAAGTTTTGTCAGTAACGCAATGGTGGCATGAAATGTGTTTCCGCAAGTTTTATGGATCAAATGAGCACATGTTGTTATTCTACTTGGTCGCTTTCTTGCTTAAAATCTTCTTAGAACTTTCAAAGATGGTGAATCAATAGTTATATTTAGCCTTCAGGTTTTTGTCTTTGTAGGTTCAAAATGTATCTTAGGAAACTTGAAAGTATACTTCAGTGGGAACGGTCATCATACTAATCACACTACTAGTAAATAGTACACAGTATGTACTCATTGAGTGTGTAGCTCAGTGGTTCTCAACCTTTTGATCTGAATAATATCTACTGTTATCCAGGAAGTTTACTATTATTTGGGTCATAGTATATAGTCATTTTAAAGATGTATATCCTTGTTTTGATCAGAAAAAAATGGGTATAAAATAACCAAAAATGATAAAAAAAAAAAAAAAAACAGACAGAAAAAGTTGTAAAAATGATTCAAAGTGTCAATATCTGAACAATTAGTTTAACCAAAGTTTTAAAAAAAAAATATATGATTAAATTGGCCAAAAAATATGGTGAAAAGGTTAAAAGTGAAAATAATGGGTCAACATATGTGACATTAAGTGGAAAAGTGGTGGAAAGGGTTTATATGTGCTTAAGGCATTGAAATGTGATGGAGAAGTGGCAGAAATGGGACTATTGTAGCAAAAATGCATTAAAAGGAGCAAAATATGGCAAGAAAACGTGATGAAAACAGGTTAAAATATGGCAAGTTTGGTGGAGTTGCAGAAAAAGTGTAGAAATAAGCAAAAATGGGTTCAAATGGTTCAAAAAATATTCTTAGTTTCTTAAAGGCATCTGGCAACCCCCTCCCTATGTCTCCCGAGCCCAAGGTTGAGAACGATTGGTGTAGTGTATAGTACGTTAGTGTGCGATTTTGAACACAGCCCATCAGTTGTAATCTTCTTCTTTGTGTTATGGAAATCATCTATATTAGTATGCACTGTTTTGTAAAGGATGCAGCGCCACCTATGGAGGCGGAGTCAGGAGTTAGGAGTTAAGCCAAGAAGTCCTTATTAGTCAACTAGCGTAGCTTGATAGCTTGTGTGTGCATGTGAACACCCTCAGTGTGTTTGCATCAAGGCATGATGAAGTAATGCGTGCTGATCATTGTGAGCTGGTCACTGAGATGTGAAGGACGAGAGTTGACCACCCAGCTGCTGCTGCTTCTGTTTTTCATTACAGAGCGAAAGAGCATCGCATAGAAAAAGACAAAGTGAGAATAGGAAGGAGCGGCAGATCGTTTATTCCAGGCCCACATTTTAAAACCATCAGCCACAAACCGACCAGTTAGATTTAATGAACGAATAACAAAAATAAAGATCTGCAGCCTGTTCTGTAGAGCCCTTTTGTTTATTGTGTTAACAGTCACTCCTGTGAGTGAGAAGCACAGCTTGTGTCAAACTACTTTTACACTCCTAATGCCAGTGAAGTGCAAACATTAAGGATGCATTCTGGTTTTATTTCAATGCATTTGAAGTAAAATTGTACATTTGTTTCAGGGATGTTTTCAGAAAGTCCAGTTCCTTTTCTGGTTTTTCCTTAATCTTACTTAAGCACAAAAATGCAGAAAACTAACATCCCTTTGTGCACAATAATCATCAAGTACACAAGTTGCTGTTGATATTTTTGTTAACACATCGAACAATTCCCAATAAAGCACGTGAATAGATGTAAGAATGAATAATACTGGAGGAAAAGCTGTTTAAGGACAAAATAGTAAGAATAAAGAAAATAGATGACCGCGTGGGGGAAGCTACACACTGTACAACCTGAACGGACACTCCCTAATTGAGACAAATGAACAACCTGAGAGAGGAGTGTGCAAAAGATGCCTGCAAATTTATCTAGTCCGTCTTTTGCCCTTTTACCTCACAGGTTTGTTCATTTTATTTAAATCCACATGCAGTTTTCTCTCACATGCGCTAAAACCCACAATGGAGAACAACATGTTCCACCTGGCCTTTCTAATCCACTTGGAATCAATAAATCACTGAAAGCTATTGTTGATGATAAATGAGGTGATATGTTTGCAAAACTATACTTTATTTTGCACTATTTATTCTAACAAAAGTGTTGTTCCATACTGCGTTCTGATTTATCATATTTGTTTATTCTCATCGCTTGCATTTATGCAGTTATTGCAGACAATGTTTGGTTGCAGGGCAATATTTATTTTATTAATTCTATAATGTAATATTAAAGATTAAAACAAAAGAAGACGGAGAGCACTTTCTCAGTAGACAGGAAATAGTTTTAGGAATAGCTGATCAATCAGATTCACCAAAGTTGTATTTTTGCACACTTTCGGTTTCAAGACCCGAGTTTTTCAACTGATGGGCATGGATGAAAAACATGTGTAGCAATGTAACACATTGATTTGTTCTTTTATTTTGGAGGGAATCTTTTCATTGAGTGACATCTTTTCAATCTTGACACTTTTTTCTTCTTCGGAGTATGTGTTTCATTACTTAAATTATACTTAAACAATTTTACTTTTTTTATTTGACATGTTTTAATTTCATTCGTTTTAAGTTTTGGGATTAATGTATTTGAAGGGGTTGACATATTTCAGCAGAAAGCCACAAAATGTTCTACCCTGTATTTTTATAACTGTGAAAATTCCTCATAATTTGAGTCACGACTTTGCAAAACCAGTTTAGAAGCAAATTGGTGCAAATGGTTCTCAACTCATTGGGTAGGCCCTATAAGTGTCATGGACTTGTTTTTTGTAAAATGTATATCACTCTTTTTTCAAAATTCTAAGTTCCACGGTATATGACAGTATTTTTATTTTTTTCATGCATTATCACGTGTTCACAGAATTACTGCCGTAGATTGACTTACGATGGTCTATTTTACTGTCTTGATGAGTGAATACTGTAGAATAATTCCACACTAGTAGTATTACAAGTTCGCAACAGCAGCCCAGTGGCTCTTTGCCATGCTAGCTTTGCTTTAGCATTAGCTTGATTTCTAGCTTTAAATGCTACATACTCAGTGGTGTGGTGGTTTCTTATGGTGAATAAGATAGTGTTTTGTTTTCAGCGCGACCAGGACTTATTACCATGAATTACAAATTGCGATCCTTTGCTCTCTTTTTTTTGTATTACTGCCAAACTGCCGACATGCTAAGCTAACCGTGCCTCCGTGTCCGTGAGTGTTGTTCTCCTGTAGCAGAGGCATCCGCACACAGGCACATGCTCACGTGCAGCTTCAGAGCTTTCAGTTGTGTCTTATCCATTTACACGTATGATTTACACCACAATTAACACCAGAGCGCTACTGTTAGCATTCCTATTTAGAAGTGCAACGTTGAAAAGGGTCTGAAACGCGGCGTAGCGTAGCATTCCGAAAGTTGTGTAATCAAATACACCGGTACAGCAGTATTTTAAAAATTTATATCATAATGAAAATATATACTGATATTTGATATGAACCAGTATACTGCCCAGCCTATATTAGGTTAAAATATTTAACATTAACATTGCAAAAATATGAAGCACAATTTGTCAAAAAAAAAAAAATACCCTTAGTTACTGTAGTTAATTAGTATAACTTTTTACTTCTTTGAATTACTGCTTAAATATATGTTTTTTTTTATAAACGATCCACACCTTGTGTTGCAAAGTAGGGGAGCAAATACATTAGTGACCGGATGGGAACCGCTGCTGTATACCTTCAGTGGTGGAACTGTTGAAATCTGAAATCAATAGTCCAAGGTCATCATAATCACACTCGTAAATTGTCTCGCTACGGAAGTGAAAACTAAGTGTTTCGGCCTCACAGATCAATAAATCGAAGGTGTTTCTTTCAGAAAGCGGGACATTTTTCTCATAAACAAAAATGTTGAAGGTAGAAATTGCTGTTTGCATGATTGGTTTGAACTCTATAACAAATGTTGGGTTTGTCAACAAGTTTATCATCTGACTTGAACTTTACCACTTTGCACTGAAGGATTGGGAATCTTGTAGAATAATGCAGTCGCTGTCAAACTTTAAGCAGTGTTTTTTTACTTAATTCTTTCTGTGATGTCTTGTGTTTCTTTACCAGAAAAGAAAGACAGTGATTGACTTGGTCATTTTTGTTCTTTTTCATTTATAGCATTTAAAGTTTGGTCATATTTATTGTTTCTATGGAAAGCCACAATATCAATATCTGTCTTTTTTTGGCACAAATTGGTGAAAAACACCAGAAATGTAACTTTGGCAGTGTTTTGGGGGGCACATTGGCATCAATAGTGGATGAGAATAACTTTTGGATTAAATACAGGTACAGTTTAAAAAAATTTAGATAAACGTCCCCAGCCACTTTAAAACACAGACTTCGTTTTGGTCAAAGCACTGATTTAAGTGACATAAATTAACCATTAGGTGTAAACGTTTACTACAAGTAACCAACAGAGCAGAAAAAATTGTCATTTATAACGTAAATGTGTTAATTTATCTAAAAATCCTCTTAATGATTTTTGTCATTTACATATGAATCTTTTTTTTGTTTTCATGTCACCTTGCATTCCTCACAAATATCATGGATAGTAAAGAGGAAAAACTTCAATACTGATCTGGTCCTTACTTGAAGGGGTTAAATCAGAGCACTTCACTGGCCTTGGGTTGGCCTCGGGCCACACTTTTATTTTCATACTGAAACATCATCTATGACTACGACTGAGGCCTGCTGTGAGTAAAATGTAGGCACTGTGCAGTGATCTGCAGACCTTGAAGCTCAGCGCTGTGATCCTGAGTAGGTAAATCCCTTGAAGTGGTCGCGGGGGTGTGTGTGCGCGTGCGTGCGTGTGTGTGTGTTGGTACCCTGTGGCTGGTAGACTGTAATGTTGGAATAAAATATGTGGTTTTCATTTAAAATAATGGATCACCAAAGTGGAATCTGTATTTAAAAAGAACAATAGTAAACCAAATAATCTCTAATATCAGATACATTTTTCAATTATTTACACTAACAGTTTTATATTATTTATTCTATTGGTTATATACTATGTTTATTGATATTATTTATTCTATAGACCCCTTAATGGCCCATGTCACGAGTGACGTGGCTGGAGGCAAAAACAGTAAACGCCTCTGGCTAAAGCATAGGTTTTGTAGGGAACCAAACCACTCCAAGCTAAACTTTAGCCTAAATGCCCTCTTTTTAACAGGATTAACCAAGGAGACTGTTTCTTTATCACAAACTGTTTACAGAATACTGCTTGAGGTGCATAGCTAACCCCACTATGCTTCCGTTGAACCCAGTTAAAGTTTCTATTAGTCTAGAAATGAATTTTATCAATCTTATTCAAAATTGTTGAATTTTGAATAAAAGGTTAAACGTAATCTTTGATTCCTCTGATTCATTAAAGCTGTGTATTAACGTGTACGAATCTCTTTCCCTGGCTTCAAATTATTGGGTTTAGTTTAAAAACCTAGACATAGTTCTCCTATTAAAAGAAGTGGCACCCCAGCAAAAGTTGAAGTAATATTATTAATCATAATTATTCAAATAACCCATTATTAATGACCCTTATCTCCTACAATATATATAAACACAGGTGACGCAAGCGGGATTCGCCTGCATAGCTCAACGGCGGCATCTTACCTCAGACAATTGACGTTATGATATTCTGACGCGCTCTATGGTAGCTGTTGTAAGGTGAGTGATCAGCTTAATAACAAAAACAAAAATACCCTTAACTTGATGAAATATTGACAGATTTACCTTATTTTCCTTCTTACAAACCTTATTCTACGTGGGTATGACATGTGATGTTGAAATTGCCGTTTGCCATTTGAAAATTGGTTGAAAATTGAGCAAGTTATGGTTATTTAAATAGTACATGCATGGCCAGCTGTCTGAGGTAAGATGGCCGCCACGTTGCTACGTCGCTCCCCATCGTTTAACAGCGCGGGTAAGTCATCCAGTCTTTATATACAGTATATCTATGGTGGTTTGCCTCCAAGCTAAGCCCCGCCCAACAAAATATGTTTACAAACAATCAAAGGGTCTATTGGTTAATGTTACGGCTGGTGCCTCCTGGCCTCTGAAACGGCCCTTCCTTCCTCTCACATAACACACCTGATTCAGGTGTGTACATTTATTTTAGTTTGGCCTGGAGATTTCTGGTAGTCCTGTTTTTGTGTTTATGTAGATTTGGTGTTTTGTATTTTTTGTAATTTAGAGGGTGGATGCTGGGTGTGATGGCCCTGTATAGGGTTGGCGCTAGTTTTGTTCATTTTGGCCAGGATCTCCAGTCCCTTTAGTTGTGTTATTTATGATTATGTTGCTACTTTTAAGAACTTTCTATAAATAAATACTTTGAAAACCTTGATTTTTGTTGTGGAGTCATTTATGGCACAGCCCCTCAAGCCTTTGAATAAAACATCCGAGAGGGGGCCATAACAGTTAAAATTATATATTTAGCTGTAATTTACCAAACAAGCCTTGAAAACAACCAAAAAACCACAACCAAACTCTGCCCAGTGTAAGCTGGGAAACAAAGGTTCAAATGTTGGTGATTCAGAGTAACCATGCCACACACATTAAAATGTTTTATTGCTTTTTTTGGCATAAGACTCTCATATGTATAGACAAACTGTCTTTGTGTTTGCAAAGGTAACAGACTTGGGTTGGTCCTGTAAAACGCATTCTCTAAACTAGGGACATTTCTGTTGTTGAGCTGAGATATTAAAATTGCGCTCAAATCGAGGAGTAAATTCATGAGCCATTGTCAATTAAACACTTTTAAAACTCTGACGAAAAAAGTACAGAGATGAAAAAGATGGCACTTAATGAAAAGATGCTAATCAAAATAAAATGACATTAAAAACCCTGCACCAACAGAACCCTTCTTAACCACATACAGTTTGCACAGAAATGCTTTTTGCTTGCTTAGTTAATTGAGAGATTATTTATGTAACAAAGCTTAGAAAATCAGGGGATTAATGACTTCCATCATTTTTATTGTTCCCCTGGATATAAAAAACTGATAAACTATGGCTGGGACCGCGGAACGTCTCTGCGCTGAATAGCATATACCACGTTCTCGAAAATTCAGTGAAATGACTCGGTTCCACTGAGTTAAACAAATGAATGTGTGTGACGCAAAATCGTAATCTGCGTTGAATTACTTTTAAAACGATATGTCATACGACTATGTTCCGATAAATTTAGAAATTCCCGGTAGAGGGGGTGGTCTCTGAGAGGCTCTTGACATCCGCTCATAGAATATCCAAGTTAAAATTCATGTAACCAATTGCTTAATAATACAGTAAATGGGTCAGTTTTTCTCATACCTGTGTAGGGTTATTCTGGCACCAAACATGATATACTATATGCAAAGTCAATGAGAGATATTCCTTAGGAACACTTTAACTGTAAAAACTATATGATCCTATTCTAAGAATGTCCTTGATTTCCTGTGAATAAAGAGAGTTAGTGGCAGCATAGAAAAATAAATTTCAAACTTGTATCAAAAATTTGTGTCCACATTTAGGATGTTTCATTGTTAATTCTTGGAGAAAAGCAGAACACAAAGGGAAAAGATTCTGCCGTGTGCTTCACTATGGGTGGGGAAGGTCAAACAGTCATAAATTCCTGTACTCAGCTCCTTTGTGTCTGTTTGAAAGGAAGGAGGAAACTGTTTCTGACCAAAAGTGGTCAAAAAGTCTGCCTTTGTATCTGTCATAGACATGACCTCCAACATCATGATCAAGCCTTTTCTAACATTCCACAATACAACATAAGTCATTGTTTTTTTTTTTTTTATAAAAAAAAAAGAAGTAATAAAAGTATGTATGACTCATGCTGATATTGGATCAATCTCGGTATCGGCCGATACGCAAGGCTGCAGTCCCTAGTAGTCATTTGAAAAATGGGCCCCCTGGGGTCCTTCTGGCACCCCCGTGATACGTACGGGGTAAGGGGACCCATATTGGTAAGTCAAAAATCGGGCAACCAGTGTCGATGCGTGCACATCCATAGATTATATCTACCAAATTTCAGCCCGAGCCGTTCACGAATAACAGAGGAGTAGCGATTTTGACTAGTGAAGAAGAAGAACAACAACAAAGTGAGTGGCATTTTGAGTTTGGTAGCGGGGCCTAAAAACAATTATATTGAGGGGAGGGATAATAGGTTTTCAACAATTGTTTTTATTTTGGGGATAAATAGTTTTGTAGAATTAAATGTGGATCTATGGCTACGCTTTGAACCCCCCTAGTAATGTTCTAACTGAAGCATTTTTCCTTTCTCCTAAGAAAACCTTTGAGTGTAGACGATAACTTTAGAGTTTCCAGTTGTTTTTTAATGTTTCTTTGCAAAAAAAAAACCGTATTTGATTGTTTGGACATTTCCTCTTGTGCCCCATGGCTGTTTGTATCCTAGTGAGTCTGGTCAGACTTGGTGGTTTGATTTTTGATGTGCAATGACAGACAATTATTCTGCTCCCTGAGATGAGTGCTGCACTATTTGGAGGAAGCATTTTAATTGGTTAATGAGTCGGAAAGGGAAAGCTTCTTGATCTAATTTCCAGTGCTTAATTAACCTTGGAGGTGGAGAGCTCCCCTGGTGCAGGGGGGACAGGGCCCAGCTACCTCACTCTTCCTCTCTGTCTTTGTCTCTGCTTCGCCCTCATCTGTGACTCTGCTGCAAAGACAAAAGGATGCTTGAAGTCCCACATTGTGTCCTTTAAAAGGTGGTGGCACTTTGCACGCTGATTTATGAGTGTTTACGACATGTCTGATTTTTTTTTTTACATTTCCAGATGTTGCAAAGTTTGTTTATTCGTGTCCTTGTTTCCTCGGTCTACAGTGATTTAATTATAAGTGGTCCTCTCTTCTCCTCAGGCCAGCCATGTTCTCTGGCTCTGGGGGCTGGAGGCCAGTTCTGACAAAACTAATCTCAGTTTTCCTGTTTCCTTCACCTATCTCTGTCCGTCTGCACCCTAGAGGTTGCCAACATCCGCCAGGAATCAAGCTCATACTGCTGGCTACGCACCATAGGCTAGTACGTCTGTTCACCCACCATCTCTCTTATTTCTGCTCCTTTTCTGCCTCTCGCTCTGTGATTGATGCCTAACCTGCCCACTTGTTCCTTTAATGGCTGATTTTAGGAAGCCATTTTTCAGATTTTCTTTCTTTCTTTCTTTCTTTCTTTCTTTCTTTCTTTCTTTCTTTCTTTCTTTCTTTCTTTCTTTCTTTCTTTCTTTCTTTCTTTCTTTCTTTCTAAGAACAGATCATACACATTTAGCTCTGCACGATTGTGACAAAAAAACCTAATTGCGATTCTTCTGACAGATATTGCGATTCGATTTGCGATTTTTAAAAATATTTGAGACATTTAAATGCATATGCGTTTAATTTCTTTTTTCCAATTTCCATTTTATTTTATTTTTCCGAATCCTTCCACGTACATTTTTGAAAATTTAGTTTTTTCAGAAAATATTAGTTTTTAACTCCTGTGAGGAAACAAAAATAAATACTGATAAATGAAAAACACATCATTAAACAAAAATGTACGATACAATTAAAAGGTTGATATAAGTTGTACTGTGAGGAAACAAAATAAATACTAATAAAAAAAAAAAAAGAAAACCATAACATAACAAAAATGTATGTCAAAAATAAAAATGTGATTTAAAATAATGAGTAAAATACAATTAAAAGGTAAAAGGTAGTGATAAGAACCGGTATCTAACATCCCTAGTCAGAAAAATTAATAGTAAAGAAAATAATAATAATTATAATCACAGACATAACTTCATTATGTACACTTTTTACATTTTTTTGCAATTTCCTTTTTGTGATTTGTTTACAGATTTCAACACAACACACCCAAAAGATGAATGTAATTTGAAATGTGTTTCTGTCTGCCAAAGCCCAAACTAGTTGAAATGAATAAAATGTAAGTCTCTGTTATAATTTATTCCTCTGACAGAAGCCTCAGCACTGGTTAGCAATTTATTTTCTTCCACAGTGGTTTATAATTTGTTAGTCAGGTTTATCATTTTTTGGGGCGATGGAGCAGAAAGCAGCTTAGTGAAACACAAAGCAGGCTGTACCCCCGGAGAGGTAGTCAGTGACACTGGATAATGGAAGTCACTAAACTAGCAAAAAAAAACAGTGCAGGTGAACAAAGAACATAGTTACCTCATCAAAACCCACGGAGAGGAAGAAAAAAGGCAAAACGATGCAGACACTAAACTTAATGTAGGATGTAAAAGTGGCCAGATTAAATAACACTTATGATAGTTTTATCTTGTTGTATGTTTGCGAACCGTTTGGTGAACCTTATTAAATAACAAGGTGCCAACTACAGCAAACCAGAATTATTATATATAAAAATAAAATAAAAATGCTGAAAATGTGTGAAAATCTTTTGACCCCCGATGAAATTTGAAGGAGGTTTGACCCAAAACTAACTCTTAAAACAGTTATAAGTCCAACAAGAGCATTTGGAGTAGGGCTGCAAGGTTTATCGATATCGAATCGCAATCAAAGTTTTGACTACTGCTATAACGTATCTTCAAGAGGCTGAGGTTTGAGTGATGCTGACCAATCAGAATGGTGGAGCCTTGTGATCTCAGGTTCAGCTGGAACAGATAAAAGGTCTGAGTTTCCATAAAGTAGATCCTAAAGTGTTTAGACACACGCTCTGTGATTCCTCCAGAAGAGGGCGCTGTCCACATGAAACCAAATATTTTTCAAAGTAGATTATTGTGTTTTGTTCTTATGTGCGGCAATTTGAGCAAGAATATGTTGTTTGACAGTTTACAAGGAACATGACTTCCTTCACTCATTACTTTAGCAGTTTATGCGATTAAATGTATCAAATATAAAAATCGCAAATCGAATCGCAATCGCAATATTGGTCTGAAAAATCTCAATCGTGCAGCCCTAATTTGGCGTGTACAAACTTCAGCCAGACATTGGCAGTGATCCAGATCAGTGATCCTAATCATGTTACATGATCATTTACATTTCTATCCCCATTAGTAGGTCATAGGAATGTCACAGTATTGATGATATCATCGATAACGTTGATTTCCTTGGCTTTTTAAAAATGATTGTTTAATGTATTGTTCGTAAACTATTTCTATACATGTGTTGCCTTGAATTTTAGCTAAAGAATCTGTATCTGTTTGTAGGCAGAATTCAATTTATAATGTCATGAATGTATTCGTATGACAATAAATACTGTCAAAATAGTGAACAGATCATTTCTCAATGGTCATCATTCTTGTTATTGTTAGCATTGCTGCAAACTGTGTGCTTTCCTGTAAAACCGTGAGCTTTCCCACAATATCGCAATAATTACCGTATCGTGAGGTTACTATGGTGATTATACCAAACCGTCAGATTTAGATATCGTTACATCCCTAGTAGGTCCTAATGGATTTAGTTTTTTGGAAACCTGCAACATCTAGATCAAACTTGTTGGGGTAATTGAGGAACCAACCTGACATAACTGAGTAAAATGTGTATAAAGGTCAGCCAAATAGCAACAGATATATTTTTTTTTCAATGTTTCCAATGATGAGATTTTTAGATGATTGAAACAGATCCAGAATCAGTATATTGATCGGTATCAACTCCAATATTTAACGGAATCTTCCATGTCTTTGGAAATGTTGTCAAAATGTGTTGTGTACTTTTAATATAATCCTGATAACAGACAAACAAATAAATAAACATTGGTTAAAATATCACTTCCTTGGCGGAGGGTAAGATACAGATACAGAAAGCTTTATTGTTCACCAAAGGGCAATTCAGTGTGTACAGTCCACCATATACAGAAACATACACATTTGCTAGTAGCATTTGCACTTGTTTATGATTTAAGGCGGGTGTACACTGTGCCGATTTTTTACTTGTGCGTCTATTTTTGGGATCGGGCCGAGTCTCGGCTAAGTCATGCGTCGTGCACATGGGGTGATGAGCAATTAACACCTTACAACCAGCTCCCGATCAGCAATCGTATGGTTGCAAGAAAATCAAACATGTTTGAAATCCTGGTCGCCCCTCGTGAGGGTAACTCACTGTTGAAGCAGTGCCATAAACCGGCTAACCTCAAACTCTCACACTGCGCATGCACGAACAACGTAGGACCGCTGTAAAATTGACGGACAGTGCTATCCACATCTGTCCAGCCAGCTCCTGGTCCATCACATCGCCATCTTTTCTTCATTGACGCTCTTTTTGCTGAGCGTGTCTCTCCACTTCTGGGTTCTTCTTCTTCTTCTGTTTTAATGGCGACGCATCAGAGTTCTTCTAATTTGTATGTTGCATTCCCAGGAAGAAGACCCCGACGCGTCATATATTCGTACAGTGTGAGCAGTCAGGTGGTGTTAGAGTGTCGGTCCGTAGAGTGAGAACATGAATCGTGAGCTGCACACATTCGGACAGTTTGAGCTGCACTGTTAGCCCGGATTTCATTTCTACTCAAACAAGCAATTTCAACATACATAGATAATTTAAGTTTGATTGTAGAACTATCAAATTTAAGTGCAGTCTACTAATTCGAAGTAGAATATACTTACATTTGAAAGTAATGTCATGAATGACTAACTTTAAGTTAAGTGGCACGGAATTTTTAAGTTTTGGTCATGACCACGCCTCTAAAATTCCATCTGCATTCAAGTAGTGTAGGAAGGTTCGGTTTTCCCGAGGTCATTTTTCAACTTTGTGGATGCTACAAAGAAGAAGTTTTATGTTTTAATACTCAAAACATTTAAAAAGACATGGTTATCTTTTTCCGGTGATAATTCACGTCGTTATCAACTATGCAGAAACACTTTTAAGCTTTATATCAGTGATTTTATCCCAGACTTGTTGCTGTATTCTACTAGTAGACTCTACAATACCTAAAATCACAAAAATATTGACTTGATATCAGGATTTATGCAAATAAATAACTCACTAATCTATTTTACTCTACATGGGCAGAGATTTACTGCCTATCAGTGTTCGTGTGATTTTTGTCAGTCGGAAATTAATTTACCCGATTATTCTGACACCACTTGAATGCAGCAACCTGAAGGCATGTTGCAGCACGTCACTTCTCCTGCGTGTATTTTCAACGGTTCGCTGCTGTTGTGTCCGAGAGACATTTTACAACTTGTTAGTTCTTTTTACAGCGAGGAGTAGTTTGTAAGCAGTGGAAACAGCAGTTCCACTACCGCGGACCCTGTAGCTAATTTTGTCAGTAAATAAGCCGTTGGCGCCGCGCTGCCCTGCCGGAGGACGTGTGCCTCGAGTGGAGTAGAGACGAAGAAAGAGGGTGACAGGAGACTGAATCTGGTGAGTGACCGACCACCACTCTGTGGTGGCTTTTGATTTTAAGTTAGCACTAGCTCCAATGACTGTTTCACTGACAGTGAAAAAAACGTTATCATTAGCTAAACTGACGTGCTAATGTTAAGACACATTTGGCTAGCACTGTTAGCATTTTAACGGACACACATAGCTTTAGTAGCTGTTTGTGAGCAGCTCCCGCTCAAACCTACATTTTGAATCTGCTCTTGAACCCTAACCTTCAGTGTTGTGGCCGGTTGAAAAGGTTGCTTAAACAGACATTTGAAGCTCCTGTTTTTCAGCATTGGGATTTTTGCTCTTGCCACGGTAACTGGATATTTTTTGTGTACTTTTTCACTCTAGATAACTGCCATTAATTGTTAGTAAATCATCTGTAAAATGCTAACTGTATTCATGTGACCAGGCTAGAGCTGGGCGATATCGAATATACTCGATATATCGCAGCTTGTAGTCTGTGTGGTGTTGAAAATGACCATACCGTTAAACTCGCGGACTTTTTTTTTTTTAATATCTTAGTGGCATTATGCACAAAAGGTGCACTTAAATTTAGTGTTGTTTTGAAATGTCATCTTAATGACAACATGCACAAAAGGGCACTATTTGTTTTAAAATATTGTAGTGGCATTATGTACAAAAAGTGCACTTTAATTTTGTGTTTTGAAATGCCATGTGAGTTGCATCCTGCACTAATGTCTTGTTTTGAAATGTCTCTGTGACAATTTTGCACAGAACGTGCACTTTCTGTTGACAATTTTATGTTTGAGCCACTCACTGTTTAATAAATACAGTTATGTCAACTTTGACTTAGTTGTGATATCCCCTTTTTTGCATGAAAGTTTAAAATTGGCATATATTAATGCAGTATGATCAAGAATGTTTTAATGTAGACATATAGAATCATCATACTGGTGTGATTTTGTGCATCAAAGTGTTAATTCAAGGGTAATGCAAAATATCGAGATATATATCGTGTATCGTGACATGGCCTAAAAATATCGCGGTATTTATAAAAGGCCATATTGCCCAGCCCTACTCTCCCGTTTCCATTTCCTCCTCTTTTATCCTACTCTATATACTTTGCTCTTTTCTTGTTTTTATCTCTCCTCTTCTGTTCTTCTACCCACTCCTCTCTACTTTCTGTCCAGGAAGTTTGTAATGAAGTAATTAAATTGTGGCGACTTTCTGGAATCTATTTAAGCATATACAGTATGAGTGTACTTAGTTATGTCCACTATCTTCCAGACCACTGAGCCAACAGACATCAGGTGCCTTTGTCTTCGGGGACTGCCAGTCGTCTTGGGGGATGACCCCTCTGCGTTCTTCAAAACCTGCTCGGTAAGTAACTGAATTTGTTTTGAATATCTGCATTATTGATTCACAACATGACCATCTGATATGAATTTACTGTAAAAAATAAATTACTACTACTTACTCTAAATTACAAACAAATTAACATTGTACAAAAATTTGAACTTTCACCTTTGTCTTTCTGTGAAATTGCCATCAGCTAGTGTGAGATGGGGCCACAGGGAGGGACCCCTCTGTTTATTTTGCTGAGGACTATAAAAAACCCTTACATAAGTTCTTACTTTTTGAGATTAAAGGACAAAACTGGTCTTAAATTTGTAACTGCAACAATGGGCTCTATCCATAGCTCCACTACTTTCTGAACTTAATGCTGCTCCTTTGTTTCCTGTCTTTACATTATTGGACAAACTGATAATAATCCAGGTGTGTCTGAGTAGTCACAATGGTCAGACACCTGGATTAATCAGTTTGTCCAATAATGTAAGACAGGAAAAAAAGGAGCAGCATTAAGTTCAGGAAGTAGTGGATCTGTGCATAGAACCCATTGCATCTGTACTGGAAATTGTTTTTACACAACTTTTCAGCTTGACTGGGACTGAAAAAGCTCCATCTCTGCTGAGCTACAAAACCATTTCAGCACACAGGTTTTCAAACAGCTCTTGTAATGCACAGTTCAAATTATGGCGATTTAAAATTGGTGTTGTCCTCTCTCAATTTTTGTGGTCAACACAGCATTATTGACATTACAATGTCGCCTCTTTGTCCGTTTCTTTTTCTGTTAGGATGCAACTGACAAGGACTTGTACAGTGAAACTTCAGTGGGAATCCTCTGCATTGACGAACATCCTCAACTCAACCCATCCAGAGTGAGCATCGTCTTGGAAGGGAGTGTGGTAATGGAGGAGCTGGCCAACCTGCCACAGTCTTTCTGTGTCCTTTTTGGACTGATTTATGCCTTGCACTTGGACTACCCCAAGTGCATGAAAAGTACCTGTCACTTTATTCAACAGGTCATGCTAAACCTGGGCAGAGTTGAGCTGAAACTCAAAATTCAATCTTTGAAGAATCAGCTATCTGTATAAAACAGGGTTCTGAATACGTATACCACTGCTCTGGAACTCAGTGCTTGGTTATTTGTAATGTTGCACTTTAAAAATACCATGTTTACTGTTGGCACTGTTTGATATGCAAGTTTTTTATGCATTGCCACTGATTTTGCCATTTTATTCAATGCTGATTGGTGTATAACTTGTGTTATTAGCGCTGATATAGTTTAATTCCTATTGCTACCTATGTTGTATAGCATTGACATTGATTTTGTAGTTTAATGCCATCCTGATTCACAAGAGTCCTATTTGATTTTTTGATTGCAAACCTATTTTGTTTGATAACATGATAAAGACAAGTTTAATAAAACATGTAGACAAGAATGTACTTTTGTGGTTTTGCTTTTTATTTTCTTAATTAATTTAATCTGTATGGGTTTCTTTTATGAAACAGATTTTATTTTACTCCTCAGATAGTGGAGTAATTGGGCAAAGGAATTTTTAAGGTAAATCAACTTGGAGGTTAGTGTATTCAGCTTAAAGTTATAAGTGGAATAAATATGTAAAGCAATTGATATTAGTAATGTTTTTAAGTTTAATCATCTTGGAGGTTAGTGCACTTAACTTAAAGTTTTCAGTGGAATAAAGGGGCAAAGTAATTAATATTACTAATGATTTTAAGTTTAACAAACTTGGTGTTAAGTGTATTGAACTCAAAATAAAGATGCCATCCACTCATCTTTTTAAGTTAAATTCACTCAAGTTTTCATCAAACATTACTTAATTTTTTTAGGGCAACCAGTTTCCTAAAAATTTTTAAGTAAACTCAACTTATCCGGGTTTACAGTGTGGAGCGGAGTACAACGATAGAAAAAATTGCACAGTGTCTGCCCGCCTTTGATATATCTGACAGTTTCCTTTTGGGTAAAGCGGACTGGTACTGATACCTCCGTGTATAGCTGAACTATATTGTACTTTACACAATAATAAACGTTTCCCTGTAAATTTGAATTGATGGCAAACAGTTGTATATGTTCTGTTGGACCAGATTAAGCCTGTTGCGTATCATGTCCGATATCTAATTAAATTCATCTTTATTTATAAGCCTCGTCCACCACACACAGACACACAGGTTAAAATAAAGACAATGCCATGTGGTACATGGCTTCTATATCGAGCTTTGAGGGTAAGAAACTTTCACCATCTGGATTTTTCATCCATACAATGAATCTGGCATTCTCTGGCGGTCTACTTTGCCCCCTTCTTTCCTTTCCCTCGCTCTTTTCCACCTCTCTCCTTTATCAGGTGAGTCGATGCCTGCGGTGCACCTGCGTCCACTTCTTCAGTCCTTCCTCCAGATTAATGCCAGCTAATTTCCACCTGACCATGCACCTCTGTCCCCCATTCCTCCAAATGACAATCTTTTTTTAGCCACCTGACTCGCTGTTTCCGTCCCTTTATTCTTGTTTTTCTGCCACATAAGCTTCTCTCATCCATTCCCTTTCCTCCGTCCTATACTCATTCATCCTTGCCCTCGTCCTACGTCTCTCTGTCCTCCATATTAGAATTTAGAGATGTCGCCATATGGCCGGGTGCGGCTCAGGCCTGCGCGGCTTTCAGCCTCATTTAAATTCACAGCCCGCGGGTCATTGCGCTGCTGCGGTTTGACGACAGACATAGCTGCAGAGGAAGGGCAGAAAAACGTTGGCGTTACGAAAGGAGAAACAGAAAATGACTAAAACCATTGTGCAATGTGAAAGTCTTAATTATAGTGGGGAAAAATTAGAGGGTGACAGAAGGTAGAATCACATGGTGGAAACAGGAGGCAGTTTGTCATTGAGAAAATGAAAAGTAAATGAAAGGTTCGTGTGTTGGCTTCAGTGTAGTTTATCCAGATTCAAATTGATTTGTCAAAAAGTTTTAATCACAAAAAGTTTTAGTTTCACAACCAAATACTATTGTTTTTTTTGGTAGCACTTTAAAATAACTTTCTGTTATAAATAGTTAATAAATGAGTAATAAACTGTTAGTCATTGAGTTATAAAAAGCTTGTTGAGTATTTGCTCACAGTTTGTTAAGGATTTATAAATGTGTCTTATAGATAACTTACAAGCCATTAGTTAACAATTTATAAATGACATGTTAACTGTATGTTAATGATTTATAACTATGCCTTATAAATTAGTAATAGATCATGAATAAGCTATTAGTAAACTACATACTAATGACTTGTTAATTATCATTTAAAACTTAAATTAATTGGGACGTTCTGCTAAAGTTTAAACTATTCCTTATTTATTAATGTATATAAAGTTATATAAGTTGGTCAAGAACTACAGGAAATGTCTGACATCTGTAATTGTTAACAAAGGTTTCTGTACTAAATATTAAGTTCCATTTTTCTATTGTATCAAATTCTTATTTTATGCCATAAAATGAAAATGAATTATTTGATAGGTTTTTTGTGGATTTTTTTTTAAAGTATCCTGTCTCTCACAATTAAAGTTTATCATTAATTAACATGTCATTTATAAATTGTTAGCAGCTTCTACTGGCTTAACAAACTGTGAGCAAATATTCAACAAGCATTTTATAACTCATTAACTAACAGTTTATTAATGATCTATTAACTATTTATAACAGTACATTTTAGTGTTACCAAAAAAAAAAAAACAATAATATTTTGTTCTGAATTGAACAATTTATAAATGACATGTTAACTGTATGTTAATGATTTATAACTACAGTGGGGAAAATAAGTATTTGATACAGTGTTGATTTTGACTGGACAGGTTTGTCATTTTCATCATAGGTAAACTACAACTGTGAGAGAAATAATATTTCAAAACAATCCACAAAAAACACAATGTATAATTTTCAAATCATTAATTTTAATTTTATTGCATAAATTAAGAATTTTGATACAATAAAAAAAATGGAACTTAGTATTTAGTACAGAAGCAATTACAGGTGTCAGATGTTTCCTGTCATTCTTGACCAACTACGTTACGAAATGAGGAATAGTTGAAACTTTAGAATAGCGTCCCAATGAATGTCTAATATAACGTTTTAACTGACACTTAACAAGTCATTAGTATTTAGTTTACTAATAGCTTATTTATGATCTATTACTAATTTATAAGGTGTAGTTATAAATCAACTAACAGCTTGTAAATGATCTATTGGCTATCTATAAGACACAGTTATAAATCCTTAACAAACTGAGAAAATATTCAACAAGCATTTTATAACTCATTAACTAACAGTTTATTAATCATTTATTAACTACTTATAACCGACTGTTATTATAAAGTGTCACTGTTTTTCACTTTAATTTAAAGTTTATTTTTCATATGAAAGGAGGCATCACTGAATTATAATTTTGTTGCACAATAACTAAAACAATTGTTGTATAAATGTGAAATTTAATGACTCAAAAAAAAAAAAAAAAAAAAAAAAAAATCTCACCGGAAAGTTGAATTTTTGTAGCTGAAAAGTTAGAGGAAAAAAAGTGATCACAACAAAAGTATTAGTTGGCTCATAGGACAAGAAGAGAAAACAGGAGCATGGTTAAAAACAAGTGAAGGAGGCTAAACCTAAGAGTGTGGAAGAGTGCAGCTCTGCAGCAGAAGGTCACCTCGCAGAAAAAGAAGGCGGAAAAGGAGCCGGAGAAAACAGCAGGTATTATCAGTGAAGAGGTGTGAAATTGAAACCAATAAATCCAGAACAGAATCCTGCAGATGTAGTAAACCGCAGCAAGTGCAGTACACAGAGGCCTCGCCATTGTTTTTTATTTAATTTGATCTAACTGCTATTGTTGTCCAGACCGACCGCGGCTTGCCAAACATCCATGTTCACACAGACACTGGAACTGCAAAAACATGAATCAGACTAGTGAATAACAAATAGGAATCCTCTCTAATTTTGCCAGTATTTTTAAATGAGTATCTACTACATATGATTTTATATTCTATATTTATATCTTTATAACAAAAATTGTAAGAATTTTCTTCTTCTTACTGCTCCTTTCCAATCATGGAAATGTTTCATTTGGACTGTGATATTATTTGATGTAAATGGGGAATCTGTGTTGGGTTGCATTTTCATGAAATGAGCAAATAATAATAATAATAATAATTTAATGCTAGCATTAGCATAACAGCTTATTAGCACATTAAAGATAAAAGCCTTTAGTGCATTTTTTTTAAAATGGGCCAAAGTCAAAGGATCCATTTAAATCAAATAATGAAAAAAAAAGACACTTTTCAAACACATGCACTATAAAGAAAAAACTGTTTTTAGTATGGTTGACATCTTTGGTTCAAGTTGTGTGTACAGACGCTTCTCTAGCCTTATGTTGAATCATTAGCTTTGGTTTTGTTCTGTGGTTCTGATAATCCTTTTGGGCTAAGTAGGCATTAAATTTAATGGTGGTTAAAACTGTCTTTACAGCCGGATTTACGGGCTAAAAATACAGCTGTAGTCTGTGAGGAGGTCTGATAATGGCTTAGTCATTATGAAACGTCTTCTGACAAACAAGCATCTGTATTACAGCCATTTGTCTAATATACTGTACATGGTTTGGGTAATTATAACTTTTGACTTCAAAATTGTCTTTTCAAAGGCTCACAATATGGGCTGATTATTTAGAAGCCACAATGTGTATTGAATATGCTGCGCCACATGAAAAAACCCAGTGGGCGCGCACTATTGCTGTTCCCACTCAACATTCTTGAAGCCAAAATACAACGCTTAGGGGAGCTTCCATCTTGCAAGTTCGAAGTTATTTGGTGTCAGAGTCTGCGCAGTAGGGTCCGGCAGGAGGACCGCTGGTAACACGCCCCGCCTATTTAGCGTACTGCCCTGATGACTTACGTAGCCCAGCTACGCCAAGAACATAAGTATCTTTCCCACTGGAAATTCTACCAACGGCTTGTTCAGATCATAGAGGTTAGTACAAAACCACCATATATTTCAACTCAAATATCTAGTTATATGGCGTCTCGGCTTTCCTTCACGATGTAACTGATATTCACAAAGAGAGCTACGCAAGCTCCACGACTGTCAATCGTTGTCATATATGACGTAAAATCCTGTTTTTCAACCTCAAATAACTCATTTAAAACAAACTTCAGAGAAAAATTAGCGCTTGAACACAATGTAGGGTGATAATAACTAATGATCACAGCAGAGTTCTAAAAATAAACGCTTCACTCCACCGGGGAGCTTGTCCCATCTGTTCTTTTTAGGCAGTGGCTATCCGTACGGTTGCCGTATCAATATAGTGACATTCTATCCTTATGCAGTGCCCCTCATTGGCCAGTTTAGGTCACGTGATAGGTCAGTAATTGACCAGTTTAGGTTTACGGTTCGGACTAAACCTAACCCTAACCTTAACCCTAAAAATTGTTGCAATATTATAACATAAACCTAACCCTAACCCTTAGACGCTACGTACGTGTACTTCGGTAAACGTACCAATAGCACCGGGAGATGTCCGTACGGCAACCGTACCAATAGACACTTTCTTCTTTTTACAGTTGATGATAAAACCAGTGTTGAAAATATTAGCTGATTAGATTCAGGGTTTTCCGTCACATCAGTGAAGATGTTTAGAAATAAAACAACATTTTGAATCAGCATGATGGTTCAAGCACATTTTATATGCTACAATGTACCAAATACCAAACTAGCTCTAGAACGAATAATACAATAATAGAGTTGCTTTATATCTTGACAACGCAGCAGATTTATTTCGTGGAACATTGTTCATGGGAATGCATTTCCAGCTGACTAAAAATGTCATCACTTTGGCAACGTTAGTTTTTCAATTTAAACCCTCTCGGATGATGTACGACTGCAGCGCTCCAACATGGCACGCACTAATTGACTGAGGCATATTGTGTGAATATTTTTTTCATTCATCCACTCAAGATCTTGAATACATACCCTACCCTCTTTCTCCACCTACAAACTCACCCGATCCACTCCAACACACTGGCCTCCATGCTCCGTCTCTACGCTGGTGAAGTAAGTAAGATTCCTATAGATTTTAACTATGCAAGGCATGCTCGTTAATAACCCCCATCAGGAGAACTCTTAAAGTATTTGATGAATGATGGCGAGGTTCACTGCTGTCAGTGAGCTCAGGCCAGCATACATCAGAGTCCAGGGCCCCCCTCCTGCTTTATAGACAGCTATTAGAAAGAGCTCCCAGGCAACAAGCCATCATTTAAAAAAGCCACAGTGAATATTCTGCAGAATTCCCCAACATATTTTGTATCTAATAGATGGTGAATGTTATGTCTACTCTCCTCAGGATGGCACCAAGTGTGTGAGAGCCCCTGGGGGTGATGGAGTGAAGGCCAACCTCGGCCTGGCAGCTTTAAATGACTAATGAAAATACCGGAAGGCAAATTCTACGAAAAGGGGATTTAAAGTTTGCAAGGGTGTCAAGAGAAAGAAGAAAAAATAATGATTGTTTGGATTGGTGTGAAGATGGGGATGCAAAAGGGAAAAAAAGACTTTAGGAAAACATAAGGGATGGAAAATAAAGCTGGAATGGGGAATGCTTTGGCTTCAAATGTTCCCAGCATGCACCACTCTGAGAGCAACATTGGATGATCAGAGCTATTTTGGTTGAGTTATGTTCTTTACATAGGAACTCCAATATTGCTCTTTTATCTTTGCTCGTGCTTTGACTCGGTCTATTAACACAGGCTCCCTGCAGAGGTTCACATCTAATTGGAATGGGACAAAGCAGGATAAAACACTCAGAAAACACTGGTTAGGGTCGAACACAAAGACTCTGGTGGAAGCATATTTTCTGTCATCTTCGTGGCTTTGATTTAACAAAGGATACTGATGAAGCCTGCAGGTATGCCTGTATGTGTACCTCTGTGTATTGTCAGTGTGTAGGTTGATAACCTATGGGGGTGCACAGAAATCCAACAGGTAATTTGTGAGTAACTGTTAGCACCCAAAATCATGTGATAGAATGGAATATTAAATATTCTTGGTTCTTGCTCTCAATGACTGCTGGGAGTTACCTGATGTGATAAAAGAAACTTTTCGGCTCATTATGTACAGAATGTACATGTAATATTTATGCATTCTTTATTTTCTTTAGTGGATGATTATTCGATTCCAAGGAGAGAATAAGGCTGGTGGGGAAATTATAAAACTCCATGAAGCAAAAATAGTCACACTATAACAGAAACCAGAGGAACTCAAAGAACATTCAAGACAATTTGAAAGCAAATACTCCGTGACAAATAACTCCTGAGGAACACCTGAGTGGAAACAAAATGAAATTGCTCAATCTCTCTAAATGTACACACTGACATAACACATAAGGAACAATGGCAGTCAGAGAACGCAAACCTCAGCCAAACACCAAATATCCTCTTTGACAGATATTGGCAGTTATCTGGATCAGTGATCCTGATCATGGCAAGATCATTCACACTTTAAAGGCTTGGAAGAAAATTCTATCCTCATTAATAACAATACAAATGTATGGTATATCCTTAAAAAATAAACATAAAAATCAGGTTCAAATGCACATTCAAACTTCAGCTATAAAATGAGCTATTCGGATCCGATCTGGATGAAACTTGGTGGGGTAATTGTGGAACCAACCCAACATAACTATGTGAAAATGTAATAAAGATATGTCAATTAAAGGTATTGTGGAGGATGGTATTTTAGCTTCAAATTCTGTGTGGATCATCAAGACTATTGGTCCTCCTAATTGTCAATCATTCTGGTGATATGTTTACGTAAGTCCGTCGTACTTGCCCCTCCCTACCTAGTTTTTTCTACTTTTCACTTACAGGTGGTGAGTCTGACATAGTGGGAAAAGTGCAAATCTTCTTTTGGAAAGTAAGCTTGTAAGAGCGAAGCCGACACCAACTATTAAACAGAGCAGTGCACGAGGAAAACTGGGCTCGTGCACGCTCTTCTCGCACATGTTTAATAGGCGTTCCCTCTTGGAAGCAGGTAGAGTGTTGCGCATGTTTTTTTCAAGGCAGTGGCTATTCGTACGGTTGCCGTATCAATATACTGACATTCTACCCGTACGAAGCACCCCTCATTGGACAGTTTAGGTGACGTGACTAACACTAAGCCTTACCCTAACCCTAACCCTGAAAATTGTTGCGATATAGGGTAATAACCTAACTCTAAACCTAACCCTAACCCTAAGACGCTACGTACGTGTACTTCGGTAACCGTACCAATAGACACTTATTTTTTCAAAAAGTGGAGAGGGCGTTTCTTTTCTAAACTTCTCCTCTATACCTTTAAAAACTGGGAACAGTTTTGAAATTTTGCTAAAGATGAGAGATGGGGATTTTTCAAATTTTTGAATCTTATTTAGAATAAGTATATCATCACCATACTGGTTCAATAGATGCACCCCACAAAAACAACATGCACAATAGTAGCATTACATTACACTTTCAGCACAATAAAAAATAGTTGACTGTCAATCACTCCTTCCATTGTTCCACCCTAACTCCCTCTTCCCTGTTTCTTTCCCTTTCACCTAGGTGTAACACTGCCCTCTCGTCTTATATCTTCCCTCTAATAAAGTGTATCTTACCCTTAGGTAGGGCTGGTGATGGTCACAACTTAACAGTTAAAGAAATGTATTTGTCTCATTGTATTAAACAAGTACATACAATTAATAATTGCGCTACATGTAGTGTTGACCGTCAACCTTCGAACATGTGCAGACAAGGTAAAAAAAAACTCCCAAAAATTACAATCAGTATATTGATCTAGAATCCCTCCAAAATGTAAGTTCTTAAGGTCTTTGATTCAAAGTTTTTCAAAAATCTTTTTAGTACTTTTGAAATAATCCTGCTAACAGACAAACTAATAAATGAATGCCGGTGAAACTATCACCTCCTGATAAATAAGTAGAAACAAAACAAAACCTAAACAGAAAAAGAGCTCTTACCATGAGGTTAAGATGCTGAAAAATGTAAACAAAAACCACAGAATGGAACATTATAATAAAAAGAAACACAATAGAATATTACATAATTTAGCTGAAAAAATCAATTTGTTTAAATTTGAATAATTTAGACTTAACATTTTAGTGGTCTATATAATTTATTTGAACTGTATTTTATGTCGTCACCTTTTAGCTTGAATTAATGGTAATACTGCAAATTGCTCGACAATTTTTGCCTGTTCCAACCTATGCTCAGTTATATACTAAAGACAACTTTGATAGAAATGTTGCAGATAGCGAACTCAAAACACACAACTCCCTTACGTCAGTCAGCAGAAGCAACAATGACTTGGAGCAACATGGTTGACTCAAACCTCAATCAGCTCAAAATCACGACATCAGATGATAGCAAAACCATGGCTGTGCACATATTTCTGATGTATGTTTACAGCTGAAAACGCTTATCAAAAGGTGACGCAAACTTCCCTCTCGTGCTGCCATCGTTTGATTCTCTCCCTGTGCTGGGCTCAGCGACTCCTTTGGGATGGGGGAAAAAAACCAGAAAGGCATTATCACCTTTCTGCCAAAGAAAGGAAACCAATGAATTATTTACATGATGCCAGGCGGGCCCCTAGACAGCACCAAGACTTTAACAGCACAATATTCAGTTACGGAGCTTGAAGGCCATGGGCCAGGCAGGAACCATGGGGAATTAACGGGAATCCCCAGGTAACGAGCAAGGGGAAATTAAATTGCAAAAAAAAAAAAAAAAAAGTGAAAGAAGGTATAATTATCAGGGGAGCTACACACACGTTCATACACAGATTTCATTCAAAGTGCATGGTTTTTCGGAATGCATTCACCAGATTCAGCATCACACATTTGCAGATTCATATGTTGAGATAGACAGAAAATATGCACACACACACAGAAAAACATCACGGAATACATTTAAGAAGTTCTTCAATTCCACACGCACACACACACACACACACACACACACACACACACACACACACACACACACACACACACACACACACACACACACACACACACACACACACACACGTGGATGCCCCAGCTATCATCAATCTCGGGCTTCAGAGCGGCTCCCCCTTGAGTGCATGGCTCTGTTTTTGGCTCTGTCTCTGAGCAGGTAGGAGGTCTCCTGATACTCACCACTGGGTTAGCACTCCACACATTAATGCAACATGGTCCCCCATTAAGATTCACTATATGTGCTTTGTTCCTCTCCTTTAGAGCTACTGAGTTCACCTATAAAACTAAATTCAATAACCGTGTAAATTACATTTTAAAGCCTTATTTGGTAGAATCACTTTCAGTTTTTATGTCTTTTTGGGTTTTCTTCATATTATACCACATTATGAATACATAAACTCCGATTTTATTTTATTTTTTTAACATTTTTATGTAAATAGAGCAGTCAAAAACTGACTTTAATAATATTCTAGGACCCCATACGTCTCTGTGCGATTTTTTTTCCCCCTCACAGCCAAAACAAACATTACAAATTCAAATATCAGGGTTAGATAGAGGCTTGAACTGTACCAAACAATAACATAGTAAAATAAAAAGAAAAGAAAAATGCATTTATCTCTATTCACACAAGGTGACCTTTGCTTTATTTTGAAGTTATGAATATAATCAGCATAAAAGAGGGGCTAGATGTTTCTGAGAGATTCACAATTGTAGTAAACAGACGAGGAGTTAAGGTTTTTTTCTCTACACTACAGCATATAAAGCCAATCTAACTCCAGCTCATGTTTTACACTAACAGTGTCAGTCTTTTAAAATAATAAATAAGTCTTATAAACATGTGTACCTGCTTTGAACATCTGCAGGGTCTATAGACTCTATAAGCTATAAATCAACTAGAATGAGGCCAACCACCAACAACTCCACCATCAAAATAAAGATGAGGAATGAAGATTTTTATAAAAAAAACTTGCATCCAGAGGAATGGAAAAAAAACAAAAAAAGAAAACATTAACTACACTGGAAAAAATGTTCATGGGGTGTAGAAATTGGATGACTCACTGATCATAGTACCAGTAATCAAATAAAATTGGTAGCCTAACATGCTTGTTGTGGTTCTTAAGCCAATATTGTCAAAAACAAACTAAAATTGCTGTTATTTTTTGCTCAGATTTACGAAATATGTCTTTTTTTCTGTTAGTTCTATACTTGCATTCAACGGTTTTGTGTCTCACCATGAGTGACAGTAGTTTTGTTGTTGTTGTTTTACCATGTCAACATTTGTCATAATATAACCTACATATAGTTCCATCTTTTTACATCAGCTTTGCATGTTTAAATTTTACAAAAATAGTCATATTATTGTTGATTTAATGTTTTTACTGTTGATTTTAAATGTTTTTACTGCTGATTTTAATGTTGTTAAACTGTTTTCTCTTGCACCTTCAAATCATGTGTATGAAATGGAGCCTGGAATCCATCCTAATATCCTTGTATTATCCCTTACAACAAGTAAGGAAGTGGGTGTAGCTTCGCCAGGCTATATGAAATGTGCTATACAAATAAATTGGCCTTGCCTTGCCTTATTATACAGTATAATTGTGTCACACAAGTATTTTTTTAATTATATATATATATATATATTTTTTTTTTTTTTTTTTTTTTTTTCAGCGTTCACATTCACAATAGAATGCTGTAAATTAGAAGATATAGTTCATCTAATAAATTCAAACCATATTTCCTTTTTGAAATTTTCTGAATATATACATACATATTACAGTTTAAATGGTTGGTAATCGGATTATAGGTACATTGTTGAAATCAATGGATTACACAAAGTTACTTCTCAGTTTCACAGGATTATTCACTCCCAACATGGCAACGCAATGCTTTCCTCAGAAGCTCCAATGTAAATATGAAAAAATGAGCAGCAGGAGGAGGAGCTGAAGCCAGAACCATTAAGGAAGCGTTTATTGTGTGGTATCTGCAGCACAGAGCAGGTATGGATACTGTGAGATGATGGCTCTATAAAAACCTGTTCAGTCTGTAAATACTTTCTGCTGAAGAGTGAAAAAGTTTGACAAACTTTGCAGATAATTCAACTGGGCAACTGTCAGTACACAGCTGATCACAGCTAGCATGCTAACGTTAGCTTCTCTACTATGTTGGATAATGATGTTATGATGTCAGAGCAGTCTGTCTACAGTTAGCGCTAGGCTACTGTCTACAGTTAGAGCTAGTCTACTGTCTACAGTTAGCGCTAGGCTACTGTCTATAGTTAGTGCTTGGCTACTGTCTACAGTTAACAATAGGCTACTGTCTACAGTTAGCCCTAGTCTACTGTCTACAGTTAGCGCTCGGCTACTGTCTACAGTTAGCGCTCGGCTACTGTCTGCGGTTAACTCTAGGCTACCTTCTGCAGTTAAAGCTAGTCTACTGTCTACAGTTAGCGCTAGGCTACTGTCTACAGTTAACGCTAGGCTACTGTCTACAGTTAACTCTAGGCTACTGTCTACAGCTAGCGCTAGGCTACTGTCTACAGTTAACGCTAGGCTACTGTCTACAGTTAACGCTAGGCTACTGTCTACAGGTAGCGCTAGTCTACTGTCTACAGTTAACGCTAGGCTACTGTCTACAGTTAGCGCTAGGCTACTGTCTATAGTTAGTGCTTGGCTACTGTCTACAGTTAGCGCTAGTCTACTGTCTACAGTTAACGCTAGGCTACTGTCTACAGTTAGCGCTAGGCTACTGTCTACAGTTAACTCTAGGCTACTGTCTACAGTTAGTGCTAGGCTACTGTCTACAGTTAACGCTAGGCTACTGTCTATAGTTATCTCTAGGCTACTGTCTACAGGTAGCGCTAGTCTACTGTCTACAGTTAGCGCTAGGCTACTATCTATAGTTAGTGCTTGGCTACTGTCTACAGTTAGCGCTAGTCTACTGTCTACAGTTAACGCTAGGCTACTGTCTACAGTTAGCGCTAGGCTACTGTCTACAGTTAACTCTAGGCTACTGTCTACAGTTAGTGCTAGGCTACTGTCTACAGTTAACGCTAGGCTACTGTCTATAGTTAACTCTAGGATACTGTCTACAGGTAGCGCTAGTCTACTGTCTACAGTTAACGCTAGGCTACTGTCTACAGTTAGCGCAAGTCTACTGTCTACAGTTAACGCTAGGCTACTGTCTACAGTTAGCGCTAGGCTACTGTCTACAGTTAACTCTAGGCTACTGTCTACAGTTAGTGCTAGGCTACTGTCTACAGTTAACGCTAGGCTACTGTCTATAGTTAACTCTAGGCTACTGTCTATAGGTAGCGCTAGTCTACTGTCTACAGTTAACGCTAGGCTACTGTATACAGTTAACCCTAGGCTACTGTCTACAGTTAACAATAGGCTCCTGTCTACAGTTAGCGCTAGTCTACTCTCTACAGTTAACGCTAGGTTACTGTCTACAGTTAGCGCTAGTCTACTGTCTACAGTTAACGCTAGGCTACTGTCTACAGTTAACGCTAAGCTACTGTCTACAGTTAACGCGAGGCTCCTGTCTACAGTTAGCGCTAGGCTACTGTCTACAGTTAGCCCTAGTCTACTGTTTACAGTTAACACTAGGCTACTGTCTACAGTTAACGTTAGGCTACTGTATACAGTTAACGCTAGGCTACTGTCTACAGTTAGCGCTAGGCTACTGTCTACAGTTAGCCCTAGTCTACTGTTTACAGTTAACACTAGGCTACTGTCTACAGTTAACGTTAGGCTACTGTATACAGTTAACGCTAGGCTACTGTCTACAGTTAGCGCTAGTCTACTGTCTACAGCCGGGGTGTCCAATTCCGGTCCTCGAGGGCCACTATCCAGCATGTTTTAGATGTTTCCCTCTTCCAACACACCTGATTCAAATGATCAACTCCTCATCCAGCTCTGCAGAAGCCTGATAACGATCCTAATCATTTGAATCAGGTGTGTTGGAAGAGGGAAACATCTAAAACATGCTGGATAGTGGCCCTCGAGGACCGGAATTAGACACCCCTGGTCTACAGTTAGCGCTAGTCTACTGTCTACAGTTAACCCTAGGCTACTGTCTACAGTAAACGCTAGGTTACTGTCTACAGTTAGCGCTAGTCTACTGTCTACAGTTAACCCTAGGCTACTGTCTACAGTAAACGCTAGGTTACTGTCTACAGTTAGCGCTAGTCTACTGTCTACAGTTAACGCTAGGCTACTGTCTACAGTTAACGCTAAGCTACAGTCTACAGTTAGCGCTAGTCTACTGTCTACAGTTAACGCTAGGCTACTGTCTACAGTTAGCGCTCGGCTTCTGTCTACAGTTAATGCTAGGCTACTGTCTACAGTTAGTGCTAGTCTACTGTCTACAGTTAACGTTAGGCTACTGTCTACAGTTAACGCTTAGCTACTGTCTACAGTTAGCGCTAGTCTACTGTCTAGAGTTAGCGCTAGTCTACTGTCTACAGTTAACACTAGGTTACTGTGTACAGTTAGCGCTAGTCTACTTTCTACAGTTAACGCTAGTCTACTGTCTACAGTTAACACTAGGTTACTGTGTACAGTTAGCGCTAGTCTACTCTCTACAGTTAACGCTAGGCTACTGTCTACAGTTAACGCTAAACTACTGTCTACAGTTAGCGCTAGTCTACTGTCTACAGTTAGCGCTAGTCTACTGTCTACAGTTAACGCTAGGCTACTGTCTACAGTTAACGCTAGGCTACTGTCTGTCTCCTTACATACAAAGGCCTCCATGTTGTGGTTACATGGTTTGTTGATTAGATTTCACAAATTACATTTAAAACAGATGATTAAGGCTGCAACAAAGAATCGCTAAAAATGAAAACAATAAAAGCGTTGGCAGCAAATCATCATCAATTCGTTGCGTTGTGCGATTCATATCACTGACCGTAATGCAGAGCTGTTTGCTTCACCTGCAGAGATTTGTGTGTGCGCGCACGAGTGTTTGTGTGTGTGCCTGCGCCACGAGTGTTTGTGTGTGTGCCCGCGCCACGAGTGTTCATGTGTGTGCATGCACCATGAGTGTCTGTGTGTGCACGCACGAGTGTTTGTGTGTGTGCCTGCGCCACGAGTGTTCGTGTGTGTGCACGCACCATGAGTGTTTGTGTGTGCACGCACCATGAGTGTTTGTGTGTGTGCCCGCACCAAGAGTGTTTGTGTGTGTGCACGCACCATGAGTGTTTGTGTGTGCACGCACGATTGTTTGTGTGTGTGCACTAGGGATGTAACGATTCACTCAACTCCCAATACGATTCGATTCACGATACTGGGTTCACGATACGATTCTCTCACAATTTATTTTACAAAATGGGACTGTAGACAATTTTTTTTTTGGGAAATACGGTAATATTTTCCTTTTATTTTTCATTGTCAAAAGAATTCCTTGATAAACTATTCAAAACAATGCAATTTAACTAAAACCAAATCTTGAATGAAATAAATAAAGGAATAATACAAATGAAAATGAAGCCTATTAATTTAAATTTTGGTTCGATAATAAACAATGCAAAACTGCATAATAGTTATTTTTCTTTTAAAAAGTGCAACTGAAAATATATTTTGTGCCTTAACAATTGGACTTTAAAAAAAAAAAAACGTGATTACACTGATTTACGTCATATTTGTTTGGACCAGCAGAGGGCGCTGGTAACACAGTGGTCGGTTGGCATGCACATATCTTTCAGTGAAGAAGAGATGCTATGCTAGCAGACAGAGCTAATAGAAAAACGTGACTTTTACAGATATTCAAGTAATATTACAAATATTCTTTCGGTGCTAAAGGGGCAATGAATCATTTATTAACATATTTAATAGTAGAACGCGGCCACAAAGAAAGTATTAGCAGACTCTGCCCGCCGCCTACACTTGTGGCAGCGGCCAGTACTAAAAAAAGTACTGTGATTCAATTTTCAGAAAATCGATAACAACCGTGATACCTATGAATCGATTTTTAACTGCCTTACGATTAATCGTTACATCCCTAGTGTGCACGCACCATGAGTGTTTGTGTGTGCGCGGTTGCGTGAGAGACACTTATTTCAAATGTGCTTTAAATGGGCTTTATAGATAAACTGTATGTTTTTAATAAATAAAAAATCTGATTAATCAATTAATTCATTGACTGATTAATTGATTAAGAAATTAATTGTTAGTTGCAGCCCTATAGATGTTTATTCTGAGTATATGTTATTACTGTGAAGTGTAGTATCTCCATCAGCGCCTATAGAGGATGTATATACAATAGTTATCTTTGTTATTTTCATTGACGGCTGCATTCCTACACTTAAAAACCCCAATTTAATGTGGAAGTAATCCAAGTAATCAGATTACAGTTATATTTAATAATGTAAGGGATTACGTTACACATTTCATTTTTGGGGCATGTAATCTGTAACTGATTACATTTTGAAAGTAACCTTCCCAACACAGCAGACAACATATTTTATACAAGCCACATCTATTAATAACAAATATAAATATAACTATACATACAGTATATGAAAGGTCAATTGTACAGTTTAATTATGTGCAGAAAATGCAAAAATGAAAAAGACTGTGTGTTTGAGTCAGGTTACAGAAAGAGGGGGTGTGACTATCTTAGGGAGGTGTTATAGAGTTTAATGACCACAGGCAGGAATGATTTCCTGTGGTACTCAGTGGTGCATCTGGATAAGAGGAGTCATCCACTGAAAGTGCTCCTCTGCTGGGCCAGTATGTGTCGTAGAGAGGGTGTGTGACATTATCCAAGATGGACTGAAGCCTGGACAGCATCTTCCTCTCTGTCACGGTCGCCATGGTGTCCAGCTCCTCCCCCACGACATCACCAGCCCTCCTGATCAGTTTGTTCAGTCTGTTGTTATCTACGACCCTCAACCCCTTTGCTGATAAAGAGCAAAAATACAGTCATTTTAGAATTCCCAGATAAACACAAGAAGTAAAAACAAACCCCACGATTTGGAATGGAATAACTTCATGTCCCTTTTTATTTGAGATAACCCAAAAATAAAGCTTTTCCAAAAAAAAATATTTGAAAAAAAAAGTGTCAGAAGGGATTTAACTTTTATGTTTTTTGGGTTTAAAAAAAAAAGAAAAGAAAAAAACGATTACCGTTTAACGATACATACAGTAGCCTAATTAATTCCCACAGTGCTAGCGAGCCTCAGCAGGAAGGTCATGGAGGTGGTAAGCATTTCAGTAGTGCAGGTGTTTGGCAGTGTGAGCAGCTGAACCTGAGAGAACATTGCATTTAAAGCCACTATACTGTGTGTGTGTGTGTGTGTGTGTGTGTGTGTGTGTGTGTGTGTGTGTGTGTGTGTGTGTGTGTGTGTGTGTGTGTGTGTGTGTGTGTGGGTGTGTAAATGGGCCAGGCGTACACTAAAGTATGTAGCTGCTGCTGCACAGTCTTGGCACTTTATTCTGCACAGCTGAGGCTTCGCCCGACTTTCAGCAGCTATTCCAAGATCAGATTAGCCTCTTTTTGTTTCCCTTTGCTGTCCAGGAACTGTAAATAAACTTTTTTTTTTCTTTTTCTCTGATTTCAAAGCTCACTGTTATTGTCCAAATACTCTAATTAAATGACTAATCAGTGCAAAAGCTTTCATGTGCAGCTGTGCATGAGTTCAGAAGACAAACCTTCACACAACAAAGGTTTTTTAAACCAATAGATTTAGACATTCTAACTTCTTAAAACAAATCATCTCAGTGCCAAGTATAATATTTAGCAACACTGTGATTAAAACTGACACCAAGGAAAAATGGATACATCCTAACTGTTCCCTTTTCTGTGATTTTACATGCACAGAAAATGAACTTAACTTGTTCTGTTTCATTTAAACCTAATTTGCACATTAGAAACTTACATTTCAGCTCCCAATATCCAACACATCCAGGGATATTTGAAACATGCTGGGGGCGTTCCTCATAATTTTACGTAATGTTGTATTTCATTGTCATTTTTGAATGAACTTTACCTGCATTCAGTAATAAAACCTGCTGTCTCTTCTGTGTGTATGGTGTAGGATGAGTGCGTGCTGTCTAAATACAATTAAATTGCAATGGAAGATCATGCAAAAGTGTGGTATATTGTTTCTTACTGTTTGCTCTTTTTTATTGTGTTGCTGCAAAAGTGAATTTCCCTTCTGGGGATCAATAAAGGAGTATTCTATTCTATTCTATTCTATTCTATTCTATTTATAATGGTTTGCTACGTTACACACAAGTACAAAAGATACTATTACTAAAGCAACCAAACTTGTTATTACACAATGACGTTTTCTTTTCATCCCACAAATCAATCAATTATCCATGACATGTTAACAATATATATATATAGAAAGACAAACTTTGAAAAAAAATGTGAATAAACTACATTTTATCATCATCATCAAAACTTTATTTTCGGACACATACAAGGTCCATAGCAGACGTAACACAACAATAAATAACACATTAAAAGAATGATCATCCAAAACCATAAAATCTAAAGCTCCAGTGTTTCCACAGAATAGAAATGAGCCTAACAGAGCTTTGGAAAAAGGTTGGCCAGAGAACAGATGATGCTATTTACAGAGTCTGTTAGCCGACAACCACCTCATGTATTACAAAACCACACTGTGCTTTGTAATACATGAGGTTAAAAATCACAGCAGCATTAGAGGTTTTTCACTTTCCTCAATTAGAATAATTCTTGACAGACTCTTTGCCTATTTCTACAATGGGGTTCTCTTGTTACCATAAAGGCCAAAACCTATTTTGGATTAAAAAAAAAGAAAAAAGACCTTCAACAAAGATCAAAACTTAGACTATGAAAAAAAAAACTAACAAACTGACCAAACAACACAATCTCACGGGAAAACGTGACACTGTCACAAAAGGAAATAGTTGGGGTCGTCTTCTGATCGAAAGATTGGGGGTTTGATCCTAGTCTGTACCTGTTGAGGTGTTCTTGGGCAAGACACTGAACCCTAACTTGCTCCCAGTGGCTGACCAGCGCCTTGCATGGCAGCTCAGTCCCACTGGTGTGTGAATGGGTGAATGAGCTGATATCGTAAAGTGCTTTGGGACTACTTCAGTGTAGTCATACAAGTGACTAGTCATTACTTTCAGACTAAATGTGTTCAATATGTTTCCACTAGAGGATCATTTTTGCAATTGCATCTTATGACAACACTTTATTTAATCTTTGGGTTAGGGTTACAAATAAATATTGTGTCCTGCAGCATGTCAAATATAAGGAATTTGTGTTACTACACAGAAAAAAAAAAAAAAAAACACAACAAAGTGCATTTTGTGTCAACTTTTTTGCAATCATTTTGAGAAGAAAAAACAATTCTAGTCTACCTAAAGTGCAACTTTTGAGTTTTTAGCTTTCTATATCTTGAATAGCATTTGTTTCTGTGATGAAATTATGTGTGATGAGTACTTGTCTTAGTGAAATATAGGAAATAAGAATATCAAGGAAAAGGCGGATGTGCATGCCTATGAAGGATCTGCCCAAGTACAACAGTTTATTTATAACAAGGGTTATATAACCCCTGAAGGCACTCATTCCTATAAAAGATTACAAATCATTAGACAGAGTTTGATCTGATTTTTTAATCATTTATTTTTAATTAAAGGTGCTGTTGGTTGGAGTAATTTAAAAAAAAAAAAAAGAATAATTATCGACAACATTTCTTCAACAGTTTCAAAGATGATTACATTCCAATAACTTGTGTTAATATGATTTTATTGCACAACTGAACCCTTGTGCAGTAAAAGACTGCATCAAGAGGGAAGAGAAGAAAAAAAGCAGTATGATAGTTATTTCTTTTCCACTACCGTTGAATCTCTGTCCTGCTTCCAGGCTATTCCCAGGCCAGGCCTGCCTGCTGCGCTGAACTCCCCTGCCTGCCTATGATTTGTGGAGCTCACTGGGGAAGAAGCGAGCTCTCCCATAGGTTAAAATCTGCAAACAATGAGTTCTATGTCCATGACGGATGACCTACATCCCTTCCCATTTGTCTGCACTTTATCCCCATCTCAGAATCAATTGTTCAACCCCAAAGTTTGCTTAAAATGCACTCCCTACAACTCTGCGGTGAGAAAAAAAAAAAAAAAAAAAGTGGGCAACATGGGAGAAAGAGGATGGAGTGAGAAAGCGAAAGAAACCAAAGTTTGTCCCGCGTATAGACGGTATAGGATGAGAGGGACGTTCAGGGTGCGACTTTCAGGGTCCTAATTAGGAACAGGACAGCGAGCTACCTATCTCTGTGACATTTAGCTGGACATACTTGATAAATGTCACACTGCTGGATGCAGGCACGACAAATGGATGCATCAACAACGGCTTAATAACCTTTTACTGATAGTCCTGCCAGGAATTCAAATTCTTTATCCGCTCCCTCGTGCATCCCTAAAACACTGGCTTCCAATAATCAACACAGTGCGCGGGCTGTGGGGGTGGATGTGAGCGTGTATTACACAAGCACACACACACACACACACACACACACACACACGCACACTCATGCATAGCTATGTGCGCGAGGAGTGCCAAATGATCTTGGCCACGTATCTTGGCTCGGAGAGTAGCAGCGAAACGCGGAGAGACCTTTGTAACTAATCAAAGAAAATGGAGAGATGTAGACCTCCTTTGTATTGTGTTCTTCTGCTAGACGACGTGGTGAAGAAATAATCAGCTCCCAAAACAGCAGGAATCACTAAAGAAGAACCAAAAGAGCTAGTGTGTCATATTTAATGAACAAGTTAATTTGGAAAATAAAATGTCAATGTTTTTTGAAAATCCCACACTAACAATAATTAAAACTTACAAACGATTCAAACGAAGTAAAAAAAAATAAAATAAATAAATAAATAAATAAATCAAATGCTAAACCCTCGTGTGTTGGGGATTAATTACTGTCAAAGTTTGCTTAATTTTTAATAAAGACTGTCACATTTTTTAATGTCACGTTGTAATCCCGTTAGGAACTCCCAGGAGTGACACTAAAGTAAGGTTTAATCAGTTTTTGAGTTTTTACCTGACAGAAAAGGGCCCGTTGTGAGTCTTGTGACAGACAGACAAAGACGTTATCAGTCGTTTGATTTGTTGCTATGAAAGCTGTTTGTTTGGCAACCCAACGTTGTTTCTGACAATTAAGCACTTTTATTTATTTCCTGTTTTTGTTTTTCTCCTTCTGTGATTCTTCTGCTTAGGCCAGTGATTATTCTCTTAAAAAAGAACAAACCCCTAATGTTCACGCCCCGAGTTTCTTTTGAAGTCAGTCTTTGATATGTAGAGTACGTACTTGTATTTAGATTTATGGTTTGCTCTGCATATGAAAAAGCAACACTTATGTGATTAAATGAAGTGTCTAAATATACTCTTCCTTGCTTTGTTTCTAAGATCTTTTATCTTTGATTTTGCACGCTGCCGCTCTCTGTGGACTCCACCTCCTCCTCCTGCGACTGCACACGTGTGTGTGCGCGTCCGCCTTGTAGTGCGTGTGCACCGCCTTGTTTGTGTACACCTGTTCGCACATGTATGTGTGTAGCATGTTTCACATCATCATGCAGGCTGAGGCTGCTTATGCTATGGTGGCTAATTGCCTCTCCTGAGGAATAATTAGGTGACAAAAGCAAATGTAACGCTGGTGCCTCAGCTGCAGAGAAAAATAAGACGTATGTAGTGTCCTCTGTGTTTGTGTGTGTGTGTGTTTCAGCTTGCTGTGCCATTTGTTTGCCGGTGGTAAAGAGAGGAGCACAGGACGTGGTAGAGGCCGTACATTTGGAGGCCAAAACAAGGAGAGGAAACAATTAATTCTGGATAATTAGATGTATCCGTTATATTTACTGGGCCAAGCATTAATCTAACGGTCAAACTATTTTTGTCCTAAAAGACTCATGCCCAGCTTGTGTGTGTGTGTATGTGTGAATATGCTGATGAGAAGTGTTTGCTGTGTTTAAGCACTGTCCGTGTGTGTGTGTGTGTGTGTAAACTGCTATTTACCGTCCACATTCCAGGTGTTCAGTGCTAGGTCGACTCCCGCCTCTTAGATTAATAATCCATTAGTAATCCATTTCACTAATGAGCACTCAGCGGAGAGTCGGGACCAAGAGGGACACCAAGACGGTCAAAGGAAGCCAAGTGCATAATTAATGCCGCAGCCAATCAGATGTGCCATTACGGGCTCTCCATCCTGAAGTGAGATGTCATTCGTCCAACAGCAGGTGTTGGTAATATCTGGAAGTATAATATGATTAGATAATCAAACTATGTTATCTCATGGGAGAAAATTGAAATGGGTAACACTTTACTTGGCTTTAGAAAGCTGACATTACACTGTCATTAGCATGAATAAAGTGTCATTAAGGCTGTCATTAAGTGTTGTTTGCTAAATTATAACACCTTTGGAGCTATGTTGGCATTTTTGGGGTTAGGTGGAATAATCTAGTGGGGTTAAGGTTAAGTAGGGTTAGGGGTTAGGGGTTAGGTAGGGTCAAGGGCTAGATAGGGTTAGGCAGGATTAGGGTTAGGGGTTGGGCAGGGTTAGGGGTTAGGTAGGGTTAGGGATTACGTAGGGTTAGGTAGGGTTAGGGATTACGTAGGGTTAGGTAGGGTTAGGGATTAGGTAGGGTTAGGGATTAGGTAGGGTTATTGATTAGGTAGGGTTAGGGATTAGGTAGGGTTAGGGATTAGGTAGGGTTAGGGATTAGGTAGGGTTAGGGATTAGGTAGGATTAGGCTGGGTTAGGTAGGGTTAGGGATTACGTAGGGTTAGGTAGGGTTAGGGATTAGGTAGGGTTAGGGATTAGGTAGGGTTAGGGATTAGGTAGGGTTAGGGATTAGGTAGGGTTAGACAGGGTTAGGGGTTAGTTAGGATTAGGTAGCATTTGGGAAAACAAAAAAATTTTATGAGCCCAATTTAATGAAATTGGGCTTTCTGTTACTGAATACAAAGTAAGGCTTTGAGTACTTAAAGCTGCAGTTTGTAGAATCCTCTCTCCGCTCTGTTTTGAAACCAAAACTCAACATCTCATGACGATATCTTTTGTTAACGCTCTTAGCGACTTTTTTTTCTAAATAGAGACTAGTGACAAATATACGGACGTTATTTTGTGTCAGTGGATATGTTTCTGGTGTTTTACAGACTCTGACATGAATGCACATATCACTGTAGTTACTGCCCTGAGCTGCCAGAGAGTTTACAGAGGCTCTGAGCAAACAGACAACCATCATAATTTCATGAAATTATAGTAGTACAGTAGTACAGTATGTCCTCCTATGCAGGAGGACATACTGTATCATTTATAATGTCATTAAGTTTCATTTAATAAATTATGACACCTTTGGAGCTATGTTAGCATTTTTTGGTTGAGGTAGGGTTAGGGGTAAGGGTAATGAAGGGTTTGGGTTAGGGTACTGAACAACACTAAATTACAGCCTTCATGACACCTTATTTATGCTACTGAGTGTCATAGCGTAATATCAGTCTTATGTATAAAACTTCAAGTAAAGTGTCACCTTGAAGTGATTCAAAAATTAACAATGAGGACTTACTGACTCATTTTGTTTCTATTTTACAACACATGGCAAATTTTTTTTTTGAGATTTGCTGCTATTCATCATAATCCACTTCAAACCACAACTAAACACAATCTACAGTATTTTTCACACACACCCGACTATGGAACGTGAAACAATAATACAACAGAAGCAATGCAGTGGAACAGAAGCAGCCTGTATTTGATTTGAGAGACCAGCAGAAATCTTGATTGTACACCTGGAAAAATATTGACACTTGTGGACGATGTGCACACAGTCGTAAATGTTCACTCGGGCTCTGAGTGAAAACTCAGTACATCCTGAATATACGGTGCAGAGAGGCTATGTTTGGATTCTATTTAGCACACAGGTGCAGATTTCAACTCACAAATATTGAGTTGTGGTTATAGATGTTTCAATACATGTACAAGAAGTCTTTAACATCATACATACATAACCCTAACCCTCATTAAGTGTCGTTACCCTAACCCCTAACCTTAACCCTACCAAACCTTGTTAGATCATCCACCTAACCCAAAAAATGCCAACATAGCTCCAAAGGTGTCGTAATTTTGCGAACGACACTTAATGACAGTCTTCATGACACCTTATTCATGCTAATGACAGGTGTCATGTTAAAATAATGACAGCGTAATGTTAGCCTTATGTATAAAACTTCAAGTCAAGTGTTTTCGCAGCGCATGATGTTCAATTTATTGATCTATGAGGCATACACCATGATTTTATCTCATTAGTTAAGCTCACCAGTTGGCATACAAACCGTACGCAAAATTGAAATACAATTAAATTGCATGTATTTCACTACAAAGTGGTTTCAAAACCTTGATTTTCATGATCTATTAACATTTTCTCACGGACATTTCTCAGTCGTAGCTCCTCCACGTCTTATCTATAGACCTGACCAGTCAGTTTCTGGCATAATGGACAAAGTACCATTGTGTGCTTTTTAGTATAGATCTAGGAGGGGTTGTGGCACCAAAAAGCTGTTACCACGTCTGGCACAACAAAATGAGATGGTAATCACAGAAAATACCTCACAGCCACCACCAATACTCCACAACTACAACAATCTAGATCCTTCGTTTCTAGCCTAAAGAAGATTTCCCCAGTGCTTCACCTGGCTTCCCCACAGATCTTCACTCTTCTGTTTAGCAGTCGTAACATGATGGAGCGTGACAAAAGAGGCCGTTAAAAATTGAACGCTGTAAGTGGGAGAATGTGGTAGGCGGGCCTTTTGTTACTTCTACCCACATGCCTGAGTGGAACATGACACCCTCTTCTCCACTCACTCCCACCACAGCTCCTCTCTCTCCTTTTCTCCTCACCCTCCCTGGGGGGAGCCCTGGATCCCAATCATTCGATTGCCCCACATGATGGATGTGCGGAATGAGAAATGGGCCGTCCCAGGGGCTATGGCGTCATTTCTGGGTTAAACAGTATTCTACATCAAACCCATCTATACCTTCACTAGCAGGACACATGTTTACTGGGATAGGAAAGCACTACAATCCATTTTATGACAGAGCATCATACAGACAACTCCAACTTGGAGTGCAGCAGCTTTGGGGAGTGTCGACTGATGGAGGCGGTGATAAATATGTGCTGCGGCTTGGGGAGTTTTTAAGCTCTGCCTCTCTCTGGTTTGCTGAAGGACAGTTAGAGTTTGTTACTATTAAATGGTTTTGAAGGTCAAATGTTTCATGAATCTTTCATCTACAACATGAGACCAGAGCTGCATGTTTCAAACAGAGAAAAAAAAATCACCCGAAGATTAACCCAGAGCTAAAGCCTTTTTGGCCAGAAGCATCCTATGTATTGTATGTTCAAGTTCCTGTTGGTTAAAGCTCAATACCTGTTTTCTTTTTAGCTCTATCTTATCCTTTTAAACCCCTAACTTTGTTGTTCTGCACAAATAAATAAATGGAATAATATACTGACTTTATTATTCAATTTATAGCATAGAAATCAGACTGAAAAACATTTACCGATAGTAGGGGTGGGCCGATACACTGAGGTCACAATACAATAGACCAGTGGTCGTGACACGACCAGATACATTTTTCTCATTTTTGTTTTTTAATCATATTTGTTATTCTGTGTTACAAATACAGTTGTAAGGATTACTGCACAAACTGACAATATGCGCCAGTTCAGATTTTTTATTTTTATTTTTTTACTGCATTTTATCATGGTATAGAATGTAGTTGTTTGAGATTGTATGTGGTGATTTAATTAGAAAATAATAAATAATAAAAATAATATGTATTGTATATTGTATGTCTTTTAATGTGCAAAATAGATACATAAGAATAAATGAAAAAACACAAAAAAAAAAAAATAAATAAATTTCAAAATTACATACTAATATTTTGCTCGGTTTGTGTTCACAGCACATTTTCTATTTCGCACTAAAGTAAAAGGAAAAACCCCTCTGTTACGCAGCTGATGAAAGAACAGGGTGAATGTAAAGCATGTCAGTGACTGAATCACTTGCGCGTCACTGTGACGCAGATTGTTGTACCTGCAGGCCGTGCTCAGGGTAAATTAGCTGCATCATCTGCCCTAAACGTGCAAAAACCTCGTTTTCCAGTGAGTTTCTCCACACACGCCTGGTCCTCCTTGAGGTTTCACGTTCTGTATACGAGATGTTTTTAATATTTTATGGTGTTTTTTTTTTTTTACATGTGATGCAGAGCTGTAGCTGTCAGTCAGAGTTCTGTCAGAGCTGTGAATTCTATTGGAAAACGCTGCAAGACTGGCATAGACTCTAGAATTAGCTGCTTTATCCTTTTTAGACTTTGTTTGTGTGTTCACATTGACCCAAACGAATTAGACTTCAGTTTGATGGAAACTTAGCTGAAAACATTAACACGTTTACATTTTTATCCAAAATGCAGAAAGTCTTTGGAACAACAGTGATTTTTTTTAAATATTTGTTTCAGTTTGTATATGAGTTTATAGAATTTTGTATTTTTTGACATTTTAAATTGTGAACAATAGCGCAAGGCAGGTTATAGCAAAGACAGCTGCGCAATAAACAAATAAACAAGATAACTTTTTGAATTGGGAAATAAACTGGGATTCGCTCTTTTTGAGACATTTTCAACAAAGACAACAGAGCTATTCAGGTGAAATAAAAAGCACAGCAAGTAATATTATTTGAACACAAGATAATTCAGCAAACTCACAAATCTGCCTGTATAAATGGGACCGCCATCCTTTGAATATTCAAGGCTCTAAGGGAACTCTTTCTGTGTTAGCTGTGTATGTTTCAGGAGCTTAATTATCTCAGTCACCTTATATAGTACATCTAATAAAATCCACGGTGAGACCAAACTACACTTCCCTCGGGGCAAAGTGATACACCGATGGAAATGGAAATGATGAAGCGCACATAAGCAAAAATAGCACAACACGACATGGAATAACCAAATCAGAGTGAGAATATATAAGTATCATTGTACAAAAGGTTCCAGTGAACTGCGAGCAATCTCAATTTGTGCTCGAAAACAATGCAACAATGTCAGCTGAAGTTATTTTAGATACATGAAGAGAGAGTTATTAGGATTAATATAACCACATGAAAACAAGAAAAACTATATTTAGCAATACCTGTTTAGGATAGTGCACAGTATAGATGTTTTACATTGTATAAATGAATATTTATGTTTGAAAGTATCTTTGTTATTGAAATGTATGTTAAGTTACATTATACACTTAAAGACTGTCAAAGAACCTCTACTGTTAAACAAATGTGGTTTTTATTTCCTCCTCCAAGGAGGTGATATTTCATCGATATATATTTGTTTGTTTGTCTGTCAGCAGGATTATATTAAAAGTACTTAAAGCAGAATTAAGAAACTTGTGCTTAGCGCTCCCCCTAAAGGTCCCTTTTGGTTATGTCACTGCCGTAAACACTCCGCACCCCCCGGTGCCTGATCCACCCCACAGCTACTCTTGCTCTCCCAAGACGGTAGCAACCGATCACTGAAAAATCCTAATACAACAGTGACACTAAGGGTGCTTTCACACATATAGTCCCATGTGACTATATGAACAGTATGAGGAAGAGAGACAAGTAAAATAAATGAATGATGTGGGAGTAATATGGAAGAGAGTGTGGAAATGTGTGTGTGTATGTGAGTTTGTTTGTGTGATGACAAAGCGGCTCCTAAAATGGATGGATGGATATTTGTGTGTGTGCTGCCCGATGCCGTGACGATAATGTGTGTGATAGCTGTGTGCTGCTGCTGAGCTGTCATTGCATGGAGTTGCTCCGTTCTTCAGACAAAGGTCTTCCCTGCCGTCTTTTTCCTGACTCCGCCATAATATAAGTTTGAGAAAAGTGAATTTGTAGACAACCGTGTACACGGGGCTGATCATAATCTAACATTAGTTTGTATTGGGCTGCCGTAAAGCAATATGTCTTGTCACCGGGTCAGAGGCAGGGAAAGTTGCAAGTGCGGTTTTCTGGCCAGAGACAGCAGGGGGAGATGAAAGACCCTCCAATCACCCCATAGAAAGATGTATTAAGGTGAAAAAGTTACTTAGTTCTGCTTTAACAGATTTGAACAAAATTTCACCAAAGATAGACCTTATGCCATGGAAGATTCTATTAGATTAAAGAGTGGATCCGGGTCAATATACTGATTCTGGATCAGTTTCAGAAATTGAAAAATATTAATCTTTCATAATTGGTGAAATCTCAAAAATTCCCATCTCGACTCATTATTGAATAATCTTTATTGAATTTGATTTAGTTTTTTGTATAGTAAAAACCAAATCTAATCAACTTTGTCACATACACAATCATTCAACGTGCAGTGGAATACATTGTGTGCTCCAGGTACTTACACACAGGAACACCAGTATAAAAAGCACTAAATGAAGGGTGTTGTTATTGGGATTGGCAATAAAGAAATGACTTCAGTACATATGACATTCGTACATTGTTTTCCTGATTTGTGAAAACAAATCTTTGGACAGTAAAAAGGTTAACAGCATTTTTGCATTTACTTAGTACATCAGCCACATTGTGCCTTTCAGAGGCTTTACATGTATATCCCTACGTGTATATCTGTGTATGTGCTCACTATGGCATGTTTCATTGAGATAAGACACCAGCTTCTGGCCCAGTGCAGCCTCTATGCCAGGCGAGCAGTGATTAAAGGAATCCTACATTCTCTGCAGGGCACACTTTTACATCCTCATCTCCAACATGTCACCGTCAGTGCTCACACTGGTCAAATCAAAGGGTGATTTTATCTCTTTTCGAAATATGATTTCAACAAACTCCTTTAGTGGAAAACAATGGAGAGAAACATGTTGCATTCAAGGTCCCGCCGTTTATATGTGATGACGGAAAGAAATGAGAAAATCTAGACACTATATACAGACAATAAATCTCACAACTTTTAAACAAAACACTATGGTTGTGTTCAAAATTGCATACTTACGTACTATTCATATTAAGTCTGACGTCAAAATGAGTATGTGCTGTAGTTCGTTCACATTAGATAGTACGAAATACCCGATGTCACATGCCTGAGTTTACCTCGAACTGACATCGATTATGAGCATGCGCACTATCGGAAAATGAATTTTTGCTAGTTCCGCTGTGATTTTTGCTACTTCTGCCGTGCTGAGTGAGTGACAATCTCAGTCAACAACTTCAGTAAAGTAACAGTGTCTCATGCAGCAATGTCAATACAAATAGGAATAGTTTATTCTCCAAAAAAAAACATGATTATAATAAAAGTCAATACAAAAAGGAATATATTTTTTTTCCAAAAAAAAAAAAACATGATTATAATATACATTGCAATAGCAGTTAACCTAATGTCATTTTGCAATAATAAGCTATTGTATTCATATAAATTAGCAATCTGATCATGACAATGATATTTTTTTTTAATCATTGGTCGATTTTTTATCGATGGTCGAGTGACGTGATGTTTTAAGCATTTAAAAAAGTACATTATGCATGGCAAATCCAGCACAGGTACATCTCAGTACGTAGAAGTAATGTACTGTGATTGTAAGATAATCTCAGTACAGAGGTAAACTCAGTCTGTGACACTGGTTGTATGCTAATAATGTAATGCAATTTTGAAGTATGCACAGTAGGCACACTAGTCATACTCAACCGCCCCATAATGCAGTTTTGAGTGGAATGTAAAATCGTCCAAGGACAGGCTTCAAAATAAGAATCAAACATCTCCATTTCAAAACAAAAGCATCTCTTCTTGTCTTCAATTAGTTTAGTCAGTTGTACAATGGCGGGTCTCTGAAAATCTCGGCATGAAATGTGTTTCCGCAAGTTGTGTGGATTAAATGACCACATGTTGATATTCTACTTGGTCACTTTCTCACTTAAAATGCTTTCAGAACTTTCAAAGGTGGCGAATTAGAGGAGATATTTAACCCCAACGTGCCACCGCTTTTTGTCGCTGTAGGTTTGAAATGCATCTTGGGAAACTTGGAAGTATACTCCAGTGGGAACGGTCATCATCCTAATCAATCTAACCCTACTTATAGTATATAGTAGACTGTATATACTCATTGAGTGTGTAATTCACAGCCTAGAACTTTCCTTGTTTCAATACAGCTTCAAGTTTGGTTGTTCTCCTTTCTGATGGGTGTGGGCTCACTTGCTTGCACACTGGGAGTAGATCAGGAGTTAATTGGTGGAATTGCTGGGTAGTCTCAGCTAAGTGGACTGAGCCAGTGACAGCGTGCAATGGCCCACCACTCTACAGGAGTCATGAGGGGAGCGGGGTGGAAAGGGGGGCATAAACGAAATGCTAATATGGGCCACAAAAGTCAGGGCTTTCTAATTGGAACACAGCTGCTGCAGGGACCGAGTATCCCATGAAGCTTTGCAGAAAGCAGAGGAACCAGCGGGTCACTTAGACCAGGTCATACACTCTCTGTGAGTGTTTGCATGGTTCTGTGTGTGTGTGTGTTTGTGTGTGTGTGTGTGTATCTCAAAATACTTGGTATACCATAGCTTTTTGAAGTCTGGGAAAACACCACAGAAAAATAATCTGAAATATTTCTAATATCACACAATGCCCAACATTCATTTGCATGTTTGAAGCCCTCCTGGTCTTCCATCAAAACTTTTTTCCAGCTTGGATAAATCCATAGTGTAGGCCTCATAAATCAATAAATTCATGATCATTTGCGAAAGAAAAAAAAAAGATGTACAAGGTTGAAATTGACACTCGAACGTCTGATTTGCGCCGTAAACACTTGGTTTATTGACATTGTCAGAAATATATATATAAATCAGAGATTTTTTTTTTAGGCAAAATTGCCCAGCCCTACTTCAAATAATTTTTTTCATTACTGCTCATTAGTAAGAAATGGCATAAATTCAGCAAATGCATCATAAACATGGAGGTTCTAAGAATGTTGTTAAATAGATCTTCTTTTTGCATCTCAGAAACCCCATTAGCATTGGAAACATGTAGGATTTAAATAATTTGGTTGAAGTACTCAGCCAGTGAAGTCCCCTGACCTGAATATATTATAAAGATCTGTTTATACCCCCTAGACATAGTAGGGTTGCAAACGATCCAGGTTAAGGGCCTAGGTCAGGGCTTGTTAACTGTCAAAACCTAAACAATTTAGGGATTCAGATTACTTAAAATAATCAAAGTGATTTAGTGAGAGAATAACCCAAATCCATAAGATAAATTTACTAGTAAACTAGCACATAGTCCTCAATGTTGCTCAGTAACACGTGGCTAAAAGGCCTAATTTGAGCGGAGAATTGCTAGTATCACTTAAAGTGGTACTACACTAATAAAAAGGCTTAGCTTTCGAATGACTAAGCTACATTTGGTAAATCTTGACTGAATGCCATCTGCTTAGTTCTGGTTTTTTTACATTGATTTAGCAAAGATATACATATATACCTGTATATATTTTTTTTATTATAATTATTTAATTAGTCACTTTCTTGTTTTACACATGCTCTCACACTGCAAGCTGCTAGTCCTCTAACAGGAGCATCTTTGGATCTGTGGTGTTGCTCAAGGATACTATACTGGATTAGCATGGAATTGAACCAACAACCTTTCAAACAGAAGAAGACCAGCTCTATCACCTGATCCATTGCCTCCCTAATTGTTCAGGAATGTAGTTTATTGGCCACATTGGGCTTTTTTATTGCTTGATAGTAAATTTAGGATTTTTCATCTGAACTAAAATGAATAGATCACATCCCTTAAACTGGGTATTAAAATGAAACGTGTCCTACATAATGAATAAACCTTTCAGCTCAAGCACAGCTCCCAATGTGGCTTTGAAATACAGCATAACCTATAGCGAACCAAATTTAGAATGTATATTATATCAAAAGATGAGGAGCAGAGGCGCTGTAATTGAGCTTTTCGCATGTCGAGAAGCAAAGCAAGCTGAGATGTTAAAAAAAACAGTAGGAGGAACAGAGAGATGAAGCAAAGAACAAGCATTGGCGAGGAATGGAAAATTCATTAACCCCTCATCTCTCTCTCTTACTGGATTTCAAGTCCTCTAGACTAGACTGTCCACGAGCTGTCTCCTTTATGTTCGGATAAAAAAAAAAAAACCTGTTGGAGAATAATGTATGAGCTCATTGTGGGCGATGGACAGGAGGCTCCATACGTGAAGACGACTGACATGAAGCACCCAGGAGTGAACCTCAGGTGGCAAGGCTTTAAAGTCAATGTCTGTAATAATGAGACCATCTCTTACATCCACAAAATCTTAAAGGGGCAGTTTCATGAAAACAAAAATCACTTTATAATGGTTTTGCTACAGTGATATACAATCCTTTAGCCTCATTCAGAGGGCCAAAGTTCCAAAAAAAGTTAGATTTCCTCGCTCCCTTGTTATTCCACAAACGGGCAAGTTGGACTCCCCCCCCTTATGAATCATAAGGCTGAAACTCCTCCTTCTGACAATCCCAGCTCCTCCTACCCTACATGAGAATGTGAGCTCCTCCCTCTCAAACTACCTCACAGGTAAAGCAAACATAGTAAAGGCAGGTATTACAGTTAATATTAGGGATGCAACAATATTTGGTGTTTAACCGAACTGTTCAATACGCCCTGTTCGGTTCAATGCACAATGTATTTTTGGTACGTTTTCCCATTACAAAACTTTTTCAAAACTTTGTGCGCGCAATGGGCTTTCATCCTAAATAGGCTATTTCATCCTAAATGTATTATTACTGTGGTCAGAGGACAACAAAGCAATGTAGCAACAGCAACTGTTGAGAGTTTCAATCAGTTTCAGTTTTAGCATCCGTTATACAGCCTCTGTCGCCTTTAGGGGATGATCTGAAGGGTTTGTGACCCAATGCAATGCAGAGGTAGGACAAAACAATGGACTATCATTGATTTACTTGATCATTTCAAGCACATTGTATTGTCTTGTGTGTGAAATCAGCTATACAAATACATTGCCTTGCCTTTCCCTACTTATCGTCTTAAATAGTCTATTTCTGAGGTGTTGAAACACCGTATGTGTTTACACCTACTCATGCATAGGCATGAAGGCCCAAAAATCAGCCTGTTTTTAGGAGCGTTATGAAAGTGCCTTTTCAGAGGACTAAAACTCCAGAAAACAGGCGAGTTTGGAAAAATAAACCTCAAATACTATGTTGTTGGGGTTCGTACAATTTATTTTGAAATTATTTGTTCAGAGAGGAATTCATTTTCCAATTTTATTTCTTTCATTCAAACTAAGACATAGAATTTGGCTATCAAACTAAGAGCGTGTGACTAATGCTGAAGCACTACCACCGCCTACGAAGCTCCAGCGGTTGTATTCTGCCTTTGAGCAACTTGTTAGAATGTATTCTCTTGAAGAACATATTAATGACTGGTTTTATATTCTTAAACTTAATATTTCCACTCATTCTTGACACAACACTGAAATGAAAACATAACTAAAGCGTGTTTTCAGCGGAAAGCTGTCACGCCTTCAGCTTATTTTCTATCTCTCACTGCAGCCATTCCCTCTCTCAACTCAATAAATATGCTGTCCCTTTAGCTGTCAGCAGTTATCAGGCACTTACAGCCCCCAGCACCAACACCTCTGTACTGAGGACACAGAAACATGTGGAAGGGCTGACAGATAGAAAACTGATTCTTTACAAGTGAGGTCAGAGGACTGTATCCACAGCGTCTGGCAATGTACACTAATATCCCTGTGCTGAGCAGTGTGGTGCTATTGAGGGTGACCATGCGCATCGGTCTCACTCTGCTGCACTCAATGAGCCAAAGCAATGGAATTGATGGGCAATGGGAGGAAAGCAAGAGGGAGAGAGAGGAAGAGTCTGAAGTATGAGCTGCTTCCTGTTAATGCACATCGGGATTCTGTGAAATAGAAATGCAGATTTCAGCTTTGGTGGACAGTTTAGCTGAGGATGGAAAAAGTGTTTACTGATTAATAAAAGACACTTCACCCAAGTAAAGTGTGATTTCACAGTATGTTATTCTAAGGCAGTGGTTCTCAAACTTTTCAGCTTGCAACCACCAAAATACATGTACAAGTTCCAGAGACTGGGGACCCCCACCGTTCCTGAAGGTGGTTAAACACAGACATGAACATTGAAGAAAAGTCATGTGGAGACAGGGCCATCTAAAAGGGGGAATAAAAGGGAGAGCTTTTTTGGGGACCATCCATAAAGTCAGCAAAATGACAATCCATTGTTTTATACCATTGTTATCCAGGAAGTGCATTATTATTGCACCATATATAGTCATTTTAAATTTAAAGATATAAACCCTTGTTTTAATCAGAAATAAAAAGGGGTTAAAAGTGACCAAAAATTTTGCATAGTGTTAGTTCAGGGAGGCCGCGGACGTCAAGCTAGCCACACCTCCAATCAACCAACGGCCCAGATTGGCTCCCTATTGGTCAAAGCATACAGGAAGCACTACTTAAAAGGCGACAGCTGCCTCTTACCTCATCAGCAAGCATTTCACAACCCACCTCCACCCCAACTCCTCCAGGTCAGTATGTATCCAACTAACTGGGTGTCATTTTTTTGTCATCAACATCTGCGCTGATCTGTTCAGGGGGTCTCTGCTAACCGCTCTCCTTGCTTTAGCCTTTAGCTAGGGCTCAGGGAAGGTCAGGAAGGAGTGCTCTCCCTACGTCCGGCTTTTCACATAGCTTGCGGAAAGGCCAAGGAGGTCCCGGAACAGACCCATACCGCCAACTATACATATAATTGCATGTTTATCCATGTAAAGCTCTCAAAAGCGTCATATAAATCCTAATGCACTATTATTGTAAATAAATCATTTATTTTGACTAAAGCGGTCGTGACTGAAATGGTGGAAAAGATGGTGAAATGGAATTTTAAAAACCACAGAAATTGGTTAAAAGTTGCAAATTAGAGTGGCCAAAAACGTACCGAAAAAGTGGTATAAAGGGTTCAAAGTGTCAATATTGGCTTAAAAGTGGCAGAAAAATGTAGAACAATTAGTTTGAACAAATAATGGCAAATAATGAGCATGGAAAATCTAGAATGTGGTTACATTGGCAAACATAAGCATGCAATATAGTGAAAAGAGGTTAAAAGTGACAATAACGTGTCAACATATGATGCATTAGGTGTAAAAAGTATAGAAAGGGTTTATAAGTGCCGAAAATGTCTTGAAAATGGTAAAATGTGCAGAAATGGCATTGAAATTTGATGGAGAAATGGCAAAAATGGGAGTAATTTAGCAAAAATTTAAATAAGCAAAAAAAGGGCAAGAAAAAGTGATGAAAATAGGTTAAAATATGGCAAGTTTGTTGCAGTTGCATAAAAAGGGTAAAGATAATCAAAAATGGGCTCAAATTGTTTAGAAAAATATTCTTAGTTTCGTGAAGGCATATGTTGACCCCCTCCTAGTGTCTCGCGACCCCAAATGGAGTCTCAACCCCAAGGTTGAGAACACCTCTTCTAAGGGATGATTTTTACTTATTCTCTCTTACTCTTAATTTTCTCTGTGGTTTACAAACCATACAAGTTGATGTTTTACCGACAGCTACCAGTTACAAAAATAGCAACAGCAGGATTGGGAAGTCAGTGCACCCATGATGTACTCTCACTTCCCAGCCACATTATCTTGTCAGCTTGACTCACATGCAGTAAAAATGCAGTGTTGCTGCAGTCATTCGTGCGCTGAGCTACGATTACGGCCTAATGCAGCTATGAATTATGCAGTGCATATATGCACAGTGGTGCAGCGTCCATTTTTTCCCCCTTTACTCCATCCTTCCATGAGAAAACACACCCATAGTGTGTTGCTCAAACATACGCACGGTGACTGCACAACTGTTCAAATTAACCAAACAGACCATCTGCTCAAATCCTGCACACAGAGTAATAATTCAGCCCTGAAAAATGCAATCAAAGCAGGCACCAGTTTACTCTCACAGGCCCTTCTCTGGCAGCGCTGCTCGCTCATACTGTGAACTCCCACACTCGCTTTATCTTCCGCTCTGTGTGATGACGTCAACCCTCTTGGTCCCTCGGGCCGTATGTTTAGACTGCTTTAGACAGAAGAAAACACACAGGTGGTATAATTGGGGCTAAAGCGGTCGAGAAGAGCTGTATCTATTTGCAGAACTCTGCCTCACCTGTTCATGGCCTCATCTGCATTTGTCCATCTTGGTTCAAACGTGTTTTAATAAGTTGTTTGAACTGCTTCAAATTGGGAGACTAATTCTTTAAACTAGGAGGAGCACAAGATATTTTGATTATTTGTTTTAATTACTATATGATTATAAATTATTTATTTTTCATTTCCGATAGCCTACAGGACCTACAGTACAAGTTTGAAAGTGTCAGCATTTTGTGCTTTTCATAGCCTAAATGACTAAACATCACTATTTCCTGGTACAGCAGAGACGCTGCACAGTCTCACTCCGCTGTAAGGCATCAGGAGGCCACACCCCCTCCCAAAAGCACATTGCTGCTCTGCCTCTGATCCCATAGCGTGTTTTTATGTGTTTGCGTATGCACAGTCAGTTCCCCAAGATGAAAACCATTTACATAAAAAGGAAGCTCTCTACGCTGCCTTTGGACGTAACCGTGCTATGCTCAATGCTATACGTACATTCAGAGTGCATTAGTGAATTGTTAGAGCGTGATCTCTGCTACGTTCTCTAGCGAGTGGGCGGGATAACACTACACGCAGGATGACAGCGCTAGAAATGATAAAAAAGCTTTTTTTGAGGAAAAACGACAGCTTTTAAAAGATGGGAGACCAACACCTGAGCTACCAGACCTTCAGCAAATGTAAGGTCAGAATATTGTTTGTATTTTCCACAGTGAAAGGAAGGATTGGCTTTGTAGATGCGCCTCACTGAGGCTGTTCTGAGTTGTTGTTGTTGTTTCCAACACAAACAATGGATGTGCTGCCGTGTCATAAGATATATCTTGTTGGGAGAGTATGGAGGCTATATTAAATAATTCTTCATGCTTCTTTAATGGTGTTTAACGACATTGATTTTGTTAGATTAACACTTGCCAGCAGAAACATACGGAGTTGTCATTGTTGTTGACATTGGTGGTCTCGATTTGCAACGTCCTGCGTACCCAACCCTAGTGTTCACGGCACGTCACTGTAGCCTACTATAGAAAACAAATATTGTAAAAGCCATATTAACAGGTCCTGCAATGCTCATTTCAGTAAGTGGTCTTAATGCACCTAACTTCCAAAGATATTTACGTCAAGGTAAAGTGTGAAGAGGTAAGATAAATTGTTTAACCTGCTTGTGTTACTTACAGCTGTTTAAAAGACCAACTACTATCTTCAGTCTGTTTTTGTGCGGCTCCCAAAGTAAACACACAAAAGGACAACAACAAAACAAAAAAACACGCAAAATTATTTAAAAAACAAACAACTATAAATGTACTTAAATGAACGCTGTGTAACTTTTGGCCACTAGGGGCGCTAGACCTGTAACTTTCACGTCAAGCGCCCCGAGTTACCAGCACTGTAGCAAAAATCAACAGTCAGTTGGGCGAGCTTTTCTTTGTCTTTTGATAGTGTTCGCAGACAGTAACCTCGGGATAAGGATCGGCTCTAAGTGCTGGGTCGGTCGGGCTGGGGTGCGAAGCGGGGCTGGGCTTGCACCGCAGCTGGAGGAGCAGCCGCCGCCGGTGCCCTCCTCTCCCCACCGCCAGAGGCCCGGTGCTCGGCCCTCCTCGCCTCGCATCAGTGGCGCTCCCCCCTTTTCCCAGGCCTCGCTGCTTCGTCGGCCCCCTTCTCCGGGGGTCAGCGCAGCGGCCGGGGCAGTCCGGCGTGCGCGGGGCGGTGTCCGGTGGATGGCGGAGGGGGCCGGGTCTCGACTGGGTCTTTCTAGCCTTCTCAAGAGCATTTTTAAACTTTTTGCTTGCCTCGGCTATGACCAGGAGTCGAATAGGCCGAAAAATACGAGCAAAAGCCTTAGCCAAATGAGTATATCTGAGCCTGTGGTCACGTGACCCCCGTAAATTGATATGTTCTCCATGCGTTCTCCAGGTCACATGACCTGGCCAAAGACGTCTCTCCACATTTACATAGTCGGTATTTCAAGAGGGAAGCCCCACTCGGCGCATTGATACTGTCAAGCGCTGTAATTTGACCTGAGGAATCATTTAACATAACTCATATAGGTCAACTGTTTTGGTCAAAAAGTCTGCCATGTGCCTTTAATAACTAAAAAATATACAAAACGATAAAAAATACATGAAAATTAGTCACAAAAGAAAATGCAAGATGGCAACAAAAATACACAAAATGATACCAAAAACACAGAAAATTGAAGAACAAAAATATAAATTATAACAAAAATTGAAAAACCCCTTTGCTTTCCTGTATTGGTTTGAAACCTAGATAATCGCATTTTTGTGGATCCCACTGTAATAAAAGTGTCTATCCCTGCACTACAGAATGCAGGAGGGCTAGAATTTAGAGGATGTTTTGGGAAAATCTTTCTTTGTGAGGACTGCCCGTAAAAAGCCAACAACAATAAAACATAGACAGTAGCAGAAAATGTAAAATTATTTCAGAGAATATGATGAGAAATGCAGTAATAGTATATTTCAGCGCCTGTAGGGCACAAAGCAGGAATCTTAACCACAAAAAACAACTTGTGCATATATTCATATACATGCACACCCAATAATAAAAGAAACTCTCAATACAGGGTTAATTGAAAATAATTTCCCCATCTATCATAGAAACATATGGGGCTACATAGTTAACACCACAGTAATATTGTACAGGAAACCCTGTTATCCACTTGCAGCCTATTTTTTTCCCCATTCGTTATTATAATGATTTTGATCAAATCAGCAGCAAATGTTTAACCCTTCTTTCATTTTAGACTTTAAGGCTAAACAGATGATTTCAGGCCCATCTTTCTTAACCAGAATAAAAACGTTTTAAAAACAGTATAGGCCTATGTATAATAAACTAATATAACTATAATTAAATTGTAAGTGCTTATGAAAATCATTCTGATCCACATTGGTATCCAGCACTCATCCAGCAGCATTAAAACTATCTACAGTTTATAAAAAGTCACTTTTTTAAATTGCACTTTGTTTTCTGTCCACTCTCGCTGTGCAAACATTGTTTATGGTAGGAAGGCTGGTTTTGAATGACAAGTTATTTCTTGAATCAATGCCTTTGTAAACCCATCTGAGTTGTTTATTCTGCCTTTTAAGTCTTGGATACTAAATCAAAGAGCGGATAGATTTGTTTTTCCAATATCATCTACAGTGGTACTTACTGTCCATCCATTTCCCTCCCCCCCCCATTGCAACACCATGTGACAATGCACGTGTGTAGAGTTCACATGAGTTTTGCATAGATAACCTACAAGGCTCCAGGTTTGCTTCAAAAAATGCTGCCACCATCATTTCCCCATCACATATCAGCCCAATCTTCACAAAGACCTGACAGCCTCTCTTAAATGTATTACACAGTCTGTTTACGTAGCAGTTTTCTCATTTTCTGCACATTTTACATTGTTTTTGAAAGGATGAGAGAAGAAAACCCTGAATTACATTAAGGTGCTTTTATTTGATATACGACCCCAATGCTCTTGGCAGGAATGCTGCTGTTGATTTTGGACCGCGATCGATTCATTTTAATCACAATGGGCAGTGGAAGCAGTCGAGGCGGCACACTAATTGATTGACAGGCATTTGCATATACAGTATGCAACAAAATGTCACGACCGGCCTTGGTGGTGACCTGTGTGGGCTATTGGCAAAACAAACTGATGAGGGTAATTTATCATGCAGCTCGTGCTCTGTTGAGCTGGCGCAGCTGCACCCTCCATTGTTAGCGTCGTCAGTCACCTGTCACGCCGCTGTGAGCACGATGGGAGAGAAGAAGAGAAGAGTCGACAGAAGAGGAGGAAAGGGGAGGAGCCAGAAGTAAAGATTTAGAGACTGGAAAGAGGAGATATGATGCTGTGAGGCTGAAGCTTTTCTCATTCACTCAAAACATGGACAACAGTCATATGAAGTGATCATATGGGATCAGATATAGAGAAGAAGACTCATAATGTATTCTATTCAGTGTAGGTAGTGAAATATACTGTTTAGGTTGCGTCTCTATACTACTATTTTGTTGATACCACATCAAAGCTCAGAAATCACAGTAGCAGGGGTTGGATTGTGGTGTGACTGAAAACTTGCATCAACCAAACTATTGTATGAGGTACGCCCAGCCCAAGGAGATCAAATATTGACTCCCAATTCTCTGGACACACTCTTGCTTCTGATACTCGCCTGTGTGTGAGCTGTTCTGTTTGCAGGAGCAGCAGGCCTGCTAAACTTTCCTTGTGACTAATTAGAATAAATTACATTTAAATTATACTGCTCTTGTCATCTTTCCTTGAAGCTGTTCAATTAAAAGATCCGGAAAGAAGGTAGAGAATTTTTTTTACTGTAGCTACAATATTATATTACTGAATGGGAGCAGAATATCTGATAGATTTTGTATAGTAACCAGAATAAGTGTTGTGACCAGAACTGCATCCTTGGCCATGTTGCAGTTTAGCTATCTGTGGATTATGGGGGCCGTTATTGTAGCAAAAGTATTTGCAAATGTGTATTTTAACCAACGAATACGTGATCTGTGAATATCGGGTCTCTTGAATGGATGTGTTCTTACACATGACATTTGCTCTACTTCTGCCACAGAAAGGTGACAAATAAATAGACCCCTTCATGGCCCACGAGGTAAAAACAGGAAACGCCGCTGGCTAAAGACTGTGGAGGCTAGTAATGTCACAGCTTTGTTGTGTGTTTGGGTGCCAGAATAGGAGAAATAATGTTAGTGGACATAAATTAAAGTTTTATAGGATTCCAGCAAACACTCATGCTCAGAAAAAATGAAGACAATTGTAATTTTGCCTCCAGGCTAAGCCCCACCCAACAAAATACCTCACAATGTTTACAAACAATGAAAGGGTTATTACAGCAATTTGCAAATGTGTGTGGAGATACCACCAGGGGGCATTGTTTCAAGGGGTACCTGTCGTGAGAATGGTCCCATATAGAACCATTGACATACAACTACAGTCTAGTTTTAAAGGCTCTATTAATTGTTGTCATGTACAGATTTGATATAGGCAGCACATTTCATCTTAAATTTCGATGAGAAACCTTGATTTATTAACTCATTCACTCCCAGTCATTTTCAGAACAGCTACCCCATCACTGCCAGCCATTTTAGAGCATTTTGACTGATATTTAAAGACCCACAGAATATTTTGTACTATGACAATCTGAAATCTGAAAAACAGATTAGTTTCTACTTTCATTAAAAAAAATGTTTTTAGCTTGTTTCGTTCTTCCGTAATCAGCAGTTGAATAGAGGCAAGTTTCACACAAATTGCCAGTTTCTGAGCAAAAAACTGAGAAAACAGTCTTTTTCTAAAAAATCCTGTCGTTGACTTTGAAACTTTTTTTTTTTTTGCTTTAGTGACACCTCAACATTGGTTTCCTTCTATAAAACAACAAAAACAACACTGAGACCAGGCTTTTGATGGCAAAGTTATTATTACTTTGCTCTCTAGGTCAGAGTTTTATGGATTTCTTACTGTATTTTTGCCTTCATGGAAGTCTCTACCCCCAAGTCAGTTCTCACACATGCCACTTCCTGCTCCTTCATGACATTTGAGTCCACCGTTTGGCCCGGTTTGTTGATCGTTTACTCTCAATAGTCCACTTAGTTCCACACATGCTCTGCTTGACTGTGAGCTGTTTTGAGCTGTTAGATACTTCACAATATTTTTTCGTAGTGCCATTTTCTGCCTCGTCCCTGGTTTCTCCCTCCCCATCGATGGTGTTAATCATGACTGGTCTCTCATCCAAAGGTGCACTGCTGCCACCTACATGCCACCAGTTGGTCACTGCATCACACTACAGTTCCGATATTCATGAGGGACCTTCGCCAGTGTGTTTCCTAGCAAACAGCGTCAAAAACACAATTGACGTAAAATTACGTCAGTGGCAGCGAGCGTATGGATTTGAAATGACATATTTTTACATCAATGGCAGTGAGTGAGTTAACACTAAAGTCATATTTTGGGAGGCAATCTACATCTGTAGCTACATCAGCTTTGGATCAATCTAAACGTGATGTGACAGTCAATGCACCTTTCCCTCGGACGAGGTTCGATAGGCTGCTAATCACTGACATCATTAGATGGATGTGGGAATGACTCAGACTGTGGACACGTCCAGAGACAATGGCCCGTCTCTAATTGGGTGACTCAGCACACTTTGTGCTCCAACAGTGACAGAGATTCAGGCTTTAGTCATATCCGACTGAGAGGCTAAGGGCGTTAGCACGGCTCCTGGATCTGCTGTGTGAAATATTGATGATTTATGTAGCAATATATTGTAGTTACCTTACCTACTCCTAGTGGCAGGTCAGCAGAAAACAGGGGTTTAGTTACTTTTGAAAGCGATTATCCGGAGGATGAAAAGAGGGAGAGAAAATGTAAAAGCGAATGTCTCGATGTCCCTCCATGAACAGCTCCACCTCCTCCCCCTGCCTCTGCAAATCTACCAGAAGCCACGCCTCTACTTTTGTGCACGTGCATATAACAGAACATAACAACAATGTTTAACACACCAACACACGTGTAGTATTGTTTTTCACTAATAAACACTTATGGTAGTTTGATTAAAACATGTTTATTACCTGTCCATGAGAAATGTCGCCAAATCCTGGTCCGTTTGGAATCCTTTGTTTCCGTGCACAGTTTACGCACGCACATTCACTTTGATTGACAGTTTCCGCCACAGGAAGTCAAAGCCTATTGGCTGGGCGATCGTAGCACGATTTTCTATTTGTATAGGGGTCTATAGGACGAAGGCAGGACTTATATACATTGAAGTATATGAATGACCACCGGCAGTAGACCATAGTAAGACTAGTTAGGAATTTTTTCGCATTTCAAAAGAATCATACATAAACATAGATTTCTCAGAAACTCTGGATATCAGCTTTAAAGCCATGAGCTGGAAAACGAAAGATCAAGGTATGAAAATACAAAAGAAAAGAAAAACATTGCTAAAGTGATAGTGATGGGTAACTACAGTAGACTTCAACCACATAAATCACACTTCAAATAAACTTCACAAGTTAGGCCTATATTACTTTCCTATAAACTACTGTTGCAAAATTAGCTGCAATTGCCAAACAAAAGGATGCTCACATTCAATGGTACCAATTGAATGTCCTCCAGTGCTGCAACTAATAAATTGTATATATGAGCATTCTTTCTAAGGATTAAATACATGAGCTAATCCCACCCTTCTGCTGATCTAGGCAACTGAAGATCAGTCAGTGTTTGATGCTCTGCTGAAAATACACACAGGAGCCTCAGAGGTCTCAGCATCATCGCTCTACCTCTTATTACCACAGTATAGTATCTGCAGAAGGCCCCTTGTGTATAAACTCTGCTTATAGAGGTAAACATTTAGCCATCATCTCAGCGATTAAACCCTAAAACAAGTCCCTATGCACGGCCTGAGCAGATATATAGTTAGGGAGCTAAAGGAAGCCAATGCAGCTCATTAATAGTATGCCAGGCACGCTGTGATAAGACTGAATCCAATCCCAGGAGAAAGGTTTTATTTTTTGACCAATTAGCTGCCTGAACAACCTATTGGCCACAAAGTGATCTCTGCAGGGACTTTATCAGACCATGCTCTATTAAATCAGCTCTAAGGCTGAGCAGTGGTGTACCGCTGCAATGTTTACTATGGCTGCTCTGACTGATGTCTCTGCCAAATGCCAAATAATAACTGCAACTTTTTAGTGCATCTACCTGCTACTCTTTCCTTTTGAAAACTTCAAATATGTGCACGAACATGCAATTAAATGGGTTAACTTTCTTTTTAAGATTACAATCGTGTGTGTGTGTGTGCGTGTGTGTGTGTGTGTGTGTGTGTGTGTGTGTGTGTGTGTGTGTGTGTGTGTGTGTGTGTGTGTGTGTGTATATTAGTGAGTGTGATAGACAGGTTTCAGTGGTTGAGGCTATTGAAGCCGAAATCTGGTCTGAATCCCAAGTACTGTGAATTGTGAGTGAATATTCACAGTGCATCCTTAGCTAGGTCAAAAAGCCTGCCCAAGGCACCAGTGTAACTTAGGCATGTGTAAAAATATTATAATGACCTATTAATATAAGCAGTGTGAAGGCTTTCACTCACAAATATGAGTTTAGTGGAAGTTTGTGGAACAATCGTGATATTGTCTCCATATGCTCAGTAGTTATTGATTACATGAAAAATGATGAAAAATGAAAACACAAATGCTTTAATCACCTCCAAAGGTAATTACCAATATGTGAAGTTAAAAAGAGTTCAAGACACGTTTTCATTTTAATGATGATATCTTGTATCTAAATTATGTTTTGGGTGGTTGAATAGTGGGCATTGAACGCGTCACAGACACACTGCAATACAGGCATTGCAGAGAAAAACAACTTGTTCAGTTAAGTCCATGGTTCCCAAACTTCTTCTGTTTTGCCCCCTTTTGAAGAATGTTCACACGTTCACGTTATTTGAATTGTTAAGAGATATATTTCAACAGTTGAATAAAAAGAGTCAATACCACACACAAGTTGTTGTGAAGTGAATGGAAAGGGGAAGGAGAGAGGACGATCTGGGCTTCTCTGCTTAGGAGCTTGCCCAGCGAACAGGACCTGGATAAGCAGCAGATGACAGTAGGAAACCAGAAAACAGATTTTAATGATGTTTTCTGTCCATGAAGCTCAAAAACATTCACAGAAAATCTTAGTCATCTTGGTGGAGGTAAGCTACATCATTGTCCATTGCTCAGCTAGCACTGCCTGACAAAACCAATGGTAAATCACTGAACACAACGTCAATATAGGAGGAAGTAATGGGATTTAAGCCCAACTTTTCTGTATGTTGTTTTACTATTAGCATTGAGCTGTGATGAAAACAATAGTTAGATATATTTATAGTAAACTAGTACTAGTAAACATAGTTTATTGCTAAAAAAGGACCAAGTAGAAATTTAGACAAAAATTTGCAATTGTGATGAGGAGGGTCGGTCCAGCTGTGGGGCGTTTTGGATGGGCTACCAAAACGCCTTAGTGGGGGTTCCGGTACCTTTTCACCAACCAATCAGAAAGGTTTTCAAAAAACGTCATTTCCGCTACTTGACTTCCGGCTTGGTTACTGCTTCAGCATATAGGTCATGGAAAATATGACCATAACCCTATTACACTATCTTATTTTGAAATACCAATCAAGACCAAAAGCGAATAAGAAGAAGGGGGTGTTTCTGCCTTTGAAGGGGGTGTACCCACTTACAAACCAAAACACCCCTATTTGCTGCTGGTCGGAGGTTATTGATTGTGATGCATCGTACCAGAGTTAGCATAAAGCTAACTTCCATCTAAGGTCCCCTGGTCGGTAACACTTAGCTCATTGTTTTTCAACCTTGGGGGTCGTGACCCCATGTGGGGTCGCATGATACTTATAATAATTGATAAAAAAAAATAATTACTGAAAATGAAATAATAATACAAAAAAAACACACAATCTTAAACAACTATTTCATACTTTCAATTTCTCAAATATGAATATACTAAAATAAATGAATAAATATATGGATTAAATGTTGTAATATACATATTTGCATCTTGTCACTTTGTACACTAATCCTGGCTAGTCTGTAGTTGAAACACAATCACAAACATTTTCAAAAACGAATTGTAGAAGAAAAAGAAAAAGGTGGTTGCCAGAAAATTGTGTAATCAAAATAGGGTCACGATCCAAAAAAGGCTGGGAACCACTGACTTAGCTTTAGAGTTTACATTTGCTGAGTTTGCTTTTCAAAATAGAATATCTAAATATCCTGCGACCCTGTAAAAACAGGAATAACTGGGTTTGAAAATGGATGGATGAATGGAATATCTAAATATTGGCTGCCAATAGAATAAATAACCAGATGAGCTGTAAAACTATTGTGTTGAACACATTTTGAAGATCACAGCCAAAAAGAGGAATCAACCAGAAATGGCTACCTTTTCTGCAGTGCAGTGTGAACCTGCTATACTGTTGTGTCATCCAGTTATCATCTTTCAACATTGGTTTTCTGCCTTAGTCTGACTCACCTCAGCTCTTTGGTATGGAGCCAAAGCCAAAGCCAACCACAAAGCCTCCCTTCTGGCTGTAGCAGACGGGAAACCAGCCTTGATCCTCGCACATGAAACAGAATGTGAGGTGGTCTGCAACAGAGAGAGCGAATGAGGTAAATACGTTAACCCTGAGACAGAAATTGCGTATTGAGAATTGAGACGTGAACAGTGTCCCAGTAACAAACCTCAAAACTTCTCTGCTTTTTCATTACTTGTGGTTTGCATCATGCAGAGTTGGATTTAAAAAGCCGGGCTCTTCTAAAAGGCTGTGGTTGTTGTGTTGGCAGTGTGAAGGCGCACTGATCCCCTCTGAGCAAGATGATAAAAATCTGCCACAGTCCCCTGCATGCATGGTGGAGCCCATTGTTTCCAGGATTAAGAAGGATTAAGAGCGAATGCTGGCAACCAAGGCCTTGAGCTGTGTGACCCTGTCCCTTATAATGATTAGTGAAAGGGTCACACAACTCTCATAATGATGAGACGGATACAGAGAACCCAGACTCCTAAAGCCCAAGATTGCATTGGATTATCTATCGCAGGGTTGACGAGAGCAAAGCGAGAAAAGACAAAAACAAGGACGAAAAGGCAAGACGACAACAATCCGACACATCCTCAAACAGTCAGTGTCCACAAATGGCTTTTTAGAAATGAGCCATTTATTAATAACTGACAAACGAGATTATCAGCCTGTGCCATCATTTTAAGCATTTAATCTGATGAACATGCTGAAGTATTGAAAAAAAATAGCATTGTGCAGAAGCTCTGACATTCATGGGCGGAGTTTGAAATTCTTGCCGGCGGGCGCGAAGGAAAAAAATAGAATTAAACATATAGGCCGTCTTGAGATTTGCGCCAATGCAAAAATGATTAGTAACATAGTTGATAATGTTGACTACAAAAATTGGCATAGATGCGTCGTTTAATGTTGTAAATTCATGATAAAATCAGGCCGGCAGGCGCTTTCTGTTTGATTTTTGCTGCAGTACCATAAGAAGAACCAACCTAAAGACTCAAAAGTTTGTGACCATTTCACTGAAAAGTTATACTACACACCTGAGGTAGAACTAACATCTAACATTGTGTTATTTTAAATATTTGTATATTATGTACATTATGTACATTATGTCAAGAATTTATTGTTTTCAAATGAATTTGCGAAAACTGTAATGAGAACTTTTCACCACTGGGCGGGCAATGCTCCCCTGCCTTTGCTAACTCCGCATAATGCACAATACACTTTATATTTGACTTTTCTATCTCGTACATACAAATCTTTAGCGTTATTACTTTTTTTAAATTATCATAATTATTGTTATTATAATATACAGCACTTTTTTTTACTTGCTTGGTTTTTTGTTATGTTTCAAATTTGTTTCTGTTTTTTGTGGCATTTATTGTGGTGAGCAAAGTAGGAATTTCATTGTGCAGGAAAACATGTTTCTTTACTGTGCACATGACAATAAACACTTAGAATCTTTGAATCACAGAAAGTGATAAATATTTGAAGGTAAAGCAGGCTCTACTTTTGAGAAGAACCGTTTATAATAATCAGAGGTAGGGCTAAAACACAACCTTCCCTTTTTATTCTACAAAAACCACGTTTTTGATGTTCTCTGATCTCCAATCTGAGGGCGCAGAGTCCTTGAGGACGTGTCAGGGTGCTTTGCACTTCAAATAGTCGTGCTGAGAATTGTGTTGTTGGCGGGTCACGTTCTCTTTTAATCTCTCACCGTCCTCCCAGTGACAATCCCCTCGTTCCCTTTCATGTGTGAAGCTGTTAGTGCTCTAATCGCTTCTACCCAACTCTATTATCAAGGTTCAGTGTGTCTCCAAAAGGTGCAGTGCCTCCCTCACTTCTTCTCACGTGGCCTTTTGGGGACAGTTTGAACGAGTCAATGGTGGCCAGAGAAGAGGGAAAAAGAAAGAGTTGTGGCTGCTATAACATAAACGACACTTGCTGAATCATCCCTACTGCACATTTAAACTGAGAGAAGGAGCAGCTGTTTGCTTTATGGAAGTGCTTATTTTTTAAAGCCAGATAACCAAAACCTATGCAGATTTCTTTAGAATGAAAAAGCTGTTCTCTGATTGTGGCCCCCAGCTTGTTACTGGTTATTTCTTTGCTCTGCGACACTGCTGTCCTGTTCAGGGTGTAGCCGAGCAAATGAAATCTAACGTATGAAATGATGTGATTATTTGATCAGATTTATGTTGTGTCACCAGTGGATCGTAATAATCTAACTCTCCTTTTGTTATCGTCTATATTACACTTCGCAGTTGAGATGTCCCACTACTTCCACTACTACTCATGCATCACTCTTCTTTTATCTGGACAGGCTGACAGTTTATCGCAGGGGAACAAAAACACAGACAATCACTTTTCCTTTTCAGAGGTTAATATGGATCACATGACATGCATGCTTTTGTTAGACTGGGATAACAAGTGAAGATGCTTTAAAGCAGGGGTTCTCAGACCTTTTTGGATCCAGGGACCCTTTACAAGGGAGAAACAAATTCAGGAACCCCTTTATAATAATCCTCACATCAATTAAAAAAAGTTTCCTGCCGTTTGGGGCCCTAAACGCCAATGGAATGATCTATTCTTTCAATATTTCAACTTTTAACAAAATAAATCTTTGTAGTAGGAATATATTTATTTATTAGATTAAATTATTTATTTAATAATACTGTATATATACTGAATAACCCGTTTATCAAACAAAACAACACACAAACCACTTTTAACTCTGTATAAACAAACTCTCAAAGTGCTTAAGTAACCTAATACATATCACTCCTGTGCTATTTTAAGTAAATATAGTATTGTTTTTTTGTTTTGTTTTTTTACTTAGTTTTTATTTATTTCAGCCAACACAGTACAATAAGAAAAAAACTACATAGCCATTTTTGAACCTGTAAACTTTAGGTAAAATAAAAATAAAAACAAAGCAGACAAAAACAAAGAAGCAACATTGTATAGCAATACATAAAATAACAATAACAACATGGCAAGCACCCAAGAGATTAATCTAGAAAATATAACAAAATAATCAAACGTTAGCAAAGGGCAATTTTGTAGTTAGTCTTTAAGACTCATACATTTACATGTATACATGTCCACCGAATATAGGTAACATATATACATTTCCTATAGAATCATAAATAAAGATACAAGGGTAAACAAAATCCTAAATACCAATGACAAACAACAAAAACAGTAGAAACAAAAGGAAGTACACCACAAGTCCTCTCCATCCAAAACTCACACATGGTGCATAGTCACTTTCCAGGAATACAGGTCCAGTACATGGTGTAAACACTCAAGGTATCAGAGGAGACATTACTATGAAAACGTCTGTATGTAATTTTTTGAACCCAGATATCACAAGTGGGGGGTCTGGTTTCAGCCACCTTGACGTTACACACTTGAGGGCTGCTGTAAGCAGTAAATTCAACAGATATTTTCTCGCTCTATTATTAATGCAGTTGGGTGTTTCACCGAGAAGCATCACTGGGGGTCTTGTGGAATGGTCTGTTGGAAACCCACTTTCATTGCCTCAAATACTTTTTTCCAGAATACAAACTTGGGTCATGTCCAGAATATGTGAATGTGGTTAGCCACATGTGTCCCACACTTCCTCCAACAGAAGCTAGGAGAAGTTTGTCCTATTTTCGATATTATTTCTGGAGTTCAAAAGAAACAAATAATCATCTTCCATTGGAATTCGCTCCATGTATTTGAGTTTGTGACCAAGTGAGCTTCTGTACAAATCTCTTCCCAGGTGTCCTGTGCAATGACCATGTTTATCTCCGCCCCCCACCTCTGTCTAACTCTGTCCGAACCATTTGCATTCATAGATAAAAAATATGTTGTATAATTTATCAATGACTTGATCAGAAACTCTTCTATGGGTGAAGGTTTTAGATGTTTGTCTCACTCTTTTTGTGTTGTCAAGAATGTTCTTAGCTGCAAATAACGAAAAAAGTCTGTCTTGGGGAGGTCATATTCATTTTTAAGCTGTTCAAATGTCTTCAACTTATCTACTTCCAATAGCTGGTGTATGTAACGCAGTCCATAATCTGCCCATCATCTGAAAACTTTATTCTAATTTGGAAGGTGTGAAAGACTTTACCAAGCCAATGCTTGTTAAACATGAAATTAGCCTTGGTAGTCTAAATGCATTAATGCATATTAAGCATAGTGTTTGTGGTTTTTAAGATTTTAAATAAGTCTGCACCCCCACCTCTTCAGACTTAATACTGTCTGTTTGAACCTATTAGCATTGATATTACTATTTTAATTAATTGTTTTTAACTCCTGTGGTTGATTTAAGATGAAGAAAAAATTGGAAAATCTGCACTTGTTTAAAAATATCATTTATAAAATTTACAAAAATGTAGGTCCTGCAGACCTCAACAATGAATATGTTTACTAACTTAGATAAAAGTAACAGACCAACGCACCTCCAAGTAACATTAACAGATTCTAAATTTAAAAAAAAAATACATTAAACTACTAGTTAATGCTAAAAGTAATGGTTTTACACACACACTTGGTCGTGTGGCTCACAAAACAAGCAGATAACAGCCTACTTGTACTACCTACTGCCACCAACAGACATAAAGGGGAAATACGTGCCGTGATAACTGTAATTACACATTATTGGTGACTCAAAGTCAAATTTGACCATTTTACATAAATCTATAATGGAAAACAAATCATTCTCCAATTACATTTTGATAACATACTGATTGCAATAATGGGAGACCAATTCAAATGATTGGAAATGTTCCACAGGACTCTATTTTTTCATGTATGACATCACTATATAGTTACAGAGTAGAATGATCATAGATTGTATAAAATGATCTACCTATCTGACCCCCTCACTCTTCTTTTTTTCACACTGCATTCATGGAAATACCATAAATGACGTATAAGCACAGACTCCTGCCAGCTCAGCTGTGCTTTATCATTTTAACCAAGTGGAATCACAGTCATGGAGCCAAAGATGCAGAAAGCAATCAGAAGTCAAAGTGATGGAAACACTCATGCCTGGATGGGCAAGAAAAACATTTCAGTCAGAGCCTTGGGTTTTTTATGTACCATTGCTGGTCACAGTGGGATATACTGATGATAATGATAACTGATATTGAAATTGCACACTGGTAGTATGCTGAATGAACAAATCCTTTAGTTTTATCAATCCAATAAAGGTGAAAAACATCTATTACAGGGAATGGGCAGTTACTGTAGTTGGTCCAATAAATAGCTAGATGGCTGGGACCTCATGGTTTCACTATTTAACATAAAATTGCATATTATTTAAAAACAAAACAAGGATACTTTCATCTTATTTAAACCTCCCATTATCCTCAAATATTACAAACACATTTTACTCATGGGGTCAATCTGACCCCATGGGTATTTGCCCCAAGGAAATTATTTTTAGAAAATTGTTGACCAAGTTTTCTTTGTTTATTTGTTGAATACATAAATAACCCCTTGATAATGAAACCTTGACCTGTTCTATAGCGCCATCACCAGGCCAAACTTTTAAATTGGAATTAATTTATCTTGAATGGCTTTAATCCAAATTTTCTCAAATTCACTGACAACATTAATTATCTGCACAAGAGTACGAACCCTATTAACTCATTGACTGCCAAAAACGTCTAATTGGTTTAGTAACGTTGACTGCCAAAAACGTCTAAAGACATTAACTGTGTTTTTCGGCTGAGGTTGCTAGGAGACAGTGTGAAGCTCTCCTGTGAATATCGAGCTTGTACCATGATGTAGTGACCAACTGGTGCCATGTAGGTGGCAACAGCGCACCTTTGGATGAGAGATCACCCGTGATGGGCAGAGCTCAGAGGAAGAGGAAAGGAGTTTGCAAGACAGAAAATGGCGCTACAGGAGTTGATGCTGAAGATCCCAGCAGGTCACAGATGCTCACACTCAACCAGAGCATGTGTAGAACTAAGTTTACTATTGAGAGTGTCACGATGGTGAGAGAAAATGATCAAAAACGGGGCAAACAGTGACTCTCGGCATGGAAGTTGCGTGTATGGAGAATGACGGGGGAGAGACTTGGAGGAAGACCAAAATACAGTAAGCAAACTATTTAACGCTGACATAGATAAAATAATAATAATTTTGCCATCAAAAGCCTGGTCTCAGTGTTGTTTTTGTAGTTTTATAGAAGGAAACCAATGCTGAGGTGTCACTAAAGCAAAAAAAAAAAAAAACATTGCTTCAAAGTCACTAATAGGTTTTTTCAGAAAAATACAAAAAGGCTTTTTGTCACAAACTGGCGATTTGTGTGAAACTTGCTTCTATTCAACTGCTGATTATGGAAGAACAAAACAAGCTAGAAACAAAATTATCTTTTTTGATGAAACGAGAGAGTCTAATCTTTCAGAATTGTCATTGAACTAAATATTCTGTGCATCTTAAAAATCAGTGAAAATCATCTAAAACGCCTGGCAATATGGGGTTGGCTGCTCTGAAAATGGCTGCCAGTGAATGAGTTAAATGTGGTGATGATATAACCTTTCCTGCAGCGCCACCATCAGGTCAAACTTTCCTATCTTGATCATCTTTTATCCAAATCTTTTCAAATCCACTCAAAAGAATCAACTCTGTCACGCATGGGTCACACACACACATATATATTATACTCAGCTAAAACATCTTGGGGTCAAATTGACCCCAGAGGAACAGTAATGTGCAAATTATGTGTTCAGCACTTTAAAAAAAATAACATCATGATAATTTTCTGCTTAATCAATTGTACCCATCAAATTAGGAAAAGCCATGAAATATGAAGCAAAAAATATACAAAGTCAACTATTTCCTTTGAATGATGAACACTGAATGGAGCCAAATTGACCCAAAGGATAAAAACAAAAATAAATCTCTCTTCCTGTCAAACAGCAAACAGTCATTATATTAAAAGTTGTCTGATAGTACGTTTCTGCTAAGAAATAGCAAAATATGGTGATTCACTTCAGTTCCTTTGCCAAAGACCTGCAATAGAGAAATGACTAGATGATGCAAAACTGTGCGCTGGAAGTAATTATGTCCGTTTGACAAAGCTGAAATAGAGATGTCAAGCCTCTGACCCCATTATGGCTTCAGATTTCTTAACTAAACGTAATCGCTTTGAAACACTGACGACTCACAATGAGATTTTAAATGCTTTGCCCTTGCTCATGGGGACTTCTGACAGCGCTAGAGGCTTGAATTTATAGACTTCGATTGAAGTGAAGTGCTCACATTGTAGCTTGAGGTGGTCTTTCGTTGTACAATCCTGCCACTTTTCCCATTCATTTGGCCCTCATGTGGAAAGCAGCATCCAATCATCGAAAAAATAAATAAAGAATGTGTGTATTTGTGAGAGTGTGCACCGACATAAATGAAAGCATCGATGTCTCTCTACCACTGTACTGTTCAATTTCCTCTAGAGCAGTGTTTCCCAAACGTTATTGCCCCATGTACCCCTAGTAGCCTTTATTTCTTATCACAAGTACCCCTTAGCTCATGTTATACTATATTTATTTGTGTCTGCAGACTCGTCTAAACTCTTTCTTGTGTCTCGTTCAATATTAACTTTGAATTTTGGCGTTTTTTATTTATTTCTTTCTGATGTTTGGCTTGTTTTAAAATTTGATCTTCAAATTTTGGTGTATTTTAAAGAGTTGTGCCACAAATTATTATTAATGGATGAGGATATAAACTGACGTGTTTCTGTGTATCTCCAGAGAGGTGTTCAAGAACTCCTAGGGGTACAAGTTCCCCCGTTTGGGAACCACTGGCATATGACATACACAGTATGGCCAACATATTTGTTTCTGTAATATTGATTCATTCATACTTGAAGTAAATAGATATGCAGGTACATTTATTTAACCCTTTCACCATGCACCATGTTGCACCATAGCAACAGGGTGCTTTAGCACCAGTGAGGTGGATGCGTGCAGCAGCTAGAGGTGACAAACCCGGTTTAAACATGGCAACAAGAGTGCATAGGTGATCTCACAGACTGTATCTGAACATCAAATCATCATCAATTAATTCCTCATTGTCTTTGACATGCAGTGCACTGCATCACATTTTTGGATTCAGTTTAAAAAGGAAACAAAGGGTTTGTTTTTTACTTTAAAAAAAACAAACCCTTTGACATTATGAAGTGTTATAATGCTTTGTCTTAAAGCTGATATCTGGAGTTCCTGAGAAATCAATGTTTATGTATCATTCTTTTGAAATGCGAAAAAATACTTAACTAGTCTTTTACTATGGTCTACTGCCGGTGGTCATTCATATACATAAATGTATATAAGTCCCGCCTTCGTCCTATATCAAATGCAAGAAAGCGCCAACTTTGCCCAGCCAATAGTCTTCGACTCCCTGGAGTGGGCCACTGTCAATCAAAGTGAATGCGCATGCATCATTACAACAGCAAACAGGTATCACTGAGCAGCATGGAGGACTCCAGTTACCCATTCCATGATTGCCAACGTATAAAGCTTCTTCTAAAATAGAAAAGAAAAGTCTGGGTACAAATCTTGTAGATAAACGTCTTCGTGACCGCAACATCATTTATCTCAGAGCTGCTTTTCAAAGGTGGAGGGACTTGCTGCTTTTAAAAGAATTTCGAACAGACCAGGATTTGGCGACATTTCTCATGGACGGGTAATAAACATGTTTTAATCACAAGTTATGGCACTCTAACAATAAAATGTATAGTATTTGTAGTTATGCAACTTTGTTATGTTTCACAATGCGCATGCACAAACGTAGAGGCGTAGCTTTTGGTAAATTGGCAGAGGCAGGGGAGGAAGTAGAGCTGTTGAGGGCGGGACATCGAGACGTTCTCTGTGAAACTACGGATAGCAGCTTTAAGTAAGAAAAAACAGCCAGTGTCATTCTGCACTTTCATTGAATAATGTTAACACTGTGTTTTACATGAAGCAGGTTTGTTTGAGAAACTGGGTACTATCAGTGGCAGCTGGCCAACAGAGGGCTCTAGGGCGGCGCCCCACCACTCACAATGTTAGTTTGAGGAAAACATAAAAAAAAAATACAAATTAATAATGAATTAAAAATACTGCTAAACAAATTCATATCTGTGTTTAGATAATCAAAATAAATATTATATAGATAATGATTATGAGTAAAGTTGTGTCGTTCATTGTGTCTGATTGGTCACGTGTTTCCGCTTTGGGGCGCACTAATCTTTACCATTCACTCTCGTTAAAAGTTGTACATGTGCAGTAACTCCCCTTTAATACAAGCAAATGGTGTGTCTTGGGGCACAGTTTACCTGCGCCCAGACCAGTATCAGACAGTAACGCGTTACTTTTGACAGTAACTAGTACTCTAACGCAATATTTTTTAAATAAATAAATGCAATTACCGTTATTACCAGGTAGTGCGTTTGTCCACTACCTGGGTAGCTGCAGTGTACTTCCTATTTACAGTGGTGCTACCTGTTTTCGCAGGATGCCTTGCCAACCACGTTAAAACAGAAGAAGAAGAAGATGCACTGTCTCTCCCTGCTGACAGTGGAAGATGTGGATGACATCTATCTGCTAGGGGTCATGATCTTTGGCCTGCTAATGATGGGGGTATGTGTATGTGCATGTGCCTTTCTGATGCATCGTATGCTGAGGCGACTTTCAGAGGATATGAAGGTACTCCGAGAGAAGAAGAACTTTTCGTTTGGAGAGTTGGAGGAACGTAAACAACAACCGGAAAAGAAAGCTCGAGGAGATACGGAAAAAAAGGACAGTGAGGAGGAGTAACAACAGGAACAATGACTGCAGACGAGAACACATCACATAAAAAAGGACAAAAAAAAAAAAAACGTTAATGAAAAGATGAAATTATGAAGAAGATGAAAATGTTTGACTAGGGAAGAAACGAGGTTTGATGTAAAATTTTCTGTGTTCAAATCAGGGGACGGATCTGGATAAGCATAATGCTTTTTTCCGTCGCCCTTTCAGGCATGCAAAAGGACAAAAAAAAAACAAAAAAACAATGATGTGATTTTGCTCTGAATGTCAAAATGAATTTCTGTGATTGCAACCATGTCAGAAATGAACTGAATAAATAAATAAAAATAATTGTCGGCGTGTCTCTGTTTACATAACATGCGCTAATCATGGCGAGTCAATGCAAGAGCATGACAAGCTTCTCAAAGTGGAAATATGTGCATTATTTTACTCTAGTTGAGCAGGAAGACAAAAACATTTCAGTGAAGTGTAAGCAGTGCATTTTAGGCTTGACAATTCTATCTACTGCGACAAACAGCAACTCTAATCTGCCTCCAAAAGATACATGCATCGGCGAAGCTGTAGGCTAACCCTGCATTGGTGGATGCACTGAACGTGAGGAAAAGCCTCTGCACTGAAACAACAGCGGCTTGATTTTAACCGGACTGTTAGCCAGGGACAGATCCGCAAAGATATTGCACGGTATGTTGTTAAAAATATGCAACCTGTTGCTACTGTGGAGTCACTTGCTTTCAGGTAGCTTGTTAGCCTGATACCATGTCCTAGGGGCAGCCAGATGAGCGAGGGGCGGAGCAGGGGCACAGGTCTACAAGTCATGTGACGCCACAGGAGAAAACACATTACGCTATTTATTTCGAAATATTATTTTATATATAATTCATTATATGTGAGGGGCAAGGCCCTGCATGTGCCTGGTCCTATGCATTGTATAGCTCAGAAAAATGCTGTGATTTTTTTTTTTTCATATTTATTTTTAAATAAACTGACAATGAAAAAATACGATTGTGTTTCAGTCACATTTGTGTTTGTAAAGACTACAACTGAGCATAGTTTAGTACAGTGAATGCAAATGATTAGAAACTGTAGGGTTGGATACAATACAATTTCATTAGCAGAGGCTTTTATCCAAAGCAATGTTAATGGTGGAGCAGTAGGGGTAGGAGGGATTCAAACCACTGACCCTCTGATTACAAGCCAGCTTCCTTAAACACTATTCCTCCACCGTACAAATGATCAACAGTGTTTTCTGATACAGCACTGATATGAAGCTGTATGGACACAAATGACCAAAAAAAATGATGCATTCTTTAATTCTAAGTAACTTAAAACTTACTTTCCTCTCACTGACATCACAGTGGTTTGTCGTAAAGTGACTGATTGACATGTGAAGTCATGGGACAATAGAAGGAGAGAAGCAAAATAAGAAAGAGAAACAAAAAAAAATTGTTTTCCCTCCTTTTACAAAAGTCAGGATCAGACCCAACATGGATAAAGACAGGTATGACTGATTTAAAGGACTTTTCAGAAAAAGGCAAAGAAACATTAACAAACTAAATTTGATGATTTTAAATATTGAATATGTCCATATTTTGTAAACTATAGGTCTTAAATTATTTATGTTCATTTACCACTTCTTTTTATTTAATTACTTGTTAAACAACTTAACTTAAAAACAAATAATAGAAAACAAAATAAATAAATCAGAAAAACTGAAAAAAATTAATTTCCTAAAGTATAATAACTCTGACACACACTGACTCACTCCATTGTATATACTATATTGTTCTTGCTTGTTTATGGATTCTGTGGCAATACATTTGGTGAGTTTGAAAGCAGTTCTGTGACTGCAATTTTCCTTCTTATTTGTTCAAAGCTGCACAAACCCTGTTTTTGGTGTACGTCTATTTTGGAGTTGTAAACCCCCCCACCCCACCCCTGAGAAAAATGCATCAGCCACCACTGGGTACTATTATAAAAGTGAAAGATCCCAAATATAGATTGAGTGCTGAATTGGGTTGTTTTCCAGAAATGTTGACTCACCAGAAAACATCAGTTCTCGCCGTCTTCTTTAGTTTTACATGAGTCTCCTCCAACAATACCTGCAGCCAGTCCCTGAACAGACCTCTGTATGAAGTATTTCAGCAATTTTTGCTTATTTTTGCCGTTTTTCTGCAACTCCACAAAACTTGCCATATCTTAACCTATTTTCCTCACTTTTTCATGCCATATCTGTGCTCTGTTGATTGCATTTTTGCTACATTACTCTCATTTCTGTCACTTCATCACACGTAAATGCGTTTTCTGCCATTTTTTTTCCACTTTCAAGACATTTTCGGCACTTAGAAACTCTTTCCACCACTTTTCCCACCTAATGTCTCATATGTTGACCCATTATTGTCACTTTCAACCACTTTTCACCATATTTCATGCTTATTTTGGCCAATTTAACCACATTCACCATTTGTCATGCGAAAAAACAAAGACGTCCCATTGAAAAATGGGACAAATAATTTACATTCCTAAAGACGAGCAGGATGGGGCACAGTTACAGTTACACGTTCTGTAAGATTAGTAACTGAGATTTTAGCGTCTCCCACGGGGGAAGGAACGATGTAAGTCACAATGAAAAATCCACCAAGCACAAGCGCCACAAATATAAACTTCTTCCAAAAAAGTGTTAAAGGATGTAAAGTCTGCAACGAATCTGCACAATAAGTCATTAGTAGGGATGTAACGATTCACTCAACTCCCAATACGATTCGATTCACAATACTGGGTTCACGATACGATTCTCTCACGATTTATTTTAAAAAATGGGACTGTATATAAATGACTGAAAAATAAACCATTATTTTTTTTGGGAAAATACTATACTAGTTTTCATTGTCAAAAGAATCCCTTGATAAACTATTCAAAACAATGCAATTTAACTAAAAATAAATCTTGAATGAAATAAATAAAGGAATAATACAAATGAAGAAGAAGCTTATTATTTAAATTCTGGTTCTATAGTAAACAATACAAAACTGCATAATAGTTCTTTTTCTTTTTTGTGCCTTAACAATTGGACTTTAAAAAACAAACAGTCATTTTACTGTATTTAGGTCAGATATTTGTTTGAAGCAGCAGAGGGCGCTGGTAACCCAGTGGTCGGTTGGCATGCAGATATCTTGCAGTGAAGAAGAGATGCTATGCTAGCAGACAGAGCTAATAGAAAAACGTAACTTTTACAGATATTCACGTAATATTACAGATATTCTTTCGGCGCTAAATGGGTAAGGAATCATTTATGAATATGTTTAAGAGTAGAAGGCGGCCAGAAAGAAAGTATTAGCAGATTTCGCTCACCGCCAACACTTCTGGATAGTGCCCTCTGCTGGTTAAAAAAAGTACTGCGATTCAATTTTCACAGCATCGATGTGAACCTTGATACCTATGAATCGATTTTTAAATGCCTTACGATTAATCGTTACATCCCTAGTCATTAGTATTAGTATATTGGAGTTTGGCTGATGTGGTGGCATGACACGTAGAAGGTGCCAGGAAATGTCCCATATTTTGAAATTGAAAACTTGACAGGTATGCTGTAAACGCTCTGTTGATGTTTTCGTGCATTGCATTGTGGGATGTGAAGTCGCGGAGACAGTCGCATAAGTATTTTTACTTCATTCAGCTAAAACAAGCGAATCACTGTCCTCCTTGTCTGGCGGAAAATACTAGAACTCACAGTAAGAATTAAGTAAAAACACTTCTATGCATAATTTACTGGATTCATCCCAAAATGCAATGGGCAAGACTTTTCCGACAATGTCAATAAGGAAGTGTTTACAGTGGAGACCAAAACAAACTTTCGAGCGGCAGTTTCAACTTTTTTTCTCTTTTTTTTCCCCCAAGTAAATTATGTTCGATTTTATTGATCTTTGAGGCATAAAGTATGATTTTATGTACTAAATAAAACATCATGGTAACAACTTTAATATTTAATGTGTTTGCATTTTTCATTCTTCCAAGTTCTAAGGTCCCATACCAAGGTATTTATTTTGTTATTTTTGCAAAAGAATGGAGCAATAGGCCTACTGTTCATTTTATAATAGTGAGAACACTAAAAAAGGTTTTCCATAGCTATGAAACTGAAAAGGTTTGGTTTACCCCCATATTGAACCTTAATGTTTCCAGCTAAGCCCTGATTCCTTTGGACTTTTACTTTGGAGAGAATCTTTTGGGAGTTAATTTACCAGGTTCACTACAGCTAACTGTTACAATGTCATTTATCCTGACATGTGTCCCAAGAGGAGGTTAAGAGTAAAAATTCATGGTAGAAAGCCCTTTTTTGAGCAAGTCTTAATGCTAAAATATTTTCACCTCCAATTGAAAGCATTTGTATTGCTTCTAAAATACTGGTGTTGGCTTCAGAATGAATCCTGACCCTGAGGCAGCGACTTCTGCGGTCCAACCCAATCCAGAATCCAATACTACCAAATCTTTTCAGCAGTCCCATTATATAAACAATATCTTTGAAAACAAGAACAAAACTAGGAACCAGGATAAATCTGGCATCGTTACAGAGGAATCAAGGTGCGTCCACACGGAATGCCACTGAAGTGACAAGATTACATTACAAATCGATTTAAATAACGCAACCTCAAGTTATCTCCCCTCAAGCGACATCACTTGCGTGATTTGAGCGACTAGATCAAGCACGACTTTGTCGCTCAAAGTTGAAAAATTTGAACTTTTCAAGCGACTTGTAGCGACAACACCCCCTTTCTTCACTTTCTGTAGAAAGGAGGCAACAGCCCCTCCCTCCCGCTACAGTGAGATGGCTGCAGCAGAGGGCAGTACTACACTTCCTCAATTTGAATTAAAGCAGTTAACTTCTTGAATAAGCCTACATTCTGAGTGAACTCATCCTTTAGTAACTCTGTAAGTTGATCATTTAAACCGTAAAAGCAGAGCTGTCTACAATAAGTGCTGGAGAAAAAGTGATCAACCCCCCCTCTCTCTCTCTCCCCCTGTCACCGGCTCTACACACACACACACACACACACACACACACACACTGCTCCGTGGTCATCGCATCACTGGAGCGATGAAGTGATGGAGTGACTAAAAAGCCCCACTATGTTTAAGCGATTGTTTGGGCGATTGACGCGTTTGGTGTGAACACACCTTCAGCCTAGGGCCCCTTTTAATTTGAAGGAGTAGTGGCTCAACTTTCAGCACCTCCTCCATGCCTTAACTCCTACTCCTACCTCGTTTTTAAAGTCATAACCTTCAGTTAATGAGGATCTGTGAGTAGAGAGGTTAATCAGTGCACAAATGGATTTTTATATGAGTTTTATCAATAAGTAAAATTAGCCAATTCCATGCATCTCTGAGTGTTTTTCTTCGTACTAATCGTCATTGCTCAAAGCAACAATATAATGCTCTATGATCTTTCTTAAAATATTGTTTGTAGATACCAATCATGCTCATTCTAACTAAGTATGTGTTAATGAACCAGTGGTGCTGCATTTTAATTAAAAAATAATTGTGTCAGTTAAGACGCACGCACATCATTTACAAATTAATGAAAAAACTGCTTAGTCTACTAATAGGTAGTTTAGTTTTGACCGAGGAAAATATGTCATCATTGCACATACAAATGGCACCAAACAGATCAGTAAATAATAAGCATCCATGTGAGATAATTTGCATGTTGATGAACACTGAGGATATAAAGGCCATGTCATATCTACATGTTTATTCCAAGTAAATGACCGTACTCCTGCACAATACATTTATCAAACAAAATGCAGCAATTAAACCTGTTGTTCATTCTAAGACAACAGTACTTGATGCCCTGGGTTATTAACTGACATTCATGAAAATGTGTGATAATTGTTAAATAATAAAGCAGGCAGCAATTATTCTTACTTGTGATCGTCACTCCTAATTTAAATTTGCACAAATTATACAAAATTAACGTGATAAATGCCATGAAACAACTGTGTCGTGTTTGGTACTATGTGAAAATAAATGACACCTGTTGTTTGGTATTTGGGCCAGGCCAGTTTTTTTCTAATAATGCATTAATCACATCAAATGAAATGCTTATGAACTAAGATATAATACAATAAAATTACTACCTTGCTTATGAACTAAGATATAATAATGTGTTTATACAAGTTAAATCTAACAGTGGAAAATACAACACTGCCAATAGAACTAACAACAGCTGGATTAACCTTCATGTAGAGACAAAACAAGCTGCAAACTTGTGTGTCCAAAAGAGACATTCCCGAGTGGTGACATTGTGGATGAAAAGGGAAAAAAAAAAACTTCCAAACAACTTCGAAAGAGGAACTATTCTTGAACTGGAGGAATGCTAACAACGTCTGGCAGGGAACAAGGCCAACACGAACAACGATAGAGAGGAGGAGGAATAAAAAAAAAAGACAACACTGACTACAGATGAGAATACACAAGAAAGGACTGTTCAGAACAACTCAAGAATGTTTGACCAGAGAGACATGTAAACCCATGTAAATTTGCGATGGTAAAACAGGGGACGGGACCCAGATAAGCAAACTGCTTCTCTCGTCTCCTTTTTCGGCATGTACAAAAGAATGTAAAAAAAAAAAAAAGTGAATGTAACCATGTCGGAAATAAACTGAATAAAATAAATAAATCTGTCTGTCTGTATAAACAAACATTAATACCATCCTGTGTCAGGTTGATAAATGATCATTTAATCTTTAAAAGATACATAAACTCTTATGCTGTGTAAAATCTTGAATGTCATTTAGTTGACCAAAACGAGACTGACTGAAATAGTTTGGATGACTAAATTTTGACTAAAAGTAAGTTGAATTTACCATTCATTCTTTGCTTATTAGCATGCAAATTAGTAACATATTAGTCATTATTAAGTACTTAATAATGACTAATATTAAGTACTTAATATTCTGTAATATTCTGTAAATATATATTCTGTATATTCTGTAAAGCCTTAATATACAACCAGTAAGCCATTAAGTAAGAGTTTTTCCTCACTAACCTTAGAATTATTGCTTATTAGTTGTAGGTAAGGACATTGTTGTATATGAATGACAATCTCAATATGTTTTGCTTAGTATGGACTTCATAAGGTGGTAGTACCACAAGCATGGTTATTGTTCCTTAATAACACTTAATGAATATGGTCTGTTCTTACATAACAAAACACAAAACTACAAGTGTTAAAAGTGTCCAAATAACTCTAAATTAAGTCTTTGTTACGGTACTCAGAACACTTCCCCACCCTTAAGTGGCATCTTGATCGTTACTAGTTCACTAGTAGTTGTGTACTTATTAACCATCACATGTTCCCTAATCTAAAGTTAGGGTCAACCCCCCCTAACCCAGTGGTTCCAAAACGGTGTGCCGCGGCACACACACGGGTGTGCTGTGGGATTTTGTGACAACCACACATGATTGTTGCAATATACAACTACACAAAAATAATTATTTTTTAATTTACTACTTTGTATCCACTCATTTTATAATACAGAGGCAAACTATATACCAAATATTTTTTATTTTGTTTTTTTAAATAATTCATTAATAAATATTTAATGAGTAATATAGTTGTCTTTGTCACATTTTATTTTTAGTAAATAATTATGCACATTTACAGATATTGTACATGATATGAGTGATAACACGTGTTATAATGGTTATTTTGTACAATAGGTGGGCCTTCAGATTTGTACTTGTCCTTAGGTGTACCTTGGGCACAAAAAGTTTGGAAACCACTGCCCTAAGCCTATTGTATATGTTTATAGTCCCAATCATTCAGAGTGTGCTTTGGCCCACGTACTTATAAAGAATGAAGGAAGAGTAAAAAACCCAAAACAACAACAACAACAACAGTAAATCTAGAATTCAAACTTTGCTGCTGCATATATTACATCAAGAATGTATTACAGTCTAAGTACCGTATGAAAAAGCCACAAATTCAGGAATTTAATCTTGGCTGTATTGAAAAGCTGTAGTTTAAAATGGTGATCAATCCTGTGGGAGCGCCCCTAACAAAGTTGTCTTTGCGCCTGTATAATAATCCACATTTGATTATATCATTGACTTTGAGTGATACAGTCTGGATTAGTAGCAGTTTTCCCATTTATCAGTTACACACAAGACAATCCCCAGAATAGGTTTCAGAAAAGGGAGATGTTGTGATATTATTTATTATAGTGAGGCACCGCTATGTCCCACACCAGATGTTGTAACCTAACAACATGACTTCCCTAATAACCGGTCAGAAAAAAGAACTTGTATTTTGAGTTATGTTGAAGAATGTGTTCACCCTTACTGTTATAGCGTGAGCTGTGTGCCATCATTCCTGCATAAAGCACTAAATCCTGGTCTGACTCAATGAACCCCTATTGGTATTGGATTTTAGGACAGCTATGAAACCCTAAGTCAAAGCTTTAAAACATCATCTTTGTCTTAATCCACTGATCGATAGGTCTGACGGCTTGAAATAACACAATAAAGTAGATTTAGGGGTGTGGTAATGTGGGGACATTTCACACAGCAGATTGAAGGCTGATGCATTTTGCTCTGACAGTTGAACTAAAAATTGTCTACCAGTGAGAACATCCTTTATTCCCACATTCATCACAAACAGCCAGGCTTTGAAAGAGTGTAAGAAAGTGATCAAGAAGTGACTGAGCAGAGAAAAGAATGTCAAATACGACCACTTTAAGCAATTCTGCAACTTGTTTGTCCTCTGAACTGAATGAACAAAATGGTCATAATGATTTAACAATCGTTTGACATCATGGCCCAGTCCGCCTCCTTTGCTTCAGACCACCATCATTGACAGACTACGTGCTTTTGGTTGATTTACGCACGGTGAGCGTGTCAGGAACCTGGACTGGAGAATACGCGCAGGAGAGAGGCGCGTAACTGCATGTCCTTAAAAAAGCGCTTACGTCCAGACAGGAGAACGGGGCCCTAGATGAATACATGGCCTCATTGATCTTCAATATAACCACTCAATTTATTGATGATGATTAGCTTGACACCATTTTTATCCTAGTTCATCCCCTTGTATTCCACATGTTATCACACCGCCCCCAAATAAACATCCACCATTGTTTTGCCCCAACTTTCATTCCGTCAAAACACCAGAAATGTATTGGAAAGTCACTTTGGCAGGGAAATCACTATGCAACCGTGTACGAGACTCCACATCCCACAATGCAATGCGCAGAATTTTTCTGACGATGTAAGAAAGAGAGTGTTTACAGTGTAGAACAAAACAAACTCTCGAGTTGTAAATTTAACCTTTTACATATTTTGTCCGAGCAAATGATCTTCCATTAATTGATCTACGAGGCCTACACTGTGGATGAATATGATTTTAAAAATGGTTTCTTGCAGCTTTACGATACTTGAAATTTTCCTACCAATGTCATTATATCATAGCTTAACGAAGACCATTGTATGATGCATTTACTAATGGGTTACATTTCGCTTCCATTAAGAACATAAAGCTACATTTATCCTGGAAGGACCTTCCGATGAAACAAACACCAATTCAGAATTGTTTTTTTTTTTTAATCGTTTTTATGATGCAATGGCAAAATTGTTGACTTGTTGTTGTACCTTAACTAACATTAGCGGTAAAACGCATTCAGGTACTGATAATGAGAAGTATTTGGCTGCTTTTCCAAAGTGTCAAACCAGGACCAAACGAAACAAAACAAAAATACCCCTAGGGTGGTGCACATAATCTGCATGTGAACTGCTTTAAATATATTGAACAATAAAAATAACTAAACTGACATTACACTACTGAGTCTGATTTCAATTTCAGTATATTTGTCTTGGGAAAAATGCAATTAGATACATAACTCATGTAATGCAACAGGGTTTTATAACTGCTTTTTATAATAGAGCTTAACCTTTTCAATAACTGTGCATTACTATTTTTAATTAAATAATATATAAACAATTCAACTACTGGCAGATCTTCACATATTTACTGTAAGAAAAAGTCTTGTCCTGGGTTTGTTTTTTTAATGTTTTTGACACCAATACGATTAAAACATGGCCAAAGTTAAAGACTGCAGTAAAGTTGCACTAATATTTGGGTGAAAAGATGCTGACTCTGCAGACAATTGATTTTTTTAAAACCCAGGGGCCTTTAGAAATACAAAGAGAAATGCTGAATCACATCATGACATCATGCCCCATCATTTCCTGCATTTTTTACAAACAGACACAGTTACATTCACAGTTCCCCGATACAGCTCAATAAAAGGACATCCCACCTGTGTTTTAAATCTGTATCTGTTGTTTTTGAGCGTCATTGCCAAATGATCTTTAAAGAACTGGAGATTTAAAAGGCCAGGCACCGACACATCAGTAAATCCATCACAATATGACAACCATTTTTCGGATGTGACAGAGTTGACAAACTTTTCCTGTTTGAATCATGTGTGTTCTTTAGATTAATTAATTTAAACTTATACATTTTAGATAATTTCAGGGGTGGACTGGCCATCTGACATACCGGGTCCGATCTGATCCGCTACGTTTTGTTTTGTTTTTTTGACGAGCGAGCGGAGGCAGATATGGTAACAGGTGGCCAAAAACGGGCCAAAAGTGGCAAAAAGTGAGTGAAAAGTGACTAAAGTGGGCCAAAAGCAGTCAAGAGTGGCCAAATAGAAAGGAACCAGGTATTATGTAATGGCAAAGGGTTGCTTAAATGGGCAAAATGTGGCAAGCAATAGTGAAAAAGGGAAAAAATGTGGAACAAAAAAGGAAATAAAAAAGGAAACAAGTTGTATGTATTTGTCAAAAATGTGCTTATTTTGATGAAAAGTGGCCAAAAAATTAAAGAATGGCCAAAATTCGATGAAAGTGTCAAAAAGAACTTGCAAAAATGGACAAAAATAGGAAAAAGGGGATATTTATTTGCAAAAGGTAGTTAAAGTCTGAAGAAAGTGTTGGACAAAATGGCCAAAGGAAATAGGTAAAAAGAGGTTAAAAAGTTTCCTCCTTTTAAGGTTTTCTGGGAGAATAATAATTCAAATGAAGACATAAAGAGCCACATGATATCATTACTGACTTAATAACGCCAGGAATGAATTTTTGTTTATATCAAGTTGATGTGTAATCTTACAATGATGTGCAACTCTGGAACCTACAAACACAGTTAAAGGCCCATCTAAATGTATAACAGGACTTGTGTGGAAAAAAGAAAACACTCGTTGGGAGGTTAGGATAGTTACTCCATCTGGAGGGTCCCTCAGGGACAGAAAGAAGTATCACCAATGCGCGCTCGCCCCATGTAGCCCATTGTTAGTCTAATAAACAGACAGAAGTTGATTAAAACATTTCAAACATCATTTGGCCGCTACGCGAAGCCAGGCGACCCCCTACCAAGCACACTTAACACCCTGATGATCTGAGGCGAGAGTCTTCTTAGCCCCGCTCAAAGGTGATCCCACAAATCAGCGTAATGCATTCAGCAGGGGTCTCTCGTCGTCTCGGTTTCCCACCCTTCTTCTCCTCACCACTTGCAACGCTCATCGTTAAAAATTCATTAGACGCTGTTTGTATCGCCTCCTCAAGGATGTCACCCCGATGGCCGACTGTGTTGGAGGAGAAAGCTTCGGTAGGCCGGAGGGAATTGATGAAGCTCCTGGTGAGCGCTGAGGTACTCCTGTTGACTTTGATGTATGTGTTGGATCACAATGGTACAGACATGCTCTGATTGGGAATGAGCCGGGAGGGAGATTTAGCGCACGGCCAACGACTGTGACCCCCTGCGAGCTCAGAGCTATGAAAACATTTGTGATCTGTTCCATCTATTAATGAGTTACAATATATTGATGGCTGTTGAAAAATGAATTTTAAATGAGAAAGGAAATCTAGTAAGAAACAAGGTATACAGGAGGAGGAAGAGCCTTTAAATAACTGTGTTAACAAACCAAGTGATGCAATGTGTGCATATAGGTTGCAGGCAGGCAGTGTTTTTTTTAAGTCTGGCACTTACCTTCATACTTTCTGGCTTTGCTCACCGGTGCAATGTTTTTAAATTATGGTCATAGAAAATCTCTCATCCGTTTTAGACTGCAAGATTCCACACTACCTAAATGTATGAATTTAGGGAAATATATACAAGATCCCAGATAATTACAACTAACCAACACCACCAGTGCTTTTCATAAAATATTTGCAAAATATGGTCACCTTTCCTAAACTCATTAAACTTAAACTTTTATTAGGAAAGCTCAAACAACACTCTGCCTGTTAGCATGTACACATCTAGTGGTAATCAAATATAGTTATAGGTCTTGAGCATGTCTGGATACCGAGTCTTTATGCACGTTTTTGGTTATTTACACTTCCTTTGTCTAATTGTTGGTTTCATGTCAGGCATGGGCGAGCCTCTCTGCTGACTGGCCTTCTTGTGTTAGGGGCCGCGGCTGCTCTGGAGGGCCTTGGTCTATGATGCATTCTTGCCGCTGAACCCGCATGGACTCCAACAATGCTGGTGGGGCAGTCCACTGGACCTTTCCCTATACTCCTCCCTGTCCATCCCCCTTCCTGCCCTCCTGCCTTGTTTCTGTAGGGTTGGTGATGAATTCACCTGCATGGTGTAAAGGTTGCAGCATTGAGAGAGCTCATCTATAGGTACACGTTTCTACTAAAAGGTGGTAAAAATTAACGATATATGGTGGAGTTTTTTTTTTATCCCCGAAAGGTTCTATGTTCCGCCAGATTTATTTCTAAGTGAGCCTAGGTTTTGTTCTTTTTGGACCTGATGCGTACAGTGATTGTAGTTAGGAAGAAAAGTAGGGTTTCATTATTTAATAACCACCGCTAAAGCACACTAAAGGTAAAGCAAAAAAGATGAGGAAAAGCAGGAACAGAGTAGCCAGAAACCTTGACACCGGAGAATCAGGAGTCCATTGGACCGGTGAGCTGGGTCAGGCTGATAACAGGTTGGCCGCCACGGCCTTTGCTCACGGACTCAGTCCTGTCCTCTAGCCGTGGTGGAGGTCCCCGACCGTAATGGAAACTGACAGAATGTAAATGAGTTTTTAAAAGAGCTGGTTAAAGCCAGTCATTTTTCTCATTTAGGGGTCCCCAGCTGTCACCATGCTTCCCTGCCTTTCCGCAGCTACACTAAGAGGCAGCCGAAGACTTGGACCATGTAAGGTGGGTGATACAATTCACAATCACCAAGACCTCTTTTTAACTTCATTCTGCTGCTGCATTTTGTTCAAATTTGACCAAGCTAATTAAAATTATTTTGTAAAATTTCTGCTTATTTATGGAACTTTTTAACAGTTTTTAACAAAGAGCATCGTCATCTCCACCAAGAACTTAAACTTAGATAGTTAGCACTAACCCGGGGTTTCCACTGGATACGTCTCCGCTGCGCCACGGCACGATCCGGTTTTTCACCGCTGTCCGTTAATCCACACCGGTTGCGTTTTGAGTGCGCCGCAGTGGACTCCGGTTGAACGACTGTGACGTGCGAGAACGCAGTTAAATGTATGTGTTATAAACGCAACAATAAACAGATAAACAGGTCAGTGTTCCTAAAGGAGAACAAAAAGGTTGGACTCTCTAGATTTGTCAAAGCCACATTTTTTAGCAACAGCCAACAGAGAAGAGATAAAGCTGCACCATTAAAACATGAACTAAATCAAAGTTGCTGCAGTTTACAGTGTAGTTACAGTATGAGAGGAATCAATATAGTGGATGTGAATTTGTTTTTAAACATTATGACGTTTTGGTGATGTAGTTACTTGAAATATAATCTGAAGTGTTTTATTTTGAAAAGTAACCCGATATTTTATTGCGGAGTACGTTCTTAATTTCCTGTTTAGCGTCATTTGCTCTGTGCTGATTGATGCGTCGTGCTCCGGTGTCCGCCAGAAATTGAAGCCCTGCGTATATCTGGCGGAGGGCACCAGACTACCACATCTGGGAAGGAGCAAACACGCACCGCAGTGGACCCGGTGGAAATTAACGCATAGAATAAAGTGGAAACCTATCAGCTCCGGTGATGCGGTGGTGACGTAACGCAGCGGAGCCGCATCCAGTGGAAATTGGGGGTCAGACTCACAGCAATTATTTAAGTTGACAACTGGAATCATTCTATGTGGCGACTGCCCACATAGATTGATTTAGTTTTAGTTATAGTTTGTTGACTAAAATGCAACTTCATTATAGTAAAAATGTAGTCATCAGGACTATTTTAGTAATAGTCTTGTTTTAGTCCTATAAATGACATTTAGATTTTAGTCGACTAAAATATAAAACATAAAAGTTTATGCATTTTTCAAAGATTCAATTACAATTTATCAACCTCATATGGAATGGTTTTAACATTTGTTAATACACACAGATTTGATGTCATCAATGGAGTCATCTCCTGTCCGTTTACTTTGTTTTTGATCACTTACCGGCTTGTTCCGCTTTACACGCAAAAAAAGTAGTTTTTATTGGATATGTTGAGGTTTCGTTGTCTTAATAAACGAAACTTCAAATTAACATACTGTTCAAAAAGTAGACAAAATGAATCTCGCTGGAACTATTACATGAAAGTCAAGTGAAACTTCAAAGGAACCATCATAGGCGATCAACAGAACTCCTCTGACGAAGACTAGCAGTTGACAGTTGAAACATGTCGGGAGATAAAAATTCCTGAAGAACCTTATCTGAATAATTGAAACCTCAACTTAACATACTTTTAAAAAAAAAAAAGACAAAATTAATTCACTGGAACTATTTGATTGGATACAGTATCTTCCAAAAAAACAAACTGAATTCGAATTGGATTTCATTCCATGTGAACGAGTTTCATTATCATACTTTCACATGTATTTAGTCTCATTACTGTCACTGGAGACTACCTGTTCTTCTGTTCGGTTTCCTCGGGTACTCTTGCTTGTATGTACTGTATATTGTCTATAGAAGTTAATTTGTGTGTCTCTATATTGATGGACTGGTGTCTGGTCCAGGGTTAACAACAAAGCTCTGGACAGGCTGAAATCCAAGGGTTCTCACCTGCACCAAAGTCTGGCAGCTCATCAAACCCCCCTCGTCCATCTCCACTGGCTCCCGCTCTCAGGTCTCAAATCAAATACAAATGTCTCCTCATTACCTACAACTTACAAGTCCATCAACACCCATGCCATTCGGTGCGTGTCCAATCTTCTCCCCCCCTACACTTCATCCTGAACCCTACACTCATCTGATTCTGGTCTTCTCTTGATCCTACACCTTTCATCTCCTTTGCTTCGCAAGACTGTGCTTTCTCTTTCGCTGCCCCCACACTCTGGACCTGTCTCCTTGCATTATCTGTAAGGCTGCTTGACTGTACACATTTAAAACCTCCCTGAATACTCATGTAGTCAAACTGGCCTTTGATCTTTAACTTCGCCACATCTCCCGCTCTCATTATTACTGCCTTTTACTGTATGTGTTTGTGTGGTTCTGTTCGGTCTGTGTTGCGGTTGCGTTTGCTATAGCTGTTAAGTGGCCATCAGCTCCCTGAAGAGCTCTTTATTATTAATATCAAAGCTTCGATACGTAGAATCATTCTACTAGGGTTGGTGTCAATTTTTTTTGTACTAGCGTAATTGATAATTAATTACAATTAGGGCAAAATTATAATGTAATTGTAATTTTAAAAATATGTTGCTGCCGTAATTGTAATTAAATTGTAATTGAGTTATGAAAATGTATTTTGAAATTGTAATTGTCATGAAAATTCTCTGAAAATTGTCAAATATAATTTAACGCTAAACAGGGTTACCATGTTACAGTTCTATGTACAGTTCTACACATGTGTAGTTTAATTATTAAAATATATCTAGGAGTATACTGGCAGACAAAAGATTCATTGATAAGGAATCCTAACAATGTAATCAATAGATAAGAAATACATTAGATGATATATATTGTTTTTAGTGTTTTTTACAGCTGATTTATGATCCGCTATCATAAGAGACGCTAACAGAAAGCTAACACAAGAGGAAGGTTAACTTTTATTTGGTTATTTATTTCAGGCTTAATATTTGCAATTAATTGTAATTGAACTTTAGTAATTGATAACATAATTGTAATTGAACTTTAGTAATTGATAACATAATTGTAATTGACTTTCTGAGGATAAAAAATAATTGTAATTTAATTGTAATTGAAAAAATGCTAGTCGCTGTAATCGTAATTGAACATGGGTAATTAAAAACATAATTGTAACTGAAAAGCCACAACTCTGGTAGAATTTAGCGATCTAAATGTCAGTGTGAGCTTTCATTGTAACGGATTAGCTTTTTCAATGAAAGGATCAATTAAAATGGTGAGTTCTTTTTCACTGATTTGTTAAACCTAAATTCCCTAAAGTCCCTCTAAGCTGGAGGCGTTAATTGTCAGGCTGTGAACATTTTCTTTACAGTGTTCTGTTAAGATAAAAGAAAAAGCCACAGCTCTTAAAGATGAATACAGGTGTGTGTATTATATTTTAGGAATAGGCTTATACTATTCATTACATAACAATAGAAGATCCGTGGTAAGTATGTAGCACCTGTATGGTTCTTACACTTGCTTTAACGTGGTGCAGACACCACACTGTGGGCTTCTCAGCAGCAACACTGCAGGATTAATTAGCAGCCATGATGGCTAAAGGCAGTTAGTCTGTGTTAAATGGAGCTTTAACACCCAACTGACAACGGAGCTTCTACCATGCCGAGGTTGGAGGCTGTAAAGGCAGAGCTCTCAGGCCTGAAGCTCTGGAGCTTAACCTCAGACTTCACCTGTCAAACTGCAAGCAGTGGAAACACAGAGCATGGTGCTACTACAGTAAGATACAGGCTAATTAAGGCAAAGAGTTTGTGCTGGTACGCTGCAGATGAAGCTAACTGCATAGCTCACCCTATCTATACATACACCACCCATATATTTTAAAGGTCCAGTATTATGCTCTTTTTTCACACGTTTGTTCTAAGAGCCCCAACAACATAGTGTTTGAGGTTTATTTTCCCAAACTCGCCTGTTTTCTGGAGCTTTAGCCCTCTAAAAAGTCCCTTTCATGACGCTTCTAAAAACAGGCTGTTTTGAGGCCTTCAGCATATGCATGAGTAGACGTGTTTGTAGACACAATCTTAATGCCTTGCTCTTGGAAAGGGTGATCACTATAGCAATTTTCTTTTGCGATTCACACGCTCTTGTTATTGTTTTCAGCCAAAAAATTGCACATTATAGTAAAACGCATGGCTATTTAAGTGGCTATTGTGATTGTGACAAATGCCGCTTCAGCGTGTGTGTTTATCACGGCAGCAGCGACGTCAGTCAGCTGTTTCAAACACTCAGCGGAGCTGCTACGTCACTTCCTTCTCCTCCTCACCTGTGATAGTCCACTGTTTTGTCCAATCGCTGCGTCACATTGGGTCACAAACACGTCAGATCATGTCAAAGGCGATACAAGGCGATATAACGGCTACTAAAAATGAAACTGATTGTGAGCGCTCACACTGTGCTTGGGATTTTCAAAATAGTGTATGATATATATAATGAACGTAAATGTTATCTGTGGATAAAGGGACTAGTGGTTAAGGGAGCTTGTAATCATAGGCTCACTGGTTCTAATCTCCCTGGTCCATCACCTTATATTAACCCTAACTGCTCCCTGGGTGCTACACCGTGGCTGCCCACTGCTCCTCAGGGAGGGGTTAAACGCAGAGAACACATTTCGTGTATGTAGTTTTATACATATCACAATAAAGTACAACATTGTATATTTTGTATTAAACCGCAGTTTGTTCTACCTGTGAGGTAGTTTGAGAGGGAGGAGCTCACATTCTTAAGTAGGGTAGGAGGAGCCAGGACTGTTAGGAGGAGGAATTTCCACCTTATGACGTATTATTGGGGGGAAAATCCAACTCGCCGGTTTGGAGCTGACTTTTTACAAAATGACGAATAACAAGGGAGGGAGGAAACAGAACTTTTCCAACTCTGGCCCTCTGTAGCTAAACCATTATAAAGTGATTTTTTCATAATACTGCCCCTTTAATAGTTCTGTTAAAAAATGTTTGCAGGACTTCTACATTAAAGTATTAAACCTAGTAAAATCTCCTCACACTGAGAGAAATAAATTCCTGATAAGGTCTAGCCACGAGGTCAAGGTGCTGATTCAATCTTTTTCCCACATCGCCAACATGTCACCCACTGAGGTAATGTTTTGTCTCTTGTTGCTCCAACCTTGACAGATTATTGGTCGTGCTGAGAAAGCCCAAACCGTTTTATAGTTTGAAATATGTGCGCGATGGCAAGCATCCCTGTGCAGTGAGCAGCTGTGCTGGCCATATTGTGTATCGATCCAGCTTGTGCAATGATGGCTACACTTGATTAGATTTATATTGTAAACAAAGACTCACAGTATGAAATCTGAATTAGCAGGTATGATATCCATCAAAGCAAGTTCTGATATTTTGTGCTGTGTGATGCATTATTGGTATTTGGAATGCAAAATGAAGCTGAATCTTCCTTCTTCAGGGTGTCGCTGCAGGATGCAAAGCACCATAAAGCTTGCACGCTCCATAGCTTGGCATGGATGGAGGCGCTTGCTGGGAGACCCGTTAACTGACAATTAAACAGAAATATGCAGAAATGCAAACATGCTGGCATGTGTTCCCGATTTATCCCTTTGAATGAGCAAAATGTGGATAGAAATTTGGTGCAACAAGAAAACAGAGAAAGGAAAGGGTTGGGTCTAATCACCTCACGCTATAACGTTACCCTTAATTGGACTCCCAAATTACATTTTTATATTTCCTACTCAGCAGGGCTTCTTTAGTGTCACTGCTGCAGGAAAGCCCATGTTGCTTTGTTCTAATCAAATTAAAACATGTCGAGGCATGACTCCGAATACTGTCAGAGAAAGCTCAAGGATATGCAGCAGATTATTGGAATTCAATCTCATATAATTGAAACCCACCCCTCAATCCCCACCCCGCACACGTACACAAGCAAACAATGAATTGGAAGAAGACAAATCTTCAAGGTTTCATCTCCAGCCTCACATATTCCTTTGTGCGGTGACTCATGGTGGGAGGTGCAGAGGATGATCCTCCATGGATCCCCATGTTAGCTCTAGGAATAAAAGTCAAGTACGGAGGAGTAAATTGGTTCAAACTGCGGTTTTACCAGTGAAGCGAGGGTTAAGACCTTTGTTTCTGTGTTTATCTTGGAATCGAAGACTTGGTTTCCTGCGTTGGGCTTCAACCAATTCCAGTGGGTAGCAACTATGTGTTAGAAGAGGATCACGTATGGTGTTGATTTCTAAAGAATGGGAACTGTAGGCTCTAATGCGTACCTGGAGGAACACTGTCTCTGGGAGTAGCTGTCGTCACCCCTTTTTCCTCAAGCGTGTATGTCCAAACATCAGATATGGCTCTGACTAGGGTTTGGGTCAATTCATTGTAATTGTAATCGCGTAATGAATTACAATTATGACATCATTTTAACTGTAATTTTGAAAATCTGTTGCTGTCGTAATGGTAATGAAATTGTAATTGAGTTTAGATAATTGATTTCATAATTGTATTTGCCATGAAAATACTATAAAAAATTATCAATTATAATTTATTGCAAAACTGGGGAACCATGTTGCAGTTCTACACATATGTATTTAACCTTTATCAAAATATATTCATTATCAAGTTTTCCCACATTTTACCATTAAAAAAAAAATAAAATTGACCCTAAAAAGGCTCAGATGTCTACGCCGAAAATAATAAAACCTATATATTAATTGATTAGGAAGCCTAACAAGGTAACCAAGGCATAGGAAAGAAATTAAATGACATAAATATTTGTTTTCATGTATTTTACAGCTGATTTAGGACCCAAATATATGTATATATATATTTACACACACATAAAAGATGCTAAGAGAAAGCTAACACAAGAGGAAGGTTAACTTTCAATAGGTTATTTATGTCAGGCTCAGTAATTCTGATGAATTTTAATTGAAATCTAGTCATTGAGAGCGTAATTTTGTAATTGACTTTCTGAGGATAATAAAACAATTGAAATTTAATTGGAATTGTAAAAAAGGCTGGTTACTGTAATCGTAATTGAACATGGGTAATTGAGAACGTAATTGTAACTGAAAAATGTAAATGTTGACCCCAACCCTGGCTCTGACGTGTTATCAGCTTCTTCATTTGGTTGATAAAAAAGACGTCCTGTGCACAGCAGGGTTTGTCTTTAGGTGATGTGTTAATCACAGGGGGGCAAAAGGTTAGCTGCACATTATTAAACCCAATAAGCTCAATACTAACCCCTGTAAAAAATTGACTATTTTTATATTTTATACACTTTTTTGTGTTTTGACCATGTGAGAATCCAAGCAACATCTTCTTATTAAAGTGTACGTGAAAGAGCAAGAAACCGCACAAGACAGAAATATCAGCATAGTAGTTTTTCAGTCCTAAAGAGACGATTACACTAAGAAATCGTAGCAGACTTTGTCCTGCAAAGCTCTAGCCCTTTTTATTTTTATCATAAATGCTTTTGGTTGTTAGAGCTTCTATAACAGCATCGCTATTCATAACACAGAAGCCTGGACAGCATTACTGACAAGCACCACTTCACACAGTGCTATCAGTTATAGAGTAGTATGATACAGAAAAGCTGCATCAGAGCACTGCTCTGAATCCGTTCATGTAACGTCAATGCCTATTATAGAAATAAAAAATCTACATTTTATGTTCTTAAATTGAAGTTAATCAATGCAAGGCATGAGTTGAAATGCACAACACTCACTAAAAATCAGAGTTGGTTACCCTTAAAACCTTAATCGGCTTTGTAGGTTTTTTTTTTTTTTTTTAAACTGACTTTCACTATGTTTGAATACAAGTTTTAAATGAAGTGGTATAATTTCATTTTTCAGTTCCGTCAGCCGCCTTTAAAACCATATAAAAATTGCTGTGCTCAGAGTTCAGAGTCATTTACGAGTCAATCTTTCAAAATCCTAACCTTTTCAAACATAACTTCACCAAGCCATTTCTTAGTCTAATCTTTTTCTATTACTTCATTTTTCTGGCCTTCATAAGGCATTTATTCCCTCAATATTTCAGAGAAGACATTAACCTTTTGTGTTGTATATGACTTATAATCAATAATTTTTGTAGAAGAACTCAGCAGTTTTTTTTTTTAAAGTTCTATATGCATTGTTCCAAAATTACACTTAAAAGCACACCGTAGACTGTTTGAGCTAAAGAGTTGACCCATGTGAGTTATGTTAAATGATACCTCAGGCCAATATACAGCGCTTGACAGTATCAATGCTCTGAGCAGGGTTTCCCTTTGAAATACAGACTATGTAAGTTTGAAGGAGATGGACCGTCTGTCACCAGGTCATGTGAACTGAAGAATGTTTCACTTTACAGCAGTCACGTGACCACAGGCTTGGAAATACATAGTTCCCATGTAACGTCACAACATATGGGCATTTCCCGACCCGACGCCATTGTTGTGGACAGCTGAAACAAGTTAGTCTCTGTTTATGGCCAAAAGAGCACAATATGGTAGTTTCATGTAATGGTGCACTAATCGCTGAGATAGTTCAGTTAAAAGTGGATTATTTAGTAAGGGAAGTTGGCAAGTCAGATCTGTAACTTCAGGATAAGGATTGGCTCTAAGGGCTAGGGTGCGAACGCCTCACTCTTCTCCCCACTGCCGGAGACTCGGAACTTGGCCTGCCTCGCCGCATTAGTGGTGCTCCCCCCCACTCCCTGGTCTCGCGGACGTTGTCGGCCCCCTTCGCCGGGGTTCGAAGGGGATGGTTACAGGTGAACTACTGTCTGCATACACAATGAAAAGACAAGGCAGGCTGGCCCGACTGACTGTTTGTTGATTTTTGCTACAGTGCTGTGGCGCTTGTGGCCACTGGGGGCGCATGCGTGAAAGTTACCATTCTAGCGCTCCGAGTGGCCAAAAGTTACACAGTGTGCCTTTAAATGTTAGCAATTACATTGAAACAATAAAATCAAACTTTCTATCGTTGACTTTCTGGAGTATTATATCCCTTAAACCCAACCATTTTTACAGTTCCATTTTGTTTTGATTAGTGTAATTACACATATGAGGATTTGAAATTATCCATTTCAAACCAAGTCATTCCCAGCAGTTACTTCCTGACAGGTTTCATAATGTAATGTTACTTGTGTAGTTTTACCTTTGGCCACTTGAACAGTAACAGTCTGTCACTGTGCTGTGCAATAATAGACTAGAAGTTTGTATCATTATAATGGGTTTATCTTTTCCACTATTATACTGCCTCATCAATATAATAGAGCTCTGTCTTTGTGCAACAGGTACATTTTGTCACAATGCTCCCCCTTCCCGACAAAGGACAACAAACTTATTTTATCTCATCTGTTTTATGAGATTATTCTGTGGTTTGAGGTGTGTTAAAAGTCAATTTTTCTCCCACAATAATCATCTCAGAAATGGATAACTAGAAAAACCCTTATGTGTGTACCCTGCTTGAGCATGAACACTGCTGTTAGAATCTAATCACCTTCTGCAGTTTAGAAATTGGTGGTATTTTAATCCATTGGATCCTTGTAGGAAGGATGTAGCCTCCAGCTAGGTAAAAATACAAGTCAAGTGAGATGTTAACCAAAACAGTGAAAAATGGTCTGATGCTACAATTATATTTCATGAACATTAATGTGCAGCAAAAAAAGTTAAGTTTAGATTCTTGATCTGAGCCCAACCCGAGTTTAGGCCGGGCTCGGCCTCATTTTCCCGCTCAGCTGTCGGGCTTTTTTTTTTAAAAATCTCTATTACATTAATATTATATTTTAATGAACACAAAACACTTCTATGTTGTTGGATTTTTTGGGCCCGATCTAACCTCTAATGCTATACTCACCTGTCGGTGCTAACATTTGTTAGAAAGATTAATAATTAACAGTTTAATGGTAAATCTACCTAATTTAGATGATTTGACTGTGTTGTTTGTTGTTTTTTTACTGAAGTGATTGAATCAGTTTTAACAGTCTTTTGTGTTCATATACATATTTTACTCTGTTTATCCACTTATCGTGAACAAGACAGGTTAGTTTTCCCAACAAACAATGCATTGTTGCAATAGTGAGCCATTCGCTAGTTGCGTTCAAACCTTCTTTATCCACATTGGGTGGCGGTGGCTGGAGATCCAGGTTGTCTGACAGCTATTCCAAGTCGTACTGGGGATCTTTAGTTTTTTTTTTTAATTGACCATCCTAACCAGACTGCTGATCCAACTCCACTGTTTTCTTTTTATTTGTTATTTTGTTGCTTTGTGGCAAACTAAATCTGCTTCTTTAAAACACTTTTATATATAAATCCCACCTCAATAGCTGTGAAAAAACAGAAAAACTCTCTTATTTACTGTTAGAAACAACAAGTATTAAGGTACTGTAAGACTGGAATATGGTTATATTAAATTCACCGTCAGATGACTTTGTACTCCCAAACTGTCTACATTTTCACGGGACGTTTCTTTTCATGTATTTAATTTATTCTTAAAATATTTCATGATAAAAAAGTATGTCAATGACTCTAAAGACTTCTGCCATTTTTCCTCTTCACTTTCTCCTTGCCCATATTCATCCCCACAGGACAGAGGCTGGATTTGTGCAAACAGACACAAGCACAAAAATAAATTAGGAGATCAAAAACCAATAGAGAGGAAATGAGTCAGTATTCCACACTGTGTACATTACAATACCATAGCAAATTAGCAGGTTTCAATGGCTTCCACTGACTACCATAGATTTACAATGTTTAGTTGGCTGCAGATCAGTCCTTTATAAATCATGTCACTCTCCTTTGTTCACATTAATGACCGTGTTTTGTAGATGACTATGAAAAAAATGCGGATACAGGGGTGAGAAAGAAAAACCGGCAACTGCAAGCCAGCAGTAATGGGAACAACAGCGTTTGTTCACACACTACTAAACTCCCACAATTTAAGTCCAATAAGCTTCTCTACAAAGCTACAACATATAAAAATGTTAAATATATAACTTTTTCGGGCCTTTCAAAATACAATTAACGTCATTTCATTCACACTCAAAAGCATTTACACTCCATAGATCATTTCTTTGATATGATTTGAACTTCGTATCCTTGACACACCCCAAAATGTCTTCCTGCAAGCCGTCCTAACTGAAGCTACTGAAAAATGCAAATCATTTTTTCTTTTTTTGATACACAGTAATACATATGTAGTACCTATATCTCTAGTTCCAAAATACAGTGGTGGGCTTAGTCTGGAAAAAAAAAAAAAAAAAACATGTTGAAGTTTTTAAAAGTACTTCTTTGATTGTGTTCGTATACGTATGCCACCAGTTCCAAAGACTTTGTGTCCCATGTCTGTGAGCAGTTCTTAGTGTCCAATGACACAATAGGAGTTTTGTAGTTTTTGCTCTTTGGTCTATAAAAATTTGGGAGCATTACTCCAGCGGTAGGCCTATTCACAGCAGAGAGCATTCAGTACGGTTGGTGCGGCCTCGACATGATGCAAGAAGCAAAGGTTATGTCTGCAAAGACCTCCGTCGGTGCTCTGGAGCTCCTGCACTGGAAATGTGGGAGATCCTGTGTTGTATGCAGTTTTCAGACTTCCAATGAAGCAACCAGCAATCCTTTGAGGGATTCCAATGGAGTTGGATCCTCCCCTTGCACGAGCGATGCTGCTTTTTTTGTCGTGGACCAGGCGGACGCAGAGGAGAGGTCGACAAAACAAGTTGACCCGATGACAGGCAGCAGGAGGGAGCAGTGAGGAACCTGGAGGGTCACAGAGTGTCACAGCAGATATGGAGGCGTTTAATACGAGTGGTCCAGTTTTCAGCAGGAGAGCTCACTCCTTCAACAGTCACTCCTTGGTTGGATCATCTGTGAGTGCGTTATGAGACCTGTGAATTAAAAACACAACAACAAAGCGATTATGAGATGAAATGAACAAAGATAATTGGAAAATGTGACTTACAGTGTTCAGTGAATAATTATAATTAAACACATTTGATCACAACCTTTTTTCTGTCTTTTCAGTTTTCAGTTGTTAAGACCGTAATATACCATTACTTTGTTACATCAGCTATTGTCCTAAAGCGTCTACTACAGATGTACTTTACTGTCTGTGCTTTCTGTCAGTAGCTCAACTATGACACCTTCAACAATTTGAGGCAAAAGGTAACACCTAAACATTCTTAGTCCAGTCCCTCTGCCGCTAATTTCTATTGATTCACTCATAGAAAACTGATTTTCAATCATAATTAATTAATTAAAATCAAAAAGTTGCAATATTGATTTTTGTGTTGAGAATCTATGTACCCATCGTTCTTTGGTTATTTCGTTTCAAAACCAAATGAAAAAAAATATATATTTTTTTTAATTAATTTAAAACCAGAAACAGGAAAACGGAAAAACCAAAAATCAAACAAGCAGCGTTTTGCTGTTCAATTAAAGTTTGTGTGATATTTAGATATTTATGGGGAAACAAGGGCGAGAGGTTCATGTTTTAATCTCACCACACAGAGGGGACACACAGACGGACTTTTACAGTACTGCGTTTGATAAAAAATTATCTTGTAGCATGTTTTCTACCTCACACCGATGGCAGAGGTGTAATTTGTGTGCTGATGATGTTTCGTTAAAGAGTTATTGATTCTGGAAGTACGAACATTGTTCGTCCAAATGGTATCCAGATAAAATAGTGACTGGGCGGACTTTTGCTCCCATTACTGGTGAATTGAAACGTTATTAATACATAAATAAATCAAAACCAATAAATGGATGTTATGTAAAACATGCACATGATCTGTGGAACCAGAGGTGGTGTAATGAATCTACTGGTGCTCCTCGTTTCTTATCTATCAACTTCCATGTGTGTTGACGGCTGCTGTTAGCGGTATTTATAACGTGCAAAATAAACATTTTCCTGCCCTCAAAAAAGCTTTAATTGTTTTTGCAAAAGTGTCAAATCGTAGAAGTTCTAACATCTTTTGTTCTAAATCAGCAAAACTAAAAATTCACACTGTTTATTAATGGAATAACCAAAGAACAAAGGGTACATGGATTGTTGAGGTTAAAAAGGCATTAAATACAACACCCTACAACAAAGGTAAGGCATTATTAGTAAGGCATAAAATAAATTCTAGTGCAAATACTGTATAATGAACACACTTAAACAGAGGTGAGACTACATAAAGGATAAAAAAAAAAAGACATATCTGATTAACACCTAAAATTGGAAGTAAGGATTTAGTAAGGCTATAGTACAGCATAAAAATGGAAAAGAAAAAAGATAAGGCTATAGTAATACCCTAAAGTCTAGTGCAAATATGATAAACACACTTAAAATGGGGCGAGACTACAGTAAGGCATAAAAATGGCAAAAGTTGTACAAAAATGTTTTTTAAGTAAGACTATAGTAGCATATAAAGTCTCTTTAAATCACAGTAACTATGACAAGCACCCTATAACAGAGTTAAGGCTATATAGTAAGGCATAAAAATGTCAAGATCGGGAGATCATGTTTTTTTATTTAAGAAAAAGGCCAAGGGTGATGTTAAGGAATTCATAGTTGTGGTCATGCAATTCTGGTAGATTCGAACCTCAACCATCAAGCTCCCCATTTCTCTTCACTAAGCACTAGGCAGTAGGCCATAAAAAATGCAGTGTGACAAAATTAGAGGTATGGCATAAAAAAAAGCAGAATTTGGAAAACAAATAGGGGGTTGTTCAGGGACCCATGGTGGTGGCAATGCTTACAGTCTAGGAGATTCAAATCTAAACCGTCACACTCTTTAGTAGGTAAGACTACTGTAAGGCATAAGAAATGACAATTAGAAATTGTTAGTACTGTAATCATGATGAACACCCTAGAACAAGTTGTCCTATAGTAAGTCAGAAAAAAATTGTAAAACGATGATTAACACCCTAAAATGAATGTATGAAAACATTGTGAGTTGAGTCTACATCTGACAAGACACTAAAAACCAGTTTTTCAGTTTTCAGGTAGGTTTTTTTTTAAGCCTACAACACACCAGTACTTTGTTACATCTGATGTTCTAAAACATCCACTATGGATGTACTCTACTGATTGTACCCTCTGTCAGCATCTCGACTATGGCACCTTCAAAAGTTTAGGGCATAAGGAAGCACCCATTTAATTTTCTTTGATATCTTTGATCATTTTTAATTCATTTTCCCAATCAAACATAATCCCTAAAATCCATAATCCACTTTTGTATTTTAGCCCCACTTGTTATGTACCTTAGGATACAACATTTTCAAAATGACAGCCCTTAGCAGAAAAAGAAGATTAGTTCTGCATTCGGGTTCTATTGTAATTCTTCAATACATGTCACACTTTTTTTAGGTTATTATTTGGTGTTATCCAATATGAAAGCCAGTCTATTCGAGCACAGAGTGACAGTCTTCCTCACCTGCAGGGCCTTCCGATTCACACTTATCCTTACAACGGAGCTACCACCTTCAGAGATTTGTCGTTGAAGCTGAACTCATGATAATAAGAGTGCAAATTACCATGAAAGGGGCAGGTGTTGGGAACACTACTATCTTGTAACGCAGATGACAATGCCTAATGCTCTGGGAATAATAAACATATCAATGTTTTCAGGCTTTATTAGACATAATGTTGTGGTTTTCTTGGAGGCAAGCGTGAAATGACCCAAAGGAGGAACAGCTCAGTGCAGAAGCTGTGACCGTGACCTACCAGCTTGACTGTGACCACTGCCCAAACAGGTGTTAAATCCCTGCGAGAACATGGGTTTCCATTCTTATTACTCCCTCTACTGGTCGCGACTGCACTGTAATAGCAGAGGATGATTATAAGCCACGTAACTCGAAACAGATTTTAGAAATAGTTGCAAAGAATCACTGCTGCCAAAGAATGAAAATGCAAAGTATAAACAGCCACCATCTTTCTACCATGTCAATTTCCTTTTATTCACTTGATGTTCTTTCGCTTTCCCTCCCCCTCCTCCTACACTGTGTCAAATGATCCTCCATAAATCTCACATACAAATCTCATCTCAGGGAATCACAAGCCTCTTATTAAAAAAAAGGAACAAATGTCAGACGTGAATAAGATGAATTTTCCCTATGAAAATAATTTACTGGATTTAGGTGATGATTACCTTGAGATTTTCAGAAAACGACAGCATGACTCTATATGTTATACGAGTAGGCAAATATTCTACATTCAAGAGACTGAGGAATCCAAAGGGAAATCCACTTTCAAGGCCTCCAACAGACGAAGAATTAGACCTTTCAGTGAGACCGATAACCGCTGGAGGTGTGGCAGTAACAGGAGGGAACGTCATGTACAGAATCAATCTGCGTTGATGTGTAAATTGCACAGGCTTTTCTTGTTATGGAGCAAGCACGCAAACCACTCAATGCATATCAATAAGTACCCAGCAGCATTCGATCGAGAACAAGGAAAACATTTGGTTTTTTGTGGCGTTAAGCAGAGCTTCCTGCCTCCGGGCCAACATGAAGCGCTTTGATGTATTAATAAGCAGGCGCATGCATTTGTGTTTGCTTCCCATTTGCATTTGGTGTGTTCATTCAAGTGATGGGACATGCATCTGTTCAAGCTAAAGAACACTATATTTACAATACATATGGACTTTCTATCCAGCTGGGAGTTAGAGGCGTGAAAGCAAATGCACCCGAACATATGGTCCCGGCGTGACATTTCCTCTCCGTGTGAACTCACTCAGACTCCCCTTCAAAATGTCACAATGTGACCCACGGTGAACGTGTGAATGACTCGCATGAAAGACTGTTGTTCCACTTTACCTCTCCACACTCCTAATGGTACATACAGAACAAGCATATTCCCAATAATTTTTATAAGCACTTTTTTCCTAAAATGTATGCCTCTAATTAGATCCAGCCAGCTGGTAAATTTCTAAACAACCACTAAAAAGACAAAAACCAATAACCATATTTCTGGATAAAAAAAAGGGGTGAATGGCTTTAGTTACAGTTGCTCTACACACAGGAAAGAGTTCTGTAGCGCTTGCAGACACATATAAGCTACCCGTTCCACACATGGTTTAATTGCACAACAAAAGGCTGATTGGGAACACAAAAGCAGAGCCTTTTCTAGCTTTGTGGGGGCTCTATTTAAGATACTGTTTGGGGGGGCCCTAATTCATAAAACCGTATGGAGAGATTCCTAGTCCATTAACTCATTTAGTGCCATTGACGAGATATCTCATCATTTCAAATCCAAACGCTCAGTGCCATTGACGAGATATCTCGTCATTTGCATTTTTTCATGGGGATTACTAGAAAACACCCTGGTGGAGGTCCCTCATCAATACCTAAGCTGTGGGGTGTTGTAGTGACCAACTGTGTCCAGAAGATGGCAGCAGTGCACCTTTAGATGAGAGATTAGCCACTGATGCTACCCAGCAAAGCAGGAAGAAGCAGGAAGGAGTGAGATTATGGCGCTACGGAGTGATATTGATAATGGATTCATGGATAATGTGGCAATTGTGAGATAAAACCATAAAAAACAGCGCAAGCAGTGACACTCTGTATGTCCGGGAGGAAGAGGAAGTTATGTGTGTGCTGACTGACGGGAGAGAAAGTTGGAGGAATGCCAAAATACAGTAAGAAATCAATTCAACTCTGACCCAGATAGATAAATAATAATAATTTTGCCATCAAAAGCCCGGTCTGTGGTTTTTTTTTTTTGTTTTATATCAGGAAACAATGTTCAGATGTTAGAGTTGTCATTAAAGCAAAAAAATAGCTTTAAAGTCACTGACAGGGTTTTTTTTACAAAAAGGCTTTTTTCTCAGCTTTTTGCTCTGAAACTGAAGATTTGTGTAAAACTTGCTCTATTCAACGGCTGATTACAAAAGAATGAAACGAGCCAGAAACAAATGTTTTTTTTTTTGATGAAAGTAGAGACTTCAATCTTTCAAAATCTTGTGTCAGATTTCGGATAGTCATAGTAGAAAATATTCTGTGGGTCTTTAAAATCAAAGTCAAAATGCTCAAAAATGGCTGGCACTGAGGGGGGTAGAAAATCTGAGACTGGCTGGCACCGAATGAGTTAAATGGTCCATAAAGTGCTAAATCATCGGGTTGTAGCCAACCCCCTACTTCTGAACCTTATTGTATACCCATCACATTGCTCACACTGCTTACACACTATTTACACCGCTATCCACCCCAAACTCATACTCATTCTCATTCTACTGTATTCCTGTATTATGTTTTTCTTCAGTCTGTGCCTTCTCCTTCTCTCTCTGCTCTGTTTCAGGTGTCGTGAAGATGGAGTTGACAGTTCCTGATCTGTGGTTCACAGCTCAACTAGTCTGGGACACTCTGATGTTCTATCTCTCTATCCTGTTCTGTTGGTCCTCCTGTTCACCCCAACCCCAACCAGTCAAAGCATGGCTGCCACCTTTAAACCTCGTTCTGCTGGAGATTTCTTCTTGGGAGTTGTTTCTTCCCGCTGTCGCTAAAAGCCTGTTCATTTGGATCTTGTTGGGTTTTTTCCTTCTTATAATGAATTTTATATTTTGACTTTGACTTTGTTGTAATTTGCGCTACATAAATAAAGTTGAATTGAATTGAATTGAACAAGGTGTGACGTGGCTCAAAAATCAATGCTATTTTTTGTTTGAGATCGTGTAATCGAGCAGGGAATAGATGATTATTCATGAGTCAACTAGTCGGTTAGAAATAATCCAACGGTTAATAGAAGATGGGAAATTGCTCATTACATGCAGTGAAGTTGGATAAGGCCTGAAGCAGATGCTGAGATCAAAATACATGAACATGTATGCATGGGCCTCCAGACAGTCGGCCCCATTGCACTGTAAGAGTGAGTTCAAAGCTATCTTGGGTGTTAAGTCGTTATCAGTCTTTAAAAAGGCATTTCTTCACAACATCAAAGCCAACATAATTCACTATCTGCATCCTACAATATGATCAGAACCCAATGCTCAGGAGGGAACATTAGAGCCGATTTAACCACTATGGCGTCAGATGGAGAGCAGAATGTCCCTGATTTGTTTTAGATGTAAGTATCTTGTCTACAATGTTGTCAGCCATATCTCTCCATACACTGTAAAGCAAAGATAAGATCTGCACATGCTGTATTGCATTCCAAAGTATGAAATCAAATAACCGCACGCAATTTGGTATAGTCTCTCTCCTATATACTTACTTTAGGGGATCATATGTCTGAATCCAATCTGGGAATGTCTTCTCTTGGGGTAAATTGATAATAATCCTCAATTTGATGCACTGTGTGTGGCTTTGAGTTCATTGTTTGCATTCCCTCCTGTGTCTATTTATAGTTTCAAATCTACTGAAGACTTGCTGTCTGTGCTGAAGAGCCTTAAATGCTGAAAATATTGAGCGACTGAAGGACCCTGGTTTTAGAAATCTCTATGAGAGAGGGCATTTTATGACACTGGCCTCATCCCTTTTATTGCACTGTACGTTAAATTTACTACATGGCTACTGTCTGTTTCCTTATAACATGCCATAAAATTGGAGCCTGTCTGGCGCCGTGATTCTCTTAAGCGCAAAGACACCATCGAGCATGTGCCTTTAAAGACAAGGGATGCCGATAAAGCAGGCTGAGGATGAACTGAAGGGTTTTACTGGTTTCCAGCACACATTGACTTTTCCTGTTTAAACACACTAGGTAAATGGTGGGCTTGTAAAAATATGAGCATATACCAAATAAATAAATCAAACAAGCCATACAATTGTTTCCGTGTATGTCAATTGATTCCTAGACAATATTGCTGTTGTAAATCTTCTTTTGTTCACTTTGAAAGACAATTGGACATGAGTAATGCAAGGTGTATCAATTCCTCATTGTGGAACATCCTTTGGGGGCCCTTGTGTTGTACCTTGCTGCTTCTGCGAGGCCCTTGGTGCTCTGCTTGTGATGATTCCTGCCTTTGTGGGACCAAGGTGTGGGTGGGATGAGCCTTTCATGGTGGGAAAAGTGGTGAAGGTGGTTGTGGTGGTGGTAGTGGGTGGACTTTCTGTCAAGGGGTCATCATTGTTCTCCATATTGCAAGAATGTCGAGGGGGATCCTTGTCGCGTCATAGAGCCTGAGGGGAGAGAGGGGTATAGTCATCATATAGTCATTATTCATTTTCAGGTTGGTCATCCCGATTTAGACACAGTCACACCACTACCACCATTATTATTAGAAAGGTCTTGTTTGTGTGTCTTGGAAACAAGTGCATTTACTGTGACTAGCAAAGTTATGTTTCGAGTGTCGCTGTGAAATTGAATGTTTCCTGTAATAACTGTGTAGAACGGTGAGTGGGAATGTGTTAACAGCAGAACACAAAGAGCTCCGTATCAAACATTTCTAAGTGTTATGAGATGAATAACATGTTATTTAAATAATTTGCTGTTCCATAATAAATGAATAATAATTACATCCTACATTAAGGTCATTTTCAAGTGAAATATGTATTTTTGCTTGGCATACTGTTGTTTAGTCAGTTTGCTGCTGACAGTATAGCAGAATGTCAGTCTCCAGAGGGCAGAACCTGCTGACCTTATAAAGTTAATGAAATGTAACTTGGCTTAATTTTAACCAGTGTTGATAAATGAGTAATATAGATGAACAATTTCTGAAATCAAGACTTAATAATAGCCAACAAAATTCACAGTTTTTTTAAATTTATTTAAAAACATGATCATAAATAGAAAGATCACATGTATTACTTTTATAACCCCCTTCTGGGTAATACGGTAAGCACAGTTCATTTTGGTTTATTGGTGTCGCTATCTTGGCCTAAATTTTGTGGATATTGCTATTGTTCTATTGAGTAACAATGGAGTATTTTGTTTCGATTTGCAAGGCATAACACATTACCTTTCAGGTTGATGTCCTACTAGGTTGTACCCTTGAAAATGCAGACCCAATCATTCATTCATTTTGGAACAGGGTTGTACAAAGTGCCTATCCAAGCTCACATTGAGATACACCTTGGATAGGACACCATTTAGTGGCATGGGGTAACAGAAACACAGGTGCACTTAAAAAAAACTATTTACTTCAAAGGGCAATATAGAGGGAACCAGAGTATATAATAAAACTCAGGCAAGCACAGGGATGGCAAGTAATGTCAACACTGAAAAGTCCCAGGTTCTATAAGGAACTATATTATAAGGATAACTAAATAATAATTTTTCAACCTGCATTTCATGAACAAACAGTGCAGAAACATCTTCACTAAAAGCATACAGAGAAGCAAACATATTTAATCTTAACACTATAATTATGTAATAAATGTTGTGGATCGAACATTTTTACTGTTTGAATCACCATTGAATAGCACTGATGTTAGTTCTCCCTTTAAAATCAGTGACAACATAATTCGCAAGGTATAATATTTAGCAACCAAGGAAGGTCCTGGAAAATTACATTTTGGGTAAATATAATCTATCTATAAAGCAAATAATTTATCTCTGTCTTTGTGTGTGTCTGTGGCTCAAATATATCTGCTGTTCAGGGATAGTCAGAGCTGATACTGTCAACATGGTTGCAGCTTGGTTCAAAGGTGTGCAACATCGAATTTGTTTGGAATGCAATGGTACTGTTAATAAATGATTTCATAAAAACTGTTGTTCATCATCCGCCAGAGCCATTACAGTCATGTGCACCACATCCAATCACTGCTCACCGTAGTCACATGTGTGCACCACATCCAATCACTGACGAGCTGGAGTAGCCATGTGCCACGTGTAGAGCCGCGGACCGAGACGGACTAGAACCTAGACGGACTAAAAGTGCCAGAGTTTTATTTCCTTTCATGGCTGCAGCACACGTGAAGCACCGAACGGAGTCAAAAGGTGTGTGTTTTCTGTTATTAACACAACCCAGTGCTCCAGCAGGCAGCACACACACACAAATATCCATCCATCTATCTATCCATCCATTAATCCATTGTCAGACTCGCTTTGTCAGCACACAAGCACACGTCACAAAGATTTCCTCACTCTCTTCCGTATTACTCCCACATCATTCGTCTATTTCACTCCTCTCTCTTCCTCAAACTGTTCACATGGCCAGCCAGGACCGCACATCCATGACTGCTCTATGTTTCACCTGCTCATACATTTACATTTTTACACATGATACATCCTGACCAGAAAGTTACCGGTGACATGAGGCCTCTGAGCACTGACAGGTGTGAGAAAGCAAAACATAGGAAGAAGGACCAAATATTTGACGTGACGACGCAACTATCAGTGACGGGCAGCGGAGCAGTCAAACAACGAGCAACAAGCACACGCACACATGAACACACACAGTGCTCATCCACATGTACAGTACATACACGTCACAAACATTTCCACACTGATTGTGTTCATGGGTCATTTTTAATCATTATTAATTACGTTTCTGGGGGGATTGTTTGAGGATTTCCTTTGGAAAATGCATTTTTCTGACAGAAGTCGATGGAGGCTGAAGAATTCTGTCCAATAGGCGACCGACAGTTTGGTGCGCTTGGTAAAGAGCATGTGTGACTGGACCAAATTAAAATGCGACAATGTTGCAGATTTACCGCCTGAACCGCACCGAGTCCACCGGACTATATGTGTGAAAGCACTCTTAACGTGTCAGAGTTTTATCATTTCCATTCATGGCTGCAGCACATGTGAAGCACCACCAAACGGAGTCAAAAAGTGTGTGTTTTCTGTTAATATCTCTACTCTGCCTCATCTCTGTACCTACTGTGTGTGTGTGTGTGTTTCATTAACAGTAAACAATGACCAACATGCTGTGGGGCTGCCAGAGGAGCAGACGTGACGTTATGTTTAAAGCGATCTTTACAGTGCTGTTAAACCCCCTCCCACAATTCAGAGGCTGACTATTCATTTATCCACCTTTACTAAACCTGCCAGCCCCTATAATAGAAAGATATGAATGAGCAGATGGAGGAGGTGAGAGAGGGGAAGACAGGGTCTCATAACCACCAGAGAAGTCCCATACCCACCCCCCCACCCCGCTGCCCAAGGCAGCGTGGCGCCACACCAAATTGCGGCCAGTTTCTGAGCAGACGGTAGGAGAGCACGCCCCGAGAGGCCCAACCTAAAGATCCAACCCTGAGACATCCCAGCCCCGGCATGGCGCCCACGGGGCCTGGCGCACCCAGCCACTCCCGACGCGGATCAGCCAGGCCAAAAGCCACAGGCCGCACCCCCACACACCGCGACCCTAGGGGAGGCCCCGGCACAGACAAGGTCCCAAAGTACCGCCAACGACGTTGCACACGCCACACATTGGCCCACGAGGTCCCCCATGTGAACCCGATCTGATCCACCACGCCATCGACATCCCCTATGAAGGTGCGCCCCAGGGGACAAAGCCAAAGCACCTAGACGAGCCGGCGGAGCAATCCACAGCAACCCCCGGCTACCCAGGACACAAGTGCCGCCCCCGAGCAGCAGCTTCCCCCAGAGCCACCCTCATCCACAACTCCCCTGGCCCCGAGCCACGAACCCCACCACCCCAGCAGTGCCTGCACCCCAATCGAGAGCCACAGCCACCCCACCAGCACCCTGGACTGAGAGGAGCCCCCACCACCCAACCCACCAGGAGAGCAAGAGCAAACGAGGAGGGGGGAGGACGTGACAGGGAGACAGAGAGCAAGAGGAAAGAGCGGCAGAGAAACACGCAGACCACCAGCCCCAGGGACCACCCACATCTGCACGGAGGGGGCAGGATTGATGTAGTTGTATTGTAGAAATACTAATCTCTGCATGGATCTAATGGATGAATCGATACATCCTTAGTTATAATGGTTAATATAGCTGGTTGACTATTCTCTCTTTCCCCTCTGTTGCAAGTACCACACAATTTTTTTACTTCCCAAAGTGCAAAGGCTAATGTTTTTCAAGCTAACTAAGGTGGTGACTTTGTTCTCACTTGAAGGGAGTTAACAGACAGAACCAATGATAACCAATACAAATGTTTATTTCTCTTTTTTTCAGCCTATCAGGGGTAGCCAAACAGCTGTCCTCTTACTGGTGATTCTGTTCAACCCGATGCTGGATGTATGTGGAGGACCCAGAGGGATCAATTACTTTAGCCGATATCTACCCGGAACCACAGGGGTGGGGGATTGGGGGGGGGGGGCATAGTTTGGTTGGGACCACTGGGGGAATGTCTTCAAGCTCAGCATGAGCTAAATCCACAGAGAAATAGAGAAGAAGAAAGACAAAAGGAAGCACTAGTAGTGGGGGGGATCAGAACACTGGTTTACAGACCCCTGATCAAACTAGCACAGACACATGCTGTCACTGGCACAAGTATTAATGTGCAGATACAGTAGAAGCTTAAAGGGAGTTGCATGGGAACAGTCTACATCTAACTGCCTCCTTTGTGGAAAAAGCAATGTTTACAGGGGATGGAGGGCAGCCATTATCACCATGCATGTGCAGATAAATCACACTATCTACAACACAGCTGCTGCAGAAACATGTATATACTGTGAATCAACTCATTATATCCTAGCTGCTGTTATTTTACATGGACAGGTTATTTTAGGACTTGAGTTTGATCAGAAACTCTCTTAAAACTGCTGGAGATGATCCTTTTTTTTCCCCAAATATCAGATGAAGACAAAAGATGGTCTAGGCCTCATTGATCCATCAATCAAAGATCATTTAAGATAACCTTTATTATTACCACAAAGAGGACATTTGCATTGTTTTAGACTAAACAGTGGATACAAAAAAGGATCAAAAAGTAAAGAAACATTGGCAACACTGTACTTGAAGTTTTATACACAAGGCTGACATTACGCTGTCACTGTCTGTCATCAGCATGAATAAGGTGCCATGAAGGCTGTATCGTTGATGATGACACCCTTGGAGCTATGTTGTCATTTTTAGGGTTAGATGGAGGAATCTAGTAGGGTTAGGGGTTACATTAACGAACGACAATTACCGACAGCCTTCATGAAACCTTAGTTCTGCTAATGACAGGTGTAATGTCAGCCTCATGGATAAAATTTCAAGTAAAGTGTTACCAAAATATAAATAAGAAATAACAGCATGGAAAATATAGAGACCTGCATACAGTACAGAGGAAAAAGAGGGAAGACATTGGTGCAAAAAGCACATTGCATGAAATAATAAAACATAATATATTATACAGTTGCAATAAAATAGTTGACTGTTGTCTGTGAATAAACTATGCAATGTTCTGGTTAAAAATTCTGACAGCTGCAGGCAGGAAGGAGCAGCAGAATCGCTCTTTCACACAGCGCGGGTGTAAAAGTCTGTCACAGTGCTGTCAGGGTGTCCTGTAGGGGGTGGGCAGGAAAGCCCAGCATGGGTGACAGCTTAGCCACCATCCGCCTGTCGCCCACTGTATCTATGGAGTCCAGGGAGCAGCACAGGACAGAGCTGGCCCTCCTTACCAGTTTGTCAGCCTCTTTTTGTTCCAGGCAAACGCCTCCAACCCAGCAGACCACTTCACAGAAAATGACAGATAAAAGAAGTTCTTAAGGGGTATCCCATTTTCACAGAAGGACCTCAGCCTCCAGAGCAGGAAGTGTATTGTTTATGTGGACACCCAGGTATTTGTAGTTCTTGGTTTTCCCAATGTTGATCTGGAGTTGGTTTAGCTGGCACCATTTCACAAAGTCCTACGTCAGTTCTCTGTACTCCTGGACCTCTACATCAGTGATGAGGCAGACAAACGTCAGAGAACTTCTACAGGTGACCGGTAGTGGTGCTGTAGCCAAAGTCCACTGTGTAGAGTGTGAACCAGAAAGGATTCAGAACAGTTCCATGTGGTTCCCCGGTGCTGAGGAGAAACATGTCAAACTTAGTCTTGTGTTCTTAAGTACTGTAGTAGGTATGTGAGGTAATATGTAATCCAAGATGTAAGGGGATGGGCCACTCCAGCATAATCCATTTTGTTCTTGAGTAGATTGGGCTGGAACGTGTTGAAAGCACTGGAGAAATAAAAAAATGTGATCCTCCTCTACACACCAGTGATGTGTGGAGGAGGTGGATGATGGCGTCCTCCACTCCGATGCCAGGCTGATAAACAAACTAAAGTAGGTCCATTGAGGTCCATAGCCTATAACTGTTGAGCTCCTTGGGGTGGGGGTCTGGCACAGGGACCAGGCAAGACGTTTTGCATAGCTTCAGGTTCATGGTTGAACATGTGCATAAAGATATAAAAGGTTGAAATTGCCACTTGGATGTTTGTTCCAATCTCTACTGCAAACACTTGGTTAATAGACATAGTCCGAAAGGTTTCACCCATTGCATTGTGGGCTGTGCAGTCCCCTAAACTGATTATATAAAGGTTTTTAAGTTATTCTCATGGTTATTTCTTGTTTGCCCACCAAAATCCTGCCAATGTGACTTCCAAACACATTTCTGATGTTTTATGGACTGAATGTTTTGGCAAACAATGGCAGATGTTTATTTTGGGGGTTAAGCGAAAAGATCCAAATCCAACCAAAATTAAATGTCTCGCAAATGAGGTGATATCACGGGGAATACTGGGAACAAACTAGAACAAAAGTAGTGTCAGGCGGATCACTGTCCTCCTTGTTTGGCAAAGAAAAAATAAATCACGATAAGAATGAAGTAAAAACATTCGGTATCCGTCTACGGGACTCCACATCCTAGCTACAATGCAATGTGCGTGAAACGTTTCCGACAATGTCAATAAGAGAATATTTTTGAGCAGAAATTTTTTTTTCCAGCAAATAATCTTTGATGTATTGCTGATTTGACTGTTTGAAACCTGCTCACGTACTTTCCTTCACATGCTCTTGTTTCCTCGTGCAGAGCACCTTCTCCCTGTGTTTTGAATTGTCCATTTTATCAGGCTGTCAAAAAAGCTGCAAGGATAACCTAAAGTGATTCTGCTTTTAGCCTGTGTAAGATCGCACTCACTCTTGTGCTTACTCTCTCTCTTCTAACTGAGCTCCATGCATCGGCACACAGAAAGAAAGAGAGAGAGGGAGAGATGGATCCTTGAGCTTTTTCATCTGCCAGTCTAAAATGGTGGAGGGCACAAAGCAGAGCATCCTCCTCTCTGGAGAGACAGCACTAAGCCTTTCAGTGAGAGGAAGAGCAGTAGGAGATGACTGCTGAGACTACATGTTCAGCTAAAAACATGCACCTTTTAGAGCTGAAAAAGAAGCATTAGACTAGTGTAACCATAATATGTGGTAGGTTTAGCTTTAGATATATTGCGGTATCAAAGTATTTTTTGCCTGCGGGTTTTTGCTGTAGGACTTTCCACAGATTAAGGTTAAACTCTTTCCAGATGCTTCTGACACCTCACAACAACTATGTTTTTGCAGCTTTGTATTCAATTTACATTATTTTCTCTTAGTGGTTTGAAACAATGGTTTTACATTAGGTCAAAGTGAATTTCCTGGACAAAAGAAAAGGAAATTAGTTTTTTATTTTGAAAGGCAGTCGTTGCGGTAAAAAAATTGTTATCTAATTAGTTAAAAACAATGTTTTACATTTTAACATGACTAGAAAATATTTATTGAGGGCATGGGTATAGGAATATGACTCATTCAAAGAAAAAATGTAAGCATTTATTCTAAAAGTATTAAGTAAATACATGAAGTATTTTATTTCATGTAAAGAATAATTATGCTAGGGCTTTCTAAGGCGTTGGTCCGAAACCCTTGGCAGTGGACCAGTAACGGTCTGTGGACCATTTGATGTCCGAATACAAAGAAAGAAAATATTTTTTTTTAAATTAAGTGGATTTTATCCAATTTAGAATATTACGGGTATTTCACTCAAAAGAATTGTCAATCCAATTAACTTCGTGACTAAAACCTTTAAGTACATTTTTTCAATTTTTGTGTTTTATTATCACTTTGAGACCCTGTGTGACCCAAGTAATAGGTTCCAGTAGACCTAACTGAGATAAGTCGGTATAAAAGTTCGATAAACATGTGGATGGGAGATCACTAATGTCTGCTTTGGATGAACAGAATCTTAACTAATGTGGAAATATATCAAAAGGTAAGAAAGTAAGTTAAAAAAAAAAGGCTAAATATATACATCAACTATTGTCTATTGTCTCATATACCAATAAGATACAATCTTAACGGCACCATCATTATTATTATTATTATTGTTGCTGGCTTGTTTCTTTGTTTTTTGTTCCGCGCACCGACAACCAAGTCAAATTCCTTGTGCTGACTCTAAAACTGTACTTGGCAAATAAAATATTTCTGATTTCTGATTTATGGATGCTAGAGCCAATCCCAGCTATAGGACACCAGTCCGTCACTGGGTTATTACACAAAGGCAGAAAAGTTGGTGCCATTGGCATGTACTAAACCCAGAGGCTCTACACAAAAAGGCTTGGCCATTGACATGATTATTGCACTACCAAGTGCTAATATTTGTGTGAACTGTTAGGACCCAAAATACAACAAAATGTATTCCTTGGCACTTTACTGTGCATTCTGAGTTTTTATCCAACGTACTAGTGAGTAAGGAACAACCCAACCAACTAAAATGTATTTAGTTGCCATGAATATAAGAATGACGTCCCACAGATCCATATTCTTTCTAATGAAGCTTCACTAGAGAAAACAATTGCCAATAAACAGATGACATATGGTGAACAGAGTGAGATTGAATGTTTGTACACCCTGGGCATTACTGCTCAGGTTTAATTAGAAAATGACTGTTTATCTAGAGGATGTGAGTTGAATCTGTAAGCATGGACTCAACTGCATGATTACCCAGTTTTATTTTAATTACCACCTTCATACAGATTGGTGTACGTGTCAAGCAATCAGCCAATGAAGAGAAATTCTAATGTGGTTCTTATATTTGCAGTTAAGTTTTGCACTGCCTTTTTTAGTTCCAATGATTCAGATAAGAAGCAAACAGCCGTTGGGTAATTTTTCAAGTTAGAAATTGTTATGGCTCATTTAAAGACTTTAATCTTGTATTAGGTTAATCCCTCAGAGGACGTGTCTAACTTTCAGTGAGCCAGACACTAAATCAAATCAAAAGCTTTGGCGTCACTTTTGCAAAAATATGCGTCCTTTAAAGCTGTAGCTGTTGTGAGCTCCTACTAACAGTAACCTTACTCAAAAGATCCCTGTCAACATTAGGCAATGGACATATCAGTCTTCATTTATTTCTCCTGGAGCTGGCCTTGAAGAAATCTATACTGTGCTTTTCTATTGACAGGAACAACTATTCTCTCCTGAAAGTAGGGTCAGACTAAGATAAATGCCCTGAGAGAAAAAAAGTGAGAGACAAGGAGATGGAGAAGGAGAAAATGTGAGAAAATGACGGACAGGAAAGGTCTAAAGATGAAAGAAAACAAGTATGCAAAAAAAAAGTCATTTCTTGCAGAGGAAGCATTAAAGCAGGAACCATGACATTGGGGGACACTCTGTAGGTTGATGGAGGCTGCAATGGGTACGTCTAATCTGTTTCAATACTCTCACTGAGCTCTGTTGCCAAATAGACAAAAGGTCAGTGGTGTCATCCTGAACAATCTCATCTCCTTTGGACAGACAGAACACAAACTCTGAAGCCTTTGACCAACACACGCAAAGCACCTCTGACATTTGTCCAAAATAACCCTTTATGGAGCAATGGGCCTGAGTCAAATTGGCTTTGCTTAGTTAAACGGCCCGAGGGGCATCTCTGTTTGTCCGCATTGATGTTTTCTCGCAAACACCTGACAGACAGGTCGGGCATGCTTACTGGAGTGTGCATAGCCAGCAGTCATCCTTAGGCGAATAAAGAGGAGACTGCAGTCTGGTCTTAACCTTGAAAGGCCTGAGGGAAGAGGCCCTTTACTTAAAGTTAACCAGAGGTTGTTTGGATTGTGGTGGTTGTTTCTTCTTTAGATCTGCAAATAAAAAAGGATTTGTGTCATTTTTACTCACAGGGATCATCCTTGACTCTTAGGGGCGGATTCACTAAAGGTTTAGGGCAGGGGTGCCGGACTCCAGTCCTCAAAGGCCTGATTCCTGAGACTTTTAGATGTGTCCCTGCTCCAACACATCTGGTTGACACCAATGTGTTGTCATCAAGCTCTGCAGAAGCATGATAACGAGCCGTTCATTTGATTCAGGTGTGTTGGAGCAGGGACACATCTAAAAGTCTCAGGAATCCGGCACCCCCGGTTTAGGGGCATTAAAACATGTACAAACTTAGCCGTACAAACCCCAGGGAAACAGAGGTTCGTGGCTGCTGCGCGTCGCAATGCGCTCTTAATCCCTGTAGCGCGTTCGCCTCTAATGAATATGTATAGTAGGCGGAGCTCACAAGGGGAGCAAAAAAATGGGAGGAAAAAATGCAAATAAACGAATGCAGGGGAAACAATACAATTCATCAAAGCTGGACTTCCATGCTGCCTCTGTTTTTCCGTAAACATTTAGCACGGCCCACAACCAGGTGGTAACTGTCAAAGCTTTTTGCGCAGTGATGGCAGCAGCAATAGCTCACTCTCACACACACGCGCGCACATCAGCCGTGCGCATGCACCCACTCCATCACTCACATCCACGCACATTTCCCCACTGGGGGATGAATTAAGAATCTATCTATCTATCTATCTATCTATCTATCTATCTATCTATCTATCTATCTATCTATCTATCTATCTATCTATCTATCTATCTACTGTATCTATCTATCTATGTCTTTGCTTTAACTCATCCATTTTTTATTGGCTTCCTCTACTAACACCTCCAATTCTTCTGCTTAAAATTCATTTTTTTGCTTCCGTGCACATAGCTCTCCTTCACGCTCCATGTTCAACATAACACGTACAAAACGCTCATTTAAATAGGGCGGTCTCCACCACTTCTGCACTTGCACTAATTATTGCTGCAATCTTAGTGAATTCCTTGTAGCAGGTGAGAAAACTGTCATTAAAGGATTTAGGGAAGCAACTGGTTTACCATCCTTTATTTCAGATATTAGTGAATCCACCCCTTAATGCATTCTGGTGATTTTACAGTTTTTATGAATTTCTTTAACTTTGCAGTCAAATTATGCGAAATCATCCATCAAATAAACGACTCATTAAAAAGACCATTAAACAGTGAATAGACTACATATGGTTGCCACTTATTAGGCACTTTGATAGTGAAAGCTCCTTAAACAGACACATACCACACTCCTGGACATATACAGATAAGCGCACCTTACCATTTGACTGCCTGTCATTTAGAAATACTTGTCATAGCCAATGTGTTGTCACTGTGGCTACACTCACTAGCGTCCTTGGCAAGGTATTAATGTACATGAAGGCCACAGCGTACAAGGCCACAGTTGTAATAATGCAAACACTAGGAATACATACCAACTTTTACATGTCGGAACACACAGGCATTAAATCTTTTCGCCTATAAATGCCCAACATATATTAGATTTGCTCAACAGCTGGGAACACACATTCTAGCTTCTAACTCCCATCAGGTGTAATAAAGGAGTCCAGCCACAAGCAATGGTTCTAAAGAGTACATGTAAGGGGTTTATTGTTTTGTTTTGGGGATTTTTTTAATGACTGGAGCTCAGATTAGATAAAACATATAGTGGGTCTCACCATCACCAGGTTTAAATTCAGGTTTGTACATCAGATTCAAATAAGATTTTTATAATATATTTAAATGATATTTGCAAAGTGTCCCAAATTTTGAAGTTAATCATGTTTGCTGATGACACAAATGTATTTTGTTTTGAAAACAAATTGATGAAATTAGAAAAATGGATTAAGGAAAAACAAACTTTCTTTAAACGAAAAGAAAACAAAAGGGATGTGTTTTGGATTGTGTAAGACAGATTGTACTTTAAAATTGGGTCTAAACGGAACAGAAATTGATTGTGTCTATGAGACCAAGTTCTTGGCCATCATCATAGATCATGAGCTTTGCTGGAAGAAAAAAAAAAAAAAAAAACTAAAACTATTGTTACTCTACATAGAACAAAAAGGATATTAAATAGAGATTGTCTGAAGTTGCTTTATTCATCACTTATATTGCCTTACCTGGCCTATGGCTCAGAAAGCTGGGGTAATACATCCATTAATCCATTAATCAAATAAAAAAAAGAAATCATTAAGATTAATACGTAAAGTGGAATTCTGGGCACCTACTAACAAACTGTTTTAAAAAAATCTAGAACATAGAGCATAGAACATAGAATGTCTGATTTTTTAAAGAAATATTTGAATTTCAATTTGATTTGCAATTTTTTTTTTTTTTTAAAGCACTTAAAAAAGACTGCGGACATCAGATATATTGTCAACATTTTCAAGCTTTAACCCAGGTTTAAGGAAAAAAAAAAAAAAAAAATAAGCACACTTCACTGTAGCTTTAATTATCTAATTAAGAAATCAGATAACTACATATTTTATAACATATAACATTACAATTAAAACAATTATAAACTCTTCCCTCAACATAGTGCCAATAAAAAATTGCACATGCCTGTGGCGCACATGTAGCCTACTCAAAGGGTAAAACACATGTAAACAAAGAGCTGGCTGGCTCACATTGGAACGCGAAAAAGTCAGAAAAAACTGTCGTGAAAAAAAAAAAAGAAAAAAGTCTTTTTTTTTTGTTGTTTTTTAAACTCAAATTTGCAAAATAAAAATCGTTGTTATCTACAAATTTGATTAATCGATGAAATCGATTTTTTTGCCCAACCCTACTAGAACTAAACTTCTGGATTTAGTCAAGTTAAAAGTGTTAGAGAATTTATTCTGAGTGAATAATAAAAGCCATCCTTTGGGTATTATATCACTTCTTAAACAAAGAAAAGGATTTAAGAGGGATTTTTGGTTGTAAAAACAAATGTTTATTCTTTGTATTGTATGGCATATGTTGAAAAACAGCCAAGAACAAATCAATCAATCAATCAATGAAATGGTGAGAACATGGACGCAGACGTTACCACGTAAGAAACCGTATCACCTGGGTTCAGTGTATCTGCAGTGTGTTTTTTCCGCAGTCTATTTTTGTGTATTTGTCTTTCAGCAGAAAGCAAAAACAAGTTAGTCAGCTGATGACTACATGATGACAGCTGTGTTAATGATGCCCCACTGGTCTTTAGCGCTCACCCCTTGACATTCACAGATAGGGCAGGGTGTGTGTGTGTGTTTTGTGTAGCAGATTTCCTGACCAATATATCTTACAATGCTACAGTGTAGGGTCTTTGTGTACAAGGCTGAGAGCAACAGTGTGTTTACGTCGTGTAGAGTGGACACGGTGGTGGAGTTAACATGGGGATTGAAACTGTCTTGGTAAAGAGCGAACAGGGAGAATGGAAAAGGCTTTGTTGGTGAGCAGTGGGGTTACGTGAGGTTTTCTAGCCAATATAAACCATAGATTGCTCTCTGCAGGCATTATTAGCAAAAATAGTATCTTTTAAATTTTAGATAATTTCTTGTTTGATGAGGAAGCAAACAAAAAAGCAATCAACAACCTCCTATTTTGGAGATGGAGAGGCAGTTTAGCTTGCTACTTGCACAAGGATTTGCATGTATAAAGCATTCATAGAGCTGCACTGAAATGCTCAATTGGAAAGACTTTGTTATTCGAGAAGAAAATGTGCAACAAAATGAACCCCCAGTTTAGCTTAGCTAATAGCCTATAAGCTAACACTAGCTATCGCTGTGGTATTAACTGAAAGTAGCAGTAGCTAGGTTTCCGTTACAGATTTTCGCAAAATAAAAGCGATATTTCTAAATATCTAAATGTCCATTGAACGTTGTTTTGGGCAGGAGCCTCGTAACTCCTGTGAAATCTCATCCCGCGAGACTTCGCTGCAGAAAGATGGACGCTCCGAACCTCCTTATAACAGTATTCTTTTGTTGTTTCACCTCTAATGTGGCAGTAATAATTTTAAAGTATACCGCTAAGAAATCTTCTGTTTACACATACTGCGCCATGTATTCTCGGAGAGAAGTGGTCATGTGACCATGTACCTCACGTCATGTGATCAGGTATGTCCCGTTCTGTGACGTGTATTTGCGGGAAAAGTGTTTCCATGGCGCTTTTGCGACACATTTCAATATCGAAACGTCTGAAATTCCTCCTCATGAAAGCGTTAAAACCTTTTAGTGATATTTGAGTATTTTTTCAAAAATCAGGCGTTTCCATCACCAGTTTTTATTGGGCTTTTTAGATTTTGCGCATTTCCAAGGGTAATGGAAACCCAGCAATTGACAGCATTTTTCTATTTAATTTGAATCTACTGCTAGGATATATTAGCACATTTAACAATGAGACTGACTATCTTTTTCATGATGGCAATGAAATACTACTAAAATACATTGGCCAGCAAGAGTTCACTTTGTTCTTAAAGTTAACTCAGGGAAAAATGGGCTACTTTTGTGATTTTGACAGTTTGGAAAGAGTCAAATTGTGATGTCTTGATAAATGGGTCAGAGCATCAGTGTGGGGTGTTACTGGTCTGCTGTAGCCAGTATGGATCAATAGAGATCCAAGGAAGGAAAAGCAGTGACCCAGAGACAAAGATCAAGAGCAGTCATGAATCATCAAAGTGGCGTCATCGATGGCGAGCATGATTCCACAGACAAACTATCAAACTATCGCATACAATTCTGCGACATTTTTGCCTGTTCCTATAGGAATACACAGAATATCACTCTTTGTGTCATTCGAGCCTGTTGATCCCTGGGCTCTGTTTTAAACTTCAACAATGAACGTACGCATTTCATTCGGTACTGCAAAACATTTTAGAAAATGACCTTGTGTGGTACAAAACAAATGGTCGCAAATATAATATATACAGTATAACCGATATAAGGTAGAAATAATATACCATATAACACTATCTACTACCTATACCAGGTGTGTCAAATCCCATTTTAGCTCATGCACAAAATCTAAAGTAGTTTGATCGTAAGTAGGCCACTAATTTTAGGCAAATTTGCACTTTGACGTATAAATGATAAATAAGGTATGTAAGGCGCCAACAATATCCAAGGAATAAGTGACAGATATCAGTCCCTGTAGAAGTTTTTCTTTTTCATTTCATTGATTTTGTGATTTTGTTAATTTTGGGAAACTATGAAAAATAAAGGTGATTTTGTTGTCGTTTTTGCGTGTTTTTGGTGTCATTTGGTTGTTTCTTATGTCGTTTCTCTGTTATTTATGTGTATTTTATAGTGATCTTGTGTGTTTTTCTATCAGTTAGTGTGTCTTTGTTGTTGTTAGGTGTGTTGCAGGCAAAAGTACTTTTCTCTCTTAGAGTGTGTGTTTTTGGTATGATTTTGTTGTTTCTCTAATCTTTTAATTATTCTGTATATTTTTGTCTTAATTTGTGTGTTTTTGTTGTCATTTTGTGAGTTGAGAAGCACTGGTCTAAGGGGCCGGATTTGGCCACATTGCCTTAAGTTTGACACGTGACTTACGAAATCAACTAAATTGTTATCTTTGGATTTAAAATAGGTTGAAATACACTTATTTCTGTAATCCCCTAACATCAGATAGTTATTACTCATTGGCTCAAGATGGTATAAGTGATCCTAAACTCACCGTGGTAGTTTTGACTCGGCCTCCAGGCTGTGTACAAGTCCAGCCAGATTTATTGACTAACAGGTCGCAGCCTTCATCCTCCAAACATGGCACCATCTCACACCACTGCTTTTTCCGAACAATGCCAGCTGCAGAAGAGACAGACAGAAAGGGGGGAAAAAAAAAAAATGATTTGAGAGGCTGGTGAAAAAATTAGATAAGATAGAGGACGATGCTGTGATCGAACGATTAAAATGATTAATCTTGGTCGGAGGCAGATAATAAAAGGCACGAAACGATGGCAAAAAAAAGAGAAAAATATGATCAATGTGCAGCGAAGGCACATAAACTAGGTAAAAAAGGATGGCGTGATGGAGAGCGAAGGTTTGAAAGAGTTATGGATTATGCAGGTAGATGAAGAGCAATGGAGTAACAAAACAATGAAGAAGTTGGACAGCGGGGAGGGACAGTGAGATATGAGAGAAAGATGAGGACAATCAGACAGATGGGTAGAAATATGGATGTATGTGAGTCAATTAAATGAAAACGAACATCACAGCATCCATTTGGAGAAATATACGCCCGTGTTTAACATTCTAAACAAAATGCAAGAAATTGTTAAAGCAGTCAATGAGAATTAACAACATGGGAGGCCATTTACATGGAGAAATTACACTTGAATGCAGGTAAAAAATCTGCATTTTACATAGTTTTTTACTCAATGCGTGCTGAAATACACTGTATTTGTATTTCTCTGTGTTGTTGCATATAACCTGCTCGACTTTATTAAAGCCTTACATTTTTGTGCCATGTCCCCTGAAAGCCCCAGGCTTCATCGCATCACACTGCACTGACAGTGTAACCTTCACATATAGCTGGAGATATAACAGCCCTGCTAATAGTGACAGCCAAACTGGTTTCTGTCAATTCAAATAAAGTGCTGCAACTGTAGCGTCATCTCGCTTTGTTTCTGTTGTTGTTGTCAGCCTTTTCCAGGCGGTAAACTGTTTCTCTGAGTTTTTAGCTCCATTTCTGACATCCAAATGCTGTTACAGGAAACCTATTGCATTCTTGTTGGTGATGCTTTCAGATGGGTCCCCATTCTCACCATCAAATACAAAAACATATTACACATTGTTACGGGTCTACCATTGAAATATTTTAGTTTAGGCATGAGATAGCTGGCAGTTCTGTTATCGTCGTAATGCATAAAGATACAAAATGTGTAAAAACTTAGTAGGTGTGTATGCACTCACTCTGATTTCTTTTTTTAAAATACTATTTACTGAATTACTTCTGTCACTAAACTTTTTCAACCCATTTTAACTTTTTTCAACCTTATTGCCAATGTTCAGCTATGACTAGGTTAATGTTTAGCTAATACTAGGTTCGTTCTAATGCTAGGTTAGTGCTAATGCTCGGTTAATGCCAATGTTAGGCCAATGCTATTGCTAGGTGAATGCTAATGCTAGTCTATTGCTAATGCTAGGTTAATGATATTTCTAGGTTAATGCTAACACTATGCTAATACTAAAGTTATTGCCAGCTACTGCTCGATAATGCGAATGTTAGTTAATGCTAATGCTAGCTAATGCTAATGCAAATTCATGTTAATGCTCAGCTCATGCTAAGTTAATGCTAATGCTAGTTTAGTGCTAATGCTAGGTTAATGCCAATGTTAGGCCAATGCTATTGCTAGGTTACTGCTATGCTAATGCTAGTTTAATGTTCATGCCAGGGTTATGATATATATATATATATATAGGATATTTATTTATTTATTTATTTGTTTTTAAAGCAATTACTAGACTTTTCAGGCAATGCCAATGAAACTCCAGGCGGCTCCAAGGTTGAAAAACACTGCTGTAGGGTTACAGTTTTGTCTTTTTGCAGTTTAATCAAAGTTTACCAATAAGAAAAAACGACAGCAGCTGAAAGTGTGGGACCATTACACACTGAACAAATTCATAACAATGTGTGGTAAGTTTATTGCAATTGCATTTTCACAGCAGCACTTCATGTAACAGCAGCTCGACAGGAGGATCTATTTAAAGCAACGGACTTGTCAAAAGGTAACCACAGGTCAGGTTTGATACTTTTCTATGCAAAACACTTTTATTCTAACTTATGGCAGAGATATACCCGTACATATTGGTTGAAAACCGTAAGTCTGTAATTTTAATTGCTTATAAAAATTAAATTCAATTAAATTCAGTTTAATTTATATGGCGCAAATTACAACAAAGTCATCTCAGTGCGTTTAACAAAATATAAAGTCCATAGTAGGAAAGAAAAAACCCAACAAGATCCACATGAACAAGCATTTAGCAACAGTGGGAAGAAACAACTCCCTTTTAACAGGAAGAAATCTCCAGCAGAACCAGGTTCAGAGGTGGCAGCCATCTGCCTCAACTGGTTGGGGTTAGTGGACAGAAGGACCAACAGAATAGGATAGAGAGATAGAACATCAGAGTGTCCCAGACTAATTGAGCCGCAAACCACTGATTAGGAACTGCCAGTTTTAGCATCAAGACACCTGAAACAGAAAAGAGAGAAAAGGGCGAGGAGAAGGCACAGACTGCAGAAAAACATGATACAGCACTAGCAGGTCTGCCTGCATGGTTTTGGGCTTAGTTCCTTGTGGTTAGGTTAAGGTCCAACGTCTTGCAACATCTGCCATGGTCTGAAACGCTACCACGACAGTGCACGAAATAATCTAAGCAATAATTACAGACAAGACCCTGTCCGCTTTAAGTTAACGCTATTATCCGGTACTGTATATGCTTTAGCAAATAAGTAGGTTTTGAGTTTAACGGTCACACGTAATGGTCTGAGGTGTTGACTACTGTGCGTAATGATCAGTGACTACTACAAACGAGACCACGTCCGTTTCAGGTTAATGCTATTATACGATACGCTTTAGCAAATAAAGCTCTCCGAGGCATAGAATCACGTGTAACATCATGTAATTTAAAACATTTCTCAATACAATATTTTATATATTGATATGTTAACACATTGACTGCATTGATGTCTATAGACGTTATTTGGTTTAGTAACGGTGACTGCAGATGACGTCTGGTAATGCACTTTTTGATTCTAAACTGTATAAACTGTATAAATTGTGCACTTTTTGATTTTAAGCTGTGTTGTGAAGCACTTACTTACTATAGACGTCAATTATGTTTTTCAGTGGGAGCGGGTGCAGTAAAGCCTTTTACAACTTCCATGGAAAGATCTTACTTGTAGACAATATTTCACTGAGCCAGCAGATGGCAACAGTGCTCTTTGGATGCCCGATCACAGGTAGCAAAAGTCGAAACCGCGGCTACTTCCTACTTCCTACCATATTCCAGGAGAAGATCAAGAGAGAATGGCGAAACGTGGAAAATCAGATAAGTAAACATACAGGCAACTTACACTTGAACAGGTTTTGGTTAGCGGTGGTTCTTGTAGTAAGAGTGTTGGAGGAGGTGATGGTGATCGTGGTGAAGTAGGAGTATCAAGGAAGCAGACAGGTGTTCCACCTCAAAAAGCCAAGGACAAGCACGCTAAGGATGCTAACCCCCCGACAGAGCTGCTGGTTGCAGGTAACAATGAATGTTTTGCCATCAAATGCCCTTTCTCAGTGTTGTTTTTGCTGTTTTATAGAAGGGAACCACTGCTCAGTTGTTTGAGGTGTCACTATAGCAAAAAATATTAGCGTCAAAGTCACTGTTCTGCTTGACAAAAAGTAATACCTATTTAGAATGTTGTGTAAGAATATTTTTTCACATTGTTGTACGTTTGTTTTAATAGTAAAAACTCATCACATAAATCTGTTAGCTTTGGAATAAGATCATGAAGTACTAAAATTGCAAAACGTGATTTTCTTTTCTTATATGATTAATCGATTAATTGTTTAAAAAATTATTATACTGATCTGTTACTAAAATAATCATTTACTGCAGTTCTAAAATAGATATTAAACATTGAAACTCACAGTGTTGGTGTTTAATGGGGAAAAACAGTCTCAAAAAAAATACATAAACAAGTTTTCGAAACAGACAAAAAAATGTGATATGTGTGATTACCTTGCACATCAAGCCCTCTGCCAGGAAAATAGAAACCATCATTTCCAGTCACATCTCTGTGACCAAATGTAAGGTTATATTTTCACAAAACGCTCAGAACAGTTTGCAAATCTCAGGTTTAAATTCAATCAACTCATGTCAGAGTGTGACAAGCTCAGAATGTGAATAAAAACAACCAAGAGATCAGAGATTGAGATGAAAGTGAGCAGTGTGAAAGTTTAGATAACTTTGCTGTGCAGCATGGAATATGGGTCATACAACCATAGGGGCAACCATCAACTCATGTGCATATATATGCATTTATGAATTTTGCATAGCACTCTGTAGTGCTTAGAATTGATTATGAGACGCATCCCCTTTGGCCTCTGCTTTATGTCTTGTAAAACATCTGGGAATCATGCTTAATGTCATATCAATGTATACATTTCAACTCAAGGCAGCTGCTACCAGCAAGTTCATAAGATCACCGTTAATAACTGAACACTGAACATTAATAATCATATTGTACCTTAAGCTAGGGCACTAGCATCATCTTCATACAAAAAAAAAATGTAAAAAAGGTATTAGCTTAATGCTGATAGTAGGGGTTGAACAGACTAGTTGACTAGTCGACTTTAGTGTTGTCTCGCTACTCTGTCTACGTGACCTTGACTAGTCGCAGTACCTCACTTTTGTCCAAGATGGTGGTGCAACACAGCAAACAAGGGTCCTAGTACCCCTGCATGGCAAGGCAGCACAACATCAAGTGTTTCTCGCTCCTTCCTGGTTTGTGCTCAAACTGCAGCTGGTAGGCAGCTACTACAGCTAATATACATGCTAACGTTAGCTGTAGTGGTAACATGTCTGTGTATTAAAGAGCTCTGGAAAACATCAGCAGCAGGAGAGAGGCTCCGTTAGCGTGGGAAAACCACTGCTGTGCCAAAATCTGTGACCCGAAAAAATCTGTGGCCGGAGGTGGCGACAGTTCCAACCCCTGCAGCTTCTGGGCGGACATTTACTCCCCCTTAAACACGTTTGTAATTCTTCTCCAGTCTGCATTTACTTCACCCACCGGAGCATCATAAGAAGGAGTATATAGCTCCTTAATAGCTACGAAGAGGTTTAGCACTCTTCTTCTCTACCGCCGAGAAGCAGCAACGGTCACAGATTTTTTCGGGTCACAAACTTTGACATAAAACCAGCTTCGGTGAAGGAAGCCGAAGCTACCGTAAAAACAGCCCAAACAAAGTCTAAACGCCCGGCTGTGCGGAAGCGTCGGGGCTTAACAGTTACCGTAGACTCACAGTAGGCAAAGCAGCAGTGTTCCTGGGTTTACATAGCTTCTTTGGCATGTCCCGTGTCCCAGGGGCTGGCGGTGTTGTGCCAAAGTCTGTCACCCGAAAAAATCTGTGACCGCTGCGGTAGAGAAGAAGAGTACTAAAAATCTTTGTAGCAATTAAGGAGGTATTTACTCCCCCTTAAACGTGATGCTCCAGTGGGTGAAGTAAATGCAGACTGGAGAAGAATTAAAAACGTATTTAAGGGGGAGTAAATGTCCTCCGAGAAGCCGCAGGGGTTGGAACTGTCGCCACCTGTGGTCACAGATTTTTTTGGGTGACAGATCTTGGCACAACACCGGCACATGGCTAGGCTTCGGCTCTTGGTGACGTCTTCGACTAGTCGACGTCGACTGGACTAGTGTGCACATAAAGTTGACCTTTAAAATTATGTAGTCATTCAACCCCTAGCTGTAAGTATTAAATGTGTTTTATGCCTGTTTGAGTGACTTCCTGTAGTTACTGCAATCAAGCAGAACACAACACGATCACAATTTGTATGCTATATTGCGCATGCAATATTTTTCATAGTGCTTTACCTAAATAAATAAAATATGCAGTTTATTATAGCTTTAAATAACTATGTGACTGCTTTACTGCTTATCCAAAGATCAGTTGGATAAGCAGTCAAATTATTAAGTTATTACAGCAAGAGAAGTGAGTATTTTTCATTGTCATTTATCTTGTAAAGTATGTTGTTTAGGGTGACCATATTTTGATTTCCAAAAAACAGGATACTTGGGCTGACCTCAGCATACTCAAAAAGTACTCAACGTTTACTTGAATCTACCTTGTAACGGCGATATAGTAGATAAATTAGTTGTATTGCAACTCCATAGCTTTGAAAAACTGTGTTTTAAACTTACGTGTTCCCCGAGATGCGTTCAGGGTCCCTAGGAAACCTGGACAAATTGATTAATTTATAAAAGATCCCAGAGTAAAACCGGACATGGTCACCCTGCCTTGTTGGCATCGCAGATGGTGGCAAATACAGAGCTTTTTTTGCTCCGTTGTAAACAAGGGGCATTCAACAACCGTCAAAATATTGATTTTTATTTTTTATTTTTTTTTAATTAAATTTAGGGCTAATTAAACAATATGTGGGGCTTTACCCCCGAATTGGAACTGCCTCGTGACACCACTGGTGAATACTAATTTTTGTTACAAATTTGAGTAATTTATATACATTTTTAGCCTTTCAATACAAGTAATAGCCATTTATATGCAGGGATCAATAATGATACTCTCCTCTACTCTATTATCCTCAAATATTACTAACACATTTTACCCTTAGGGTCAATCTGACCCCAGGGATATTTGCCTCCAAATGATTTTCAGAAAATTGATGAGCAGGTTTTTGTGTAACACCAATGGGTGCAATGAGTTCAGCACATTGAAAAAAAAAAAATCATCATCATAGTTTTATGATTAATCAATTGTACCCATCAAATTAGGAAAAATCATGAAATATGAAAAATAAAAACAAAGTCAACTATATATTTTTTGAATGGTAAACATTGAATGGGGTCAAATTGACCCCAAGGATGATAGGAGGGTTAATACAAATCATTGTTTTTCTACCACTGTGACCCAGTGACGTGCAGTCAGGGTAGGCAAGGTAGGCAGTGCCTACCCAAGGGTGAATTGATATTTTGATTATTTGTTCTAATTCTAATATAATTATACATTTTCTATTTTTCCATTTACGATAGCCTACAGTACCTATAAGTTTGAAAGTGTCAGCATTTTGTGCTTTTCATAGCCCAAATGACTAAACATCACTATTTCCTGGTACGGCTGCACAGTCTCACTCTGCTGTAAGGCAGGAGGAGGCCACACCCCCTCTCAAAAGCACATTGCTGCTCTGCCTCTGTTTCCATAGCGTGTTTTTATGTGTTTGTGCATGCACAGTCAGTTCCCCAAGATAACAACCATTTACGTGAAAAGGCAGCTCTCTACGCTGCCTTTGGACGTAACCGTGCTATGCTAAATACTATACGTAAGTTCACAGTGCATTAGTGAATTGTTAGAGCGTGGTCGCTGCTACGTTCTCTAGTTAGTGGACGGGATAACACTACAGGCAGTATGACAGCGCTAGAGATGACAAAAAGAAACTTTCTTTTGAGAAAACACAACAACTTTTAAAAGATGGGAGACCAACACCTGAGCTACCAGACCTTCAGCAAAGGTAAGGTCAGAATATTGTTTGTATTTTCTACAGTGAATGGTACAAAAGGAAGGATTAGCTTTGTGGATGCGCCTCACTGAGTCTGTTCCGAGTTGTTGTTGTTGTCATTTTCTCCGTGTTTCTGTGTTTCCAACACAAACAACAGATGCACTGCCATGTCATAAGATAAATTATGTTGGGAGAGTATGGAGGCTATATTGAATAATTGTTTATGTTTCTTTAATGGTGCTTAACGACACTGATTTTGTTAGATTAACACTTGCCAGCAGAAACATATGGAATTGTCATTGGTGTTGACATTGGTGGTCTCGATTTGCAACGTCCTGCCTACCCAAGCCTAGTGTTCACGGCACGTCACTGCTGTGACCAGTGTGGTAATATAATTGCAATTATTCTACTGGATACAAATTATATTATATTATTAACATTGATAAGGTGGCTAATACTCTTCAAGATCAGTAAGTGTCAGTATATGGTAGGTGTATGGTGTAAAGTGCGGTAAAGTTGCATTGTTGTGTGAAAATGACATTATTATTCAAATTAATAATTCTATTGAACTTTAAATCTAATTTAAAACAATATTTGAAACCTGAACAGGGTTTATGAAATAGGACGCTCATATGCTTATAAACAGTGTGCTCGTCTGGATAGGTTTAACTTAGGTATGTTTGTCACTGAATAAGAGAACTGTAGTACTTTATTTAAATTTTTATACAGAAGACTGACATTACACTGTCCTTATCTGTCATTAGCATGAATAAGGTGTCATGAAGGCTGTCATTAAGTCTCGCTAAATTATGACACCTTTCACTAAAGTATGACACCTTTAGAGCTATGTTGGCATTTTTTGGGTTAGGTGGAGGGATCTAGTGGGGTTAGGTATAGGGTTAGAGGTAAGGTTATCAAGTAAAGTGTTACCAAAAAAACAATAGTGCAGTTTATGGTATGTCAAAAAAAACAACAAAACAACAAAAAAACAAAACAATAATGACATTTTGTACAATTTACATTAAACAAAGGATTTTTTTAGAATGCATTTTCAAACTGTGAATGCACATGTGCCTGATGCAAATACAACGAGTGAACTTGCACTCTCTAAACAAGATCAACATCAAAATGTATTTATGCGATATGTATCTGTAGTGAAGCCCTGCTTGGGCAGATAATGTATGTACCCTGAACACTGTGTCAGCACAGGACAAAGCCAGCCTGAAATTGACACCAAAGTGAAGCATTATTATTGTTAGGTGCATTTTGCTGACATGTTATTTGGGCCTGAATTACTGAGTGCTGCTGCAGTTTGCCTCCAGGCCAGCTGCATCCAAACACAATAAAGGCGTTTTAACTTGAATATTCTCCGTCTTCGGGGACAAAGCCACACAAGGGGAAGAAGGCAATTTCAAACAGCTCAACAATATGAAAACTATTAAGAGCTGTCAGCATATATACATAACCATATTCCCTCGCTGCTTCCTGGCAGATACATTTCAAAAGTTATTGTCGCAGGTTGCCCATTAAACAGCTTACAGACCAACCATTACTACATGCTAAGTGAGTGTCTGATCAGACCTTTAGCTCCATTTTTGCTCTTCTCGAGACCCCCTGAGTTTGCATCCCTCAGGAGTTTTGCTTTTACCATAAACTGCTTGTCACTTTGTTGAATTGTATTGAATTCCCACTTGCCCAACACTTCTCTGATCTCCTAAACTGTCATCAGAACTGTTAGTATTTTATACTTGGTGGTAAAAACACAAATGAAAAGTCACATCGATTGTTGGTTCAAAATTATCAAAGGAAGATAATTTTAATAGAAGTGAAATAAACCTTCAGATAAAATATATCATGTGTTACATAATTTGAGTTTGAACAGTAGTTTATTTAGCCTTCCCCCTGGGTGTTGTCTTTCTTTTTTAAATGCGGCCTCTTTTATGTTTTTATGTTCTGATTTGAGAATTAGGCTATAAAAAAAGAAAACATCAAAATGAGTTTAATTCAACGTTGGCAGACTAAACTTAAAAAATATATGAGGTATTTTACTTTCATAGTTGGTTTTTCACCATTAGATCCCCGAGTCCCTGTGCAGAATAAATCAGCTACAGACCTATGAGTGAATAATAATAATAATAATAATAATAATAATAATAATAATAATAATAATAATGTATTGAATTTTATATAGTGCTTTTTCCTAGAAACAAAGCAATTTACATTGATTGCATTATTCTTTCACAACACACAGTGGTGGTAAGCTACTATTGGAGCCACAGCTGCCCTGGGGCAGACTGACAGAAGCGAGGCAGCCATTGTGCGCCATATATATATATATATATAGTAATATTGTAATTGTCTATAGCACTGATTATCAATTACTATGTTTGAATGACGATGCATCGTCTAGTCTTAACTAATACAAAAACCAAAGTATTTTCAAACGCAAGCTCTAAAGGATGGTGGAGGCACTCCGATTTCAGGTATATTTAGGGCATTAGCCATGTTGCAACGAGTTAACTTTGCAGTCCCACTGAATATGGGAGGCGCAGCTTAGTGGATCTGAGCTCGATGATGCAGCCTGAGGCAGATTAGTCGAGCGCAGAATCACTGAGTTTTAAGCACAGAGCGTGTGGTCAGAAAAAGAAGAAAAAAAAACTGCGTATTGTTTAATTCAAAGCGTAACAAACCGAGAGCACGAGAGTCACATATTTTTGCACCCTTACACTTAATAAGAGATTTAACACCATAATAGCAGTGTGAGTTGACCAATATGAGATGAGCTTGTATCTTTTAGAAATAATGAAATTGTCCCATTATTGTACATGTGCTATATTACACTACAATGTGTTATAGACGTTTTTTGGTTCTTTTTTCAGACAGAAGGTAAAGAGCAACATCTACTCTTCCCCTAATGTCTGAAAAAAGAACCAAAAAACATCTACAGTAGTAAGGAGACATAATGAACGCAATTGAGCTACAATGTGTTATTTTGCAGCTTTTGTTACCGGTCTCAAATAGAATGTGTACGAGCTTATCTCCTGTTTTCATTATGTAAATCTAATCCTTGATTTGTCCTGCACTGCACATTTGAGAAGGAACTTCAATCAAGTTTGGGAACATTTGAAGCGTCGCAGGTCCCATATTATTTGTACACAACAAGTTACACCAAAGTCAAATGTATTTGATTTATTGTAATGTATTTCCAAAGTTTGCAAATAAAAGTCACACAAAAATGTGTCGTAACTCACTTTAACCTTTGCAGCTTTTTTCTAAAATACTTGTCGGAACATTTTTCAATGTGTTACTGCTAATTTATTTATCAGGGCCACACACACACACACACACACACACAAAATCTCCATTATATGCAAATTGAAAGAAAAATAAATGGTTTCCTCTCCTGCATCTTTAAACAGATCTACCTCTGCAGTGGTAAGTGCAGCAGAGCAAGACAGCAGAAGTGAAAATTAAGGGACTTTTTTTTTTTTTTTTGCAAATGAACTAGTTTGTGAGGAGAGAAAGAAACTGTTTTTATTGTTATTCTTCCTCTTTTTTTAAAAAAAAATTCCAAGGCTTTAAATGTACATAATGAATATTGTCAGCTAGTTAACCTCCATAATTCCCACTTTGGGTATTTGTTTGAAGCAGGATTACTGTAGATTGAGGGGACTTATTTCTCATAGAGCCATACAAAGATGGGTCTTTTCCACATGTGTGTTACAAATGTCCATTTTCACAGAGAATGTGATAAACCAGTCTCATAAATGATGACATTTGAGGGATATGTTATTACGGTTGTGTCAGAGGAATGATGTAACATTTAATAATGGAGGACTACAGATGTTTCAGGTTGACATAACAGGTTTCTGAAACAGGGAAGATTAATGGGTTCATTTTTAACAGAGTACCAAAGATTGTATTGAAATGTTGATTTTAGCGATGGCTTTGACAATACTATGATGTGTCATTTGGATTTAGATACTATAGGAAGTTGTATAAAATGACCAGAAGTCAGTGCAGGTTAGGGCTAGGCCACATGTCAATATAGCCATATACGTACACACAGTTTCGTTATTTTGTTTTTTTTTTTAATAATTGTTGAACCACAATTCAAAAGCAATGTCTGATCCTAATTAGTACATTTTCAGTAATTAAAAAAAAACAAAATATATATATTATTATTACATTTGTCAGATTTAACTTTCAGTGACCATCGTGTGTTTTTCTTTGCTTTTTTTAAAGCTTATTTTGTGCTAAAATAATATTTGTCCAAATGATTTATAAAGCACTTCCAAAAGGGTTGCAGAAAAGATTTTTAGAGAGAGAAGGGGAATATTGATTAAGAGAAAAACTATATTTCATGATCCAATATGCTAGAACAACATTGAAAAAGATGAGTATAACAATAGCAGGGGTTAAATTATGGAACTGCCTACAGGATGAAATAAAAGTAAACACCGACATGAACCAGTTTAAGAAGCTTTTTAAATTATATATTGTTAGTAAGTATATGAAACAATTTTACATAGGACAGCAATAATATATAATACTGTATGTATATAATGGTATAAAATATATTAATATTTAAACATAACAAAAGGTTTTTTTAATTCATTTATGTATTGCCACTCTAAATTGAATTGATGTAATTGGTGTCGTAAATATGAAATAGTATAATATTAATATTATGTACATTCCATTTACATTCATGTGTATGTATGTATATGTGTGTACGTAAGTATATATGTTTAATGTGAACATATAAACTGTATATATAAAACGTGTGCATATTTATTATTAATTGTTTTTATATTCCTACATTTTTATTATTGATTCCCTTCATATTTCCACATGTATTTCCTTTTAATTTTGGCACTCCTGTGATTCCATACAAGCACCACTAATGTCCTCCACCTGCAACAGAACAACACAAATAGTGAGTTCAACTGAGTGCTTCAACCCAAAATGTGAAATCTATCCAGGGTCACTCACACATGCTGTCCCTTTTCAAGAGAAAAAAGTCAAAAGTAGGAACACATAAGGGTCTGTGTGTCATTTTGCACTACTGACATTGCCACAAAAATGTCTTTCTGTTAAGACTGCATTAGGAAAATGTATTGATATACACTATTCTACTCATAAGTTTTAATACACCCATATAGTCCTACTGGTGTTACCATTTAGTTTGAAAACAAAAGGCTTTAAATAAAATGTTCAGTGGAAAACATAAGCTAATTGAACCAAATGATAGTACCATCACATTTATTTATAGTAAATGGTTCACGTGATTGTACAGTAGTTGGTTTTCTACCAACTAAACTCACAACAAAATCTCTAGCTATTTATGCAAAAAAAAAAAAATCTTACTAATAGCCAACACATAATTATAATGAAATTTACAATAGCGTCCACAGGAATGAGGCGAACACCCTTAATGTTAAGTTTTTCCTGGAATTGCAAAAAAAATGTAAATAAACAAAACGAAAAAAAAATCAAGGATATTAAAAAAGACAGGAGAACATTTTTAATTCAAACTTTTTACTCTTTCATTTTCTAAAAGATTGATTGGTTTTCTTAACATCTCTTCAGATGGTATAGCCAACCACGTCATTGGCTCTACATCACTATACATCACTATATATGGAAACCAATTCCATAACCCCATAATGACTCAAAAAAGATGATTGTATTTAATGTTGTGGTTATTCACTGTTGACGAGCTCAATAACAGCAATTTATCGTAAAAAAGCAATCAAAAACTGTACAGATGAGTTAGAGCCCCCCTGATCCGTCACATTTGGACTCGCATCACTAACCAAACTCATCTCCCTGCAACATCTCAGCTCTCAGGGACACTATCCCTTACTATTTGACCATATCACAGCTTTGCTGCTGGTGCGAGGGCAGTGGCTTATGTTGAAACTTATTAGATTAGAGGGTGATATGAGATGAAAAGCCAAGCATAGACGGGGCAAACACACACTCTCACACACACACACACACACACACACAAGTTGAAAGCTATGAGAGAGTATCAGTCTTGGTTTCATCTACAGAAGATAAGGAGCAGAGAGGGAGAGAACATTATTAAACCCTCCATGGTACACTTATCTTCCCACCAAATGGTAGATCCCACTCATCTCTTGTCAACAACCTGCATCTTGGCCTAATAAATTCAGTCTAATGCCATGCCAAGCCAGGGATGGCAGGAGAAAGATGAACCTGTGTGTGTGTAGTGGCGGTGGTGGGGTGTGAAAAATAGATGAGTGAAGGAATGAAAACCAGTAGAAATTCGACCCAATGACAAAACAGTGTGAGGATAACGAATGCACTACCTCCGCATTTAAAGCTGAGATAAAAAGTCGTGCTAAGATAATTACAAAATCTCACATGTGACCTGAGCTGGAAATAGAATCAGCAGCAGTAAAAAAATAAAAACATAAAACATGCTAATGTTGGGACTTGCAAATCTGACGTCATTTGGAGCCAGAGTCTGCGCAGTAGGGTCCGGTGGGTGGAGCCCTGGTAACAAGCGCCGCCCATTTAGGGTACTGCCCTAATGAGTAACACAACCCAGCTACACCAAGAACTTAAGTATCTTTCCCACTGGAAATTCTACCAACGGCTTGTTCAGATGATCAGATCACAGAGGTTAGCACTAGTAGCTCAAAAAACTGAACGTAAAAGTTTAATGGCGTCTCAGCTTTCCTTCACAACGTAACTGCTATTCATAAAGAGAGCTATGCAAGACCCGCATCTGTCCATCATCGTCATATATGACATAAAATCCTGTTTTTCAACCTCAAATAACTCATTTAAAACAAACTTCACGGAAAAATGAGCACTTGGACACAATGTAGGGTGATAATAACTAATGATCACAGCAGAGTTTAGGTTTAGAAAAAAATTATGTGGCGAGTATTTTAACTTTACAGTTTGGCAAACATCCCATCTGTTATCATTGAGGAGGTGGGGTTTATGACCTATACTGCAGCCAGTCAGCAGGGGGAGCTCTAAAAATAAAAGCTTCACTTCCCCGTGAGCGTGCGTCATTCATTCTTTTTACAGTCTATGGTTGGGATTCAGGTACAGCTGGTACCCGTTGTTACGTTAGACCACCAGTAGACCACCACTAAGTCACTGGTAGAAATGTCTGTTGCTTGTGCTTCGAGGTCAGCCCCTCTGTCATGTGGTGTCCCTCAAGGATCAGTATGAGGTACAATTCTGTTCACCCATGCTACCTCTCGGAAACATGACCAGCGGCTAAAACCAGGGCTTCTCAACCTGGGGGTCGTGAGACACTGGGAAGAGGTTGTCAGATGCCCTTAAGAAACTAAGAATATTTTCTCAACAATTTGAGCTCGTTTCTGCTTATTTTTACCCTATTCCTGCAATTACACCAAACTTGCCATATTTGAACCTGTTTCCATCACTTTTTCTTGCCATATTGTTGCTCCTTTTCATGCATTTTTGCTACATTACTCCCATTTCTGCCACTTCTTCACTTATAAACTCTTTCCACCACTTTTCCCACTTAATGTCACATGTGTTGACTCATTATTGTCACTTTTAACCTCTTTTCACCATATTTCATGCTTAATTTTGTAAATTTAACCACATTCACAATTTTTCATGCCCATTGTTTGCTAGTTTAAACTTATTGTTTCAATATTGACACTTTGAACCCTTTTTACTACTTTTTCTCTCTATTTGGCCACTCTAAATCTTCCCATTTTAACCAATGTTTTTGTAATAAATATGAATTTTGTGAGATTGTTTGTGAGAAATTGCAGGAATCTAGAAATATCTAGAGCACTTTCAACAATTATTGGTTAGAAATGACTGCAGTCATGTGATACAGCCATAGGAAAACTACGAGCCCCTGCAAATATGAATATATATATATATAATTTTTTTTTTTTTGAAAGGACTTAAATATCTACTACAATTTATTTTGTAATTTATAAAGTTTTTATTTTCTCCAGCAGGCCAAATTGGATGCTCGAAAAGGCCGATTTTGTCCTCCGGGCCTTAAGTTTGACACACGTGTTCTATGACATCACTTGTTTCGGTATTTTTCTGTAGCTGAGGTTACAAATTGTTCACATATTTAGATTGGTTCTATACGTAACTATCATGTGCACAGTTTTAGCTTAAAAATATATTACAGTAAAAAGGTTGAAATGATGCTCACATCTGTTTGTTTCATCATCAAAATGCACAGTTTTGTTATTTTGTGTCAGACTAATCCACTGTCTTCCCTAAACAACTGTGTGAATGTGTGACAGAAACAAACACACATCACTCCTGATTCGCTACAATGAGCAATCTGCAAACGTGTTTGCGCACAAGCACACACAAACATACCAACACTCATTTCCAGTCTGCTATTTTGTCAACTCATGCTGCTCCTGCTGCCCAGTGTCCAGTGATCATGAGTCAAAAAATCAAATTCACCGTGTCTTCATTTCACAGGGGAATGATCAAAAACACTGATTTGTCTCTGAAAGTGTGCTGGCACCATCACTTGGCACCGACCTTAATGTAGGATATGGAAGACCAAACCTGCTAAAAATAGAAACAAATGAATAACTAAATAAACGGGAAAAATAACAAAAAGAAAAATTGAAAGTTAATAAATAAACATAAGTGGAAAAAAATCCAAATGTTAAAAAATGCAATTACACAGACCTACCTAATCGTGCTCTGCACTCACATTTCGATCAACCAATATAATAGGCGAACAGTTTAACTCACAGACACACTTAGGACAGCCCCCTCATTTACATTTATATTTTGTTGAGACCCAAACCTAAAAATAATGAATAAAAGTAAATACAAAAACACAACAAAACTAAAAAGATTTACTGTTTTACTTGAATAATTAAATTAATGAATAAAAGTAAATAAATACAATAAAAATAAATCATATTTGTATTTCCTTTTTTATTTCCACTTTATTTATCAATCTATATTTCATTTTTGGACAGTACATTTAATCTTTGGACAATACATTTAATTTTTGGACAACATATTTAATTTTTGCATTTTTTTAACAATGTATTCATATTTTTATTTTGTCTTTTGATTTTTTTTTTACCACTTATATTTATTTATTTATGTTAAATTTGCAGTTTTGCTTTTTTCCCCCACGTTTATTTATTTATTTAGTCATTCATTTCATTTCGGCAGGTTTTGGCCCTCCATAGTAGGAGGGTGGGAATTGAACACACACGCACACACACAGACAAAATGTCATTAAGTCTGTAAGATTTGCTGTCATCATGGACATCCCCTCCTATGTCTGCTTTTACAGTGGATCTGCTATCTGGATAATTAACTGTACTATGTGACCTGCCGCAGTTGTCAAGCCAAGCAGGAATTAGGCAGAGGCTCAGTGGAATGAGATGGGAAAAAAATCCAACCCAAAGAAATAAATCCCTGTGCTTTGTAATTAGTCGCCACCCTTCTGTCCACGCTCTCCCACCCTGGGCTCATCTCCTCTCAGCTAATTTTCTCATCTTTTTTTTTTTCCTCTCTCTCGCATGAGTTTCTTCCTCACAACATTCCCCACACACTTTTATTTCTCATCTCCTCTGTTTCTCTCTCTGTGTGACGTTCGCTCTTCTCCAGCCTTTCTGATTCTCCACTCGTTTGCTGGCCTGGATCAGTATCTGCACACTAAAGGCTATCAAGACCCTTATAGAAAATTTTCTCCATTTTTTTTTTCTCGTCCCAAATAGCTCCTCCACCCCCTCATGAAAGTTCCAGAGGCAGAAATAATGAGTAATGAGACAGCATGCTGACTGACATTTGCAGACCTCGACCCTGCGTCTGTAGTTATGTGTGTGTGTGCTTGTGTGGGTGTCTGGATGTGTGCATGCATCCCTTAATAACCTAAATACTACGACTAATTGAACATCTGCATTGCAGTCACCGTAAATTAATTATGTGTAATTTGGGGATTCACCTTCTTGATATTTCAAGCTAATCAATTCTTACTTAAGAAAGAAAGAAAAAAGCAAAGCACATGTGACAGTTCATGCTACATTACGCAGCTCTATCTTGCATGATGAGAGGTGTACTGATAGGTTCTTTTGTAAATGGTAACCTTTTAAACCTTTGATGTGCTGTTTTGTCAAGCATAGTTTGTGTGAACTCCATTTGAGCCAGGATGGGACGTGTGAATGTTGTTGAGTTTAATTTGTGTTTAATTATTGTTTGTTGTTCTTATTGTTGTATTTTTTTCTTCTGTTTTTCTTTTGTGTATGTTTAAAAGAAAGAAAAAAGATGGAAAACTGCAATGTATGATCGTATTTTGTCAACTGATATATCTTCCAATAAACATATTTTGCAAAAAAAAAAAAAAAAAAATCAAGCCCTTGGATGAATATGGTTGCACAGTGTCTCTTGATTTGATTAATTCTTACTTGGTGTGAAAACCTATCATAGAGCAACAGTGAACACAATAATCACACAAACATTTACTCCTACACCTAATTCATGTTCTGACTCCAAAATTAAAATTAAAATTAAAAAATATATATCCCATTCATTTTCACATCCACATTGTGGAACTTTCAGAGTCAACAGCTCAATGTTGACAGGTAGTCATGGTAACACAGCTCAATGTTGACAGGTAGTCATGGTAATCCTGAGTTTACCACGTCACGGCTGAGGAGCTTTAGCTAAGCTTGAGCTGCTTGGCGGAGGTCTGCGCTCTCAGTTATTTTCTAGTTATTATTATTATTATTATTATTAATTAATTTTTTCTCTCATAGAAAGGTGAGGTATAAGCCTGTATAAACCTGATGGCTTCTAATTGAATTTTGTTTAATTCTTCAATGTCTGTTAAACAAAAAAAAAATAAAACTGACTAAAAATTACAAATACATTCAATTAAAAAACAGTAAATTGAATAGTAAAACATTCATAAACTGAATGTAATACAAAATATCACAATTTTGCCAATGTATTTTCATAATAAATACATTGTGTTGATAGGTAAAAAGGTTTCCAGAGAACGTTAAAACCTTGGTTACTGGTGTCAACATGTCCCATTGTTGACACGCTGCTGCTTGCTGGTACATCCTTGTATCTCCGCTCACTGTTCCCATGCATTGGGTTGTGTAACTGGCAGGTTTCATTGTGAGCCACCGCTCCAGGCCTGTTTTCTGCAGTGTTTGCAGCGGTTGTGTAGGTGAGTGCACACTGGCCACCAGGTACTGCTGATATCGTTTTTTCACAGATGTGCCCTGACATTTCCTCACAGCACAACGCCAGCAGCTACCTCTATTTGTGGACATGCGCACAAGCATGTGTGCATTCAGCAAACACACAGGCAGACAGACAAAGGAAAGGAGCCCAAAGGCCTCGTAAGCCAGAGGAGGAAATGTCACTGTGAACAGGAGTCTGTGGGAAAGATCCTTTAAAGTCTGTGTAAAGCCAATTCAGCCATTTCCTTCTAAACACATTAAATAGGCCATAAATGTATTCCTTAAAGGTGCAGTCCGCAACTCTTATAAAAGTGACTTTTTGTCATATTTGCTAAAGCTGTCACTATGTAAGGACAGTTTTACATCAAACTAGTAGTTTGTGTAAAAAAAACAGGCTCATTGAGTCCCCTGCATTATTTTGCACCATATTCATTTTATTAACTTTTAAAACTGGGACTGAAATGATGTCATCGGTGATGTGATTTGCCCCTTTTAATCCATTAAGTTCTATGGGAGGTAAAGCATTTAGGATCATTTAGCAGCTTTAAGTTGATGTAAACCTCTGTTGTTTACTGAGAGATGATAAATTAAAACCGAGACCCAAAAGAATCTGTGGCCACAGAGGGCGGCAATTTCCACTCTGTTGTTTCGTAGACGCTATTAGGGAGAGAAGAAGAGCTTGTGTACATGTAAATAAAGGCAACCAGGATTCACTGCTGCTCATTAGAATCAGCAGTGAATCCACTGCTGTGTTGAGCAGCAGTGGGATGGAGCTCTTCTTCTCTCCTTAATGGCGTCTACGCCCAGTGGTCGAGTAGCGCTTTGCATGGCAGCTCAGTCCCATTGGTATGTGAGTGTGAATGGTTGAATTAACTGATATGTAAAGCGCTTTGGGACTACTTCAGTGTAGGGATACATTTAGTGGGTGGAAAAACAGCAGCAAATGACTGCACAGTATTAAACACTGTAGCAGTTTTTTTCATGCATGAGCATTAATCTGTACAAGCATATTATAAGAAACATTTAACAATCAACATTTTATATTGTGTGAATGATCAATTTATACATGTTTTAATTTTTTTTTTTCAATTATTATTTTTTGCAGGAATAAAGTAAATGAGACAAACAAAAGAGTAGTTGCAGTTACTAGTGACAGGCCAACAATTGATATACATCACTTTGTTTAAGTGTAGTTGTTATGATGATCTTAAATGTAGTTATTAGTACATGTAAGTGCTAAAGCTTTTGAATTCATTTGTTCATCGTCTGACCTGCTTATTCATGTTGAGTGTTGTGGTGGTCTACTAATGCCCATTTCCAGCTCCCAATGGGCCCTAGGTTCGGGGTCAGGTGGAGAGCGTGCCAGGGCAAACACAAATAGACAGACATCCACTTACTCCTATGGACATGATTCATTTAACCTAACCCAAAGACGTGCAGAAAGGACCCAAATGTCCACCAACAGACTTAAACGCAAAAGCTTCATGCTAACCTCACCACAATGTCACCATACTACTGCTTAGCTACCTAGCACATGTAGGGGTGAGTATTGGCTAGGATGTGGCTTATATATGTTCATCAGAAGATATTGATCATTCAGAAGACAAATTGAGTCAAAACTATTTATTATTAGTGTTTTTGCACATTTTCATTTAAAAAAAAGAAAACAGTGTTACACACTGCCATCATAGAATAAAGTGCAACAAGTTTCTTTTCACTGAAACTACTGTGTAGAAGTCTCAAAGTAACCATGACAACATAATGACGGCATTGTAACAACTGTAAGTGAGAACATTAAGGATGAATCACCCTGAGTTACTGACAATGCACAAAAATAAGAAAAAAATAATGTATCCTATTGATCTGAACAGATTATATGAAAATAAAATGTCTGTGCATACATAAATATTGCAGGCATTACACACTGCCATCAAGTGCATCAAATAACCATTGCAACACATTGAAAGCTTTGTAACCACTGAAATATTGCACAAATACACAAAAGTATTGATTAAATATTAAAAAATAAATAAATAAATAAATAAATTTTAAAATCGGCACCCAAAAAATCGCGATATATCGTGTAATCAATTTTTTTTCACACCCCTAATCATATGTTAGAATTTTAGATGACATATTCACAACTGAATGAAACAGGGTCGACAGATACAAAGTATGCTGCTAAAAATCTGTTATTGAATGTTGTGACTACTCTTACCAGGTTTTGCTAATCCATTTATTAGCACAGTACAGTTGACACACAAGCTTGTTACACGGCTTAAATAGATTTCCCCACCATATCAAACAGACAATGAAGCAATAGCGATTAGCAATACATATTGTCTGCTATCTTAATTTTTTGGTTTTTACAATTCATTCCTTGCCTGCTGATTCAAAGCCAACCATGAACTGCTGTCTGCAAGACTAAACCCAACACTTGGTGGAAGTAAATACCACTGTTTGCCTTTCCGAACATTAGCAGCAGCTGAGTGAACAAGTCATAAACAATGCTCGGAGCAGAAAGGTGTGACAAATATGGAACAACGGGGTTTTATACTGTCATAATGATGGGTTACAGTGACGGTTGTGATCACAATGTAGCTAAAGGTAATGACAGTGACGAGAATGATGAAGGTGATAACGATTGGCACGGTGACACATATAGCTATAGATTAAAGTAGAACAACGGCTTGAGGCTGCAAACAGAAATAAACACAGTGGTATAATTAGCTTCTACGCATATAGCACACCTTCTGTTCATCGCTTAATGTATGAATAATGTGCGCTAGAGTGTGTTATTTTAAGTTTCCGAACACTATAAGAAGCATGTGAAAACCACTTAGAGCCAGTTGATATGAGTTCGTACAGCTGCTGGAGGGCTAGACCCTCAAACCCCTCCTTCCCTCATTCTACTTTCATGGATGTTGATGATTCTTGTCTATTTAGCCTTATTGACCTCTACATCCAAACTAATCCGCCTTCAATTATGCATAACCTTTTACTTGGCAGAGCTCCCCATAAATCTGCTTATTCCCTATTTGCTGCCTTACAACGCATGCTAAACAAATTCCAATTAAGCGAAACAGCGATACAGCATGCATGATAATTCAAATTAGGAAAGTCCCCAAAGCGGATAAAAGCATAATTATGGCTGTTTAGTGTAGGGCATCTCAGGAAGGACCGTTAGATTTCCCATGAATCTGGTTATTTCTTAATAGTTTAAGGTCATTTGGTGGTTGTGCAATGGTATACACTTTTTGTGCCGTTATGCCAGTGATTGAATACTTGCATTGCATGCTGTTTCGTACTGTACATAAGTGCACACTGAAGTAGATGCCAGTCAATTGTAGAAATAACACACAGAGAAAAAAGGGTCTTAGCCTCTCCTTTCATAACAGAATGAAAAACCCAAATTATAATCAATTGAAGTCAATGCTGACAAATAATACATTTATTTTCCATTTTTATTCTATCATTTTCATTATTTCTTTGTTAAAATGTGTGGAAATTTAATATTTCTTGTTTAAATAGAAATCCATGCACTGTGAGGCAGTTCACAGCAATCCTTAATGAGCTTTGCTGCATGATATGAAGTTGGCCCAAGTTACTGTGTATGTCTCTGTTTTAAACACATTTATTATAGAAAGAGTCTATTTGTACGATTGCCGTACAAACAACCCACAGTGCTATTGGTACAATTATCAAAATACAAGCACGTAGCGTCTTAGGGTTAGGTAACTAGGGGTATCCCAATGCTATATCTATATCGGCCCGATATTAGTCTGAAAACGAATATCGGATATCGGATTGAAATTTCCAAATTTTGCAAATTTTTTAAAATTTTTTATTCAATTCATTTTTTATTTATTTTATTCAATTGTAGAAAACTGTAGATGTTATGTTCAAGGTTAAAATGTATGTAACCAATTGTTTAATAATAAATAGGTCAGTTTTTCTCATACCTACTGTTGCTGACTATTGTTCTCTGTTTGAGTGACATCACTTGATCAAACCTTTTCTAACATTCCACACTACAAAATAGGTCATTATTATTTTTTTTATTAAAGAAAAGAGAGAGAGAAAAAAATAAATAAATAAAAAGTATGTATGATTCACGCTGATATTGGATCAATATCAGTATCGGCCGATACGCAAGGCTGCAATATCGTATCAGAAATTAAAGAGTTGGGGACATCCCTATAGGTTATTACCCAATATCGCAACAATTTTCAGGGTTATGTTTAGGGTAAGGTTTAGTCTTAGTCACGTGACCTAAACTGGCCAATGACTGACCTATTACGTGACCTAAACTGGGCAAATAGGGGCGCTGCGTACGGCTAGAATGTCGGTGTATTGATACTGTAACCATACGGATAGCCACTGCCTTTAATACTGTATATGCACTGTTTTCAAAGTCTAGCTCAGGGGTCTCCTACCTTTCTGAAACTGTGAGCTACTTCATAGGTACTGTAATAGTCCAAAGAGCTAGCAGTTAAATGCTACATTTTCACAGTTTCACTTTAACTAGAGGGTAAGATAATAATAAAGGCCAGCAGGCACTTAAAAAGGTAAAAAATGTTTAAGTTTCAACATGTAACACTTTATTTAACCAAAGGTATTCAATTGTTTCATTTTCTACATTAAAAAGAAAATCCCCATGTCACTATTTTACTAACATACAACTTTTAACTAATCGTAAAACATGTGAAATTTGTAAAATCCACCTTGCATTTAAAAAAATATATATATATTTTATTTATATCATATTATTATATATAACATACCACAACCCATACTCAAATCTGCAGCATTTAAAACATTTGTCACAATGTTTCAGTGAAAATAAATACATTTAAAGAAACTTGATCACGTGCAGCAGTATTGAACTTTACTAAGTAATAACTACATCTGTATTTATCTCTGTGAGTGTGAATCCTGATCAGATTTTAGATTGAGCTCATTGGTGACTAGAGCTCCTGAGGGGCCCTGACATGGTCCACGAGGGCTACCTGGTGTCCACGGGCACCATGTTGGTGACCATTGATCTAGCTGATTTATAAGATACATGTCTGTATTGTGTTTAGTCTCACTGATCAATCATAAAGCTGCAGTGAAAAGGCACAATGTGAGGCAGCCTGCACTCCTAAAGGGGGCGCTCATCAGCCCAAAACATACTTTTAATACAGCCCAGTCTCACTGGGATCACGAAACTGTCACAAAAATGAATTATGAATGTGTCAACATTTCCTAAAAATGTTTTGTGCTGCTGGGAATTGTTTTTTTTTGTTTTTTTTTTTACTGAAGCTTGGCACAAATTTACATGATTTATCTCTGTGCTGCGTGGCACAAATTTGTGCCGAGCTGCTTGGAATGAATTGCAAGCGAAAGTACGTCAAAGGGATTTATCGCCATAACCCGAACCCTAACCCTGAATAAAATGTTCTGACAAGTTGTAAATGCACGAGTTAGAAAGTCGTGTTCAGCAGCACGATAAAAATGCGAAAATCGTGTTGGCACGCACAGAAATAGAAGCATTTATTTTCGTTACAGTGTTATATATATCCCCGTGAGATCATGTTGTTTAATACTGTACAGCCTCTCATTAAAGGACAGCGAGCAAGTGCTTGGTCAAGTGCAGCCATCCATCCATCCATTTTCAGACACGTTTTGTCCTATTTCAGGGTCACGGTGGTCTGCCGGTGCCTATTTCCGGCCCACACTGGGTGCTAGGCGGGGGTACACCCTGGACACGGCGCCAGTTCCACCTACACTCACATTCACTCCTACGGGCAATTTAAACACTCCAATTAACCTATCAGTCATGTTTTTGGATTGCGGGAGGAAACCGGAGTACCCGGAGGGAACCCACGCAGCATGGGGAGAACATGCAAAGGACACAGAGAAAGGACCTAAGTGTGCACCCCAGAGCTTATACCCAGGACTTTCTTTCTAGGAGCCGGACATGCTAACCAGTAATCCACCGCGCGCCCTCAAGTGCAGCCATTCATTTATCTTTCAATTACAAGAAACGACTGAAAACGTTTTTTTTATTTATTTTTTATTTAACCAATGAAAAGGTGAATAAGCTATGGTACTCTGTTGGGTTCATAAATTTGTACGTCTGATTCTGAAAAAGTCAGTGACTCAACTTCACCAAACAACACAATACTCTATCAATGACTTGTAATAAATAGCTACTTCAGACTTATTCAGAACATGACGAGTTCCTCTATCTGCACTTATGATTTGTATGAAGACTTCTTCTGTTTTCTTGATCCGAAGATGCAAAAGCACAAGAATCGCAAGAAAAATTGTCAATGCGAGTCAGATATTTGTACGATACATTTTATGCTGATATTAAAGGTGCAGTCCGCAATGTTGGAAATCTAGCATGATTTAAGCTATAGCAAGACCACCTCTAAGCTTTGTTTATTGATCTATTTTTCAAGAATAGAATGAGTGTGAAGATCGCAAATGACAGTTCCATCAAAACATTCAATAATTTAGTCGGTGAGGTCTGAACAAGGAAAGAAGAAGTACTTTTAATACTCTACAGACAGATAAATATAGTCATTACATCACCTTAAAAAAGCTTATTTCTTTAAAATACTTCACAAATATAAAATTCCATTAAATATGTGAATGCCAGTAAATGTGTAGCGGCACAGAGACTACATGTGCAAAGTATTTACTCTACCATTGAAAATGAGTTAGTCTATGGTTGATATTTTGCCATTGTTTTTTCTTGATAATTCAGCTTATCCAGGGCACAGGATTTTAACAATTCCAGTAAGAAAACAAAATGAAATTATAATGAAAGAGTTCATATTTGATGCCTAAAAACTCTCCTGGTTAAGATAAAGGGAACTTTTCAATCTCAAGGCTTAGAGAAATGCCAAAAGGAGCAATGAATTTTATCTGGGTGATAATAATGAAACTGTAACTGCTTGAGAAAGGCATTTTACATCTCAAATGTGTTTGCCTGATGAAGAAAGATCACATCATAAGATATTTTTTCTGTCTATTTTTTTACGTGTATACAAAGAGTTTTTCTCTTATTTTACTGATTGCTGATTTATTGTCAAAGAGCATTTGCTGCCATGATTTTATATCCTCCTTAACCTTTTCCATTTTTTTTTTGTTCTTTTTTGAGGATGGTAAATTACCTGTATTATCCAAAACTCGCTGCTTTAGAGAAAAACACTTTTTCTGAGCTTCTGCAATGGTTATCCGATTTATTTAACGATGCCTCAGTGAGTATTCTTTCATGTTGTTTCGATGATTAATTCCTTTTTCTTCAAAGGTGCTTCTCCTCTTTTAACAACAAAGACTAATCAGACTGTTTTATTCAAACTGTCTTTAGATATTTCTTTCCTCTATTTATCTTTTCAGTGCAGTGAAAAAGTTGTTTTATTTAGACAAAAACGGGATCATTTAAGGACTTCTGTTTGCACCATTTGGTTTATATTTCAATGAAGGACCTGTCCTCTACTATCTGCCAGATCATTTTAAAGGTGTTGCACAAAATGTTTGTTAATGGATGTGGAAAATCAATTATAAGGCAAAGAGTGACAAAACAAAATCCCAATGAACAAAATCCCAACCGATTTTAGTTCAAAATGCTTATTTTGTACATTGTGATTCTTTTACATTGGGGTTTGTTGCGATTTTTGTCTGTTGAGATTCTTGTCCATCGGGATTCCATTGGCATTTTTTGGTTGGTAGAATTTTTGGACATCGGGGTATTTATATGTTAATATTATTGTTCGTTGGGAACTTTGCTTGTTAGGATTTCTGTATGATTGAATTATTGTACATTGGGGTTTAGTTTGTTGAGATTCTTATCCATTCCTGCCCCTGCCTCCATCCCCCCTCCGCCTCCTTCCACCCTCTGTCCTCAGTTCTCTACCCTCCTTCACCCCTCTGCCCCCTCTGCCCTCCTCCCCCCCCCCTTCATCCTGCCACAGTCTGCCCCTACAGGCCCTGGCATTACCCCCCTCCACCTCCACCCCCCGCGTGCTCCACTAATTCACGCACCCTAAACTCTGCACAGCCGTCATTGTATTGTTATGCTATTTGTACTATTTGCACACTACCTCACTTTTTAACTTCGTAATTTAATCTGCACTCTGTTTATATTATTAATACTGTAATTTATTTATATTCTACCTCATAGTAATTTATCCACATTCTACCTCATAGGGGAACACTCACAAGTGCCTTGTCTGTCGATTGTCTGTTGTTCGTTATTTGTTGTCCGAATGTCTTTAGTTAAGTTATTTGTTGTATAGTATTGCTAGTTGTTTTTTTGTGTGTTTGTTGTGTGTTTTTGTGTTTTAAGTGCTCTTTTTATGCACTGCAGGTTTGCACTGGGGGTTGGGGGGGGATTGCAATTTCATCTGTGCTGTATGTTTAACATGGTGCATATTTGACAATAAAGAACCTTGAACTTGAACTTGAACTTGAATTTTTGTTTAATATACTTCATGTACATTGTGATTTTTCTTTGTTGAGATTTCTGTATGTGTGAATTAGAGATGTAACAATTCACTGAACTCTCACGATACGGTTCTCTCACAATTTATTTTACAAAATGGTACTGTAAACAAATGATGACTGAAAAATATTCCCTTTTTTATTGGGAAAAAAACTAGAAAATACTGTACTATTTTCCTTTTATTTTTCATTGTCAAAATAATCCTCTGATAAACTATTCAAAACAATGCAATTTAACTAAAAATAAATCTTGAATAAAATAAATAAAGGGATAATACAAATGAAGACGAAGCCTATTAATTTAAATTATGGTTCTATAGTAAACAATGCAAAATTTCATGATAGTTCCTTTTCTTTTTAAAAGTGCAACTAAAAATGTTTTTTGTGCCTTAACAATTGGACTTGGAAAAAAAAACAGTCATTGCATTGTATTTACGTCAGATATTTGTTTGGACCAGCAGAGGGCGCTGGTAACCCAGTGGTCGTTGGCATGCAGCTATTCTGTGCAGTGAAGAAAAGATGCTCTGCTAGCAGACAGAGCTAATAGAAAAACGTGACTTTTACAGATATTCATGTAATATTACAGATATTCTTTCAGTGCTAAAGGGGTAAGGAATCATTCATGAACTTGTTTAAGAGTAGAAGGCAGCCAGAAAGAGAGTAGTAGCAGATTCCGCCCGCCGCCAACACTTTTAAACAAGAGAATGATAAATATTGTTTAAAAAAAGTACTGCGATTAAATTTTCAGAATATCGATGTGAACCGTGATACCTATGAATCGATTTTTAACTGCCTTACAATTAATCGTTACATCCCTAGTGATAATTCTTGTCCACTGGGATATCAGTTTGTTGTCCATTGGGATTTTTTGTACTTTGGGATATTTATATATTAATATTATTGTTCATTGGGATCTTAGCTTGTTTGGATTTCTGTATGTTTGGATTATTGTACATTGTGGTTTCAGTTTGTTGCGATTTTTGTCCGTTGAGATTCTTGTCCATTGGGATTCCATTGGGATTTTTTGGTTGGGAGAATTTTTGTACATTGGGGTATTTGTATGTTAATTTTATTGTTTGTTGGGATTTTTTTTCATCTGGAATTTGTCATGGATTGCTTCAAAAAGAGCATGTTGACCACAGCTGGTCTAACATGCACTGTTCTTCTCTCAGCTGCATGTTGATCATTTCAAAGGATAAATACACCATCCCGGTACTCTAAAACAGCGCTGTCCATTAAGTGTGAGTGATGGCAAGGCCCCAGCTGTGCTTTTTTAGCCACCGCTGCTCTTCCCAAGACAGCACAAGATAAAAAGGAGGAATGGTTAGACCTTCTCCCCTAGCCTAGTGGTTCTGACCTAGTTAAAACTATTCTGTGATTGATAACTGATGGAGATCCATCAGGCAGGCTTTATTGAGCCAATGAATTGGCCGTGACTCTGATAGCACCACTAGGAACATTAACAATGTACGTTAGAAAGCTGCCTGGCTGAGCCCTGTGTCCATCCTTCCTTATCATTTCCTTTATCTGTCCATTCATCCCATTCTTTTGTCTTTGCTGATGTCATTTCCTCTCTACCTGGCATCACAGCTACGCCGTGAAGCAATCTGCTTTCCACTCCCACGCTAAACCTCCACCCCCTCTCGCTCTCATCATTCTATGCCAAAAAAGTGCTGAGTTTCCGGATCAAAATCAGACCAATCTGCCTCCCGCTTGATTCAATCTTTCTTTCTGTCGTTTTTTCTGTATATTAAACTGCCAAGTTTAGATTAACACACTCTTTCCCATTTCAACTTCTTATTGTTTCTGTCATTGTTTCTGTGCTGCAGGTAGGTTCAAGGTAGAAAGTGATAACTGTGATGATCCATGTTTGGGACACAAACTTTATATTAGATGCCAAACATGAGTGGCCAACGTTCCTGAATAAATTATTAAACAGAAAACACACAATCCTGCATCCACTGGGTTATGTTTGGGGGATTTTGGGTTCATTTTGGGACAAAAACATGGGTGATATTTATAAATAGATTTCTCTATTAAATCAATAATCAATAGGTGGACCGTGGCTCAGGTGGGTCGTCTTCTGATCGAGAGGTTGGGGGTTCGATCCCAGTACCTGACTATGTGTCGAAGTGTCCTTGGGAAAGACACTGAACTAAGTTGCTCCCAGTGGTCGACTAGCACCTTGCATGGCAGTCCTGTCCCATTGGTGTGTGAATGTGAGAGTGATTGGGTGAATGAGCTGATATGTAAAGCGCTTTGAGACTGCTTCAGTGTGGTGATAAAGCGCTATATAAATTAAGTCCAAGTCCAATATTTTATAGTACAGAATTTACAAAGAACAAAATAACAAAACCAGTTCAAAATCAAATCTACATGAGCTAAAGTCAAAGTGACTCATGGCATTAACGTGGACATAAATAGTAACAAAATATTAGCTGCTAAAACACATCAAGAATTCCCATTTAGACCTGATATTAAAAAAAATAAAAAAATAATAATAATAATGTTCTCAATGAGCTTAATACTGTTTCAGTTTCCTTCTGTAATTCTGTAAAATATGTTTTCTCAGTATTAGAACTGGCTTCTGTCTTTCTCAAACTCACAAACCCATTCTGCCACTTTAGCAATAACACCTTACCTATTATCTGAAAATACTGTAAGTCACCGTCTCTGAAACGCAATATATTGACCAGCCGTAGACATACACACATACCCTATTTCAGTGACCTAAAGCTCAGCTTTGTGCTACGTTCTGATCACTGCGCCTCATTTCAGAAAACACTTTTGCTCCCTGCACTGTTGTAGGAGATTTTAAGGCCCAGTTTTGTTGGAGCACAGCACGGCGCGCCATGCGTTATGATGCAAAAGTCCCAGTATGGTCCATGTGCTGGAAAAAAACTTCCAGTACACTGTGGGGTAAAATTTAAAAGTGCCGTTACTGTGTGATATGTGATAAAGAGATTCTTTAATCACATATCACTGTGCACTTAAGCCCACTTAGCACTGGCTGCAGGTGAAAGCTAGAGACGGCGTGGACGAGAGAATGTCTGCATGTTCACTTTAAGAGACTTACAACTATTTAATGAAAGAAATGCATTGCACACAAGCTGCTGGGAATTGTGCAGATGTCTGTTTATTAGACCAAAACATATCAATATTTTTTTTTAAATTTTATAGCTTATTTTGTATCAAAATACTTGTTTTAGGAGTCGCTGCTTTTGCTACTTCTCAGAACAGCATGGAAAGGACAGTTAGATGGATTGCATAGTGCGTCCTAACCCAGACCCTCCTCTTAACAAGCAACACTACAGAACTCACTCACACGTGCTGTCTCTTAAAGGAGAAAAAGCCAAAAGTGGCACATAATGTACAGCTGTTTGTTAATAAATGTGCCCCGGTGGTTTTTTTAATCAGCAAATTTAACCCAGAATTGTCTTTCTGTTTTATTGAGTTAAAAAATATTGAGATTTACATAGTATATCGCCATTGTGAGAAGAAATATTGAGATATGAGTTTTGGTCCATAACGCCCAGCCCTAGCCTCACCAGTCATAAATTGTAGGAAAATAAAGTGATACTGCAAAATTGCAAGCCATTTGTTTTGCATGTAAAACAAAACATCTTTTAGGAGGCTCTGCAGTTTAGGTATGAGCTGATTCTAAATCACAGTTCCTTTCCAATTTTTACATTGAAATATATTCAATGTTGCTCTGAAGCTTGAAATTAGTAGATAAACCCTTTGTCTATCCTCCACGACTCACACACACTGAATCTGTCTTTCTGTAGTGTTGATCTGCACACACACACACACACAAACACTCAACACAACTATTTAAGCTGTCCTATTGTGCAGCGGTTAATAAAGTTCTTTCCAAAAAGCTCACTGATGATGATGAAGTGCAGTTTGAAGACATGGAAGAATACCCGGCTGATTGCGAGGCCTGTGCATTCATTTAAGCAGATACACAATATACCATTAACTACGTTAATCAAAAACACTTGACACAAAATTACACCCTAAAATCATATTTCACTGTGAGGCTAAGTTAAAAGTCTCTTGTGTTTTCTTTCTGCTGTAATAGCACACGCTTCGTGTCATGTTTGTGAGTGGGTGATGTGCTTAGTGAGCAAGGGCTGTGTGGAGGTTTTTTTTTATTTGACATTTCCAAGGATCAGTAAGGATCAATAGGAAAGGTCATGAAAACAATAACCTCCAAAGCTCAGAACAGGAAGTCAGCCTACGAATGGAATGTTGATCGCCTGATGCTTTTACAGTACATCCTCCATCTGGATCGATCGCGGATCGGCTACATTTGGCAGCAACAGATGCGAGTGAGGACAGGTTGAGTCGGACATCTATGTTGTTTTATTTAAAAAGGAGGTCAGTAAGCAGCACCACAGGGTTTCTCAGGCACGTTGATGAGCCTAATTAGACTCAAGTCACATATTTTAAGTGATTTTCCTCCCTTCATCTATTGGCTATTGCCCATCTCTCCCCTAGTATCTTCTGTCAACACATTCCTGCTTACAGAAAAATATGTCAGTGGAAAAAAAAAAAAGACATAGCCATATATATACACCGATATGTAAAAAGTAAAATACATTTTAAAAAAAAAATATCCAAGTAGCATTAAAACCAGATTTAATCTCTACCACAAATAGCATGTAATTGTTGTTCTGATTTTGTTTCAGTTTAATTTGAGTCTGAATTTACAAATCACTTAAAATTGGTTTAATTTACATTTACTGAACAATTTTCTTTTCCATTAAGCCCAACAAAGAATGATCACATATTACCTTGAATTAGCTTATTTAAATTCATTCCGCAACACTAAAATGTAAATGTGATAGGATAAGAATTTGGCGTCAGTTTGGCTCACACACATTATTTAAAAATGGCTGATGTGGAAATTAAAACTATTTAGATCACCTAGGTCTCAAACTGGATATTACAAATCATTACTTAAATAATTTTGTATTTTATTTATCAGTGGGCTACACACTGTTTAAAATGTATTTTAAGAAAAACATTTTAAAAATGTGTCGTTTGGCGGATTATTTGGAATAGTCAGAGCAAACAAGACTAATGGATAGCGTAGCCCCTCACCCTGTGTGTCGCTATAAACATCTCAAAACACCCCAATGTTAAGTCTTGTTCCAACAAAAAGAAGAAAAAAAAACAAGGTGTCTGCAACTCTTTCAAAACACAACATGCAAAAATCTCAAATCTTGACAAATTTCTTTATCCAAAAAATGAACCCTTGTATGTATTTAAAAGCCACTGATAAGTAGGGATGGGAATTGATAAGAATTTAGCGGTTCTGATTCCATTATCAATACTGCTTATCAATTTGATTCCTTACCTATTCTCTTATCGATTCTCATTGGGTGAGGAAATTAAATAATACAAATGGATTTGTTTGCTTTAACTCTTTATTATATTATTTTTGTTTTTTTAATTTCCTGCAAGGACGTCAGCTCTCTTTTAATCCACCAGATTGTTTTCACTGGATAATATTATATACAAAAGCGCTATATAAAATTGATGAATTATTATTATTATTATTATTATTATTATTATTATTATTATTATTATTACAACATATAACACATTTTGGCTACAAACATTTGAGAATATTTACAGTGCTGCTTTTGAAGTTGAACAACTTGATCTAAAACTAATTCAGATGAGAAACTAATAATTATTCTGTAAAAAAGAACATATTAACCATAAGTACAGCTGCACATATTGTTATGTATTTAAATGGTAAAGCTTTAGTTTAGCCTTTGTTTACATTTCTATAAATGGACCTTCAGAGACGCCGTCCCCGTTGTTACATGTGATGTCATTAGCCGGTGTGTGTGTGTGTGTGTGTGTGTGTGTGTGTGTGTGTGTGTGTGTGTGTGTGTGTGTGAACGTGTGAACGTGTGAAAGAGCATGAGGACAAACTGGTGATGAGGTGTGTGTTCTTGTGGAAGTTTGTTGTTTTCGGAAGAAAAGTCCGTGCAAGAAGCAACTTTAGCGCGGGTGTACAGAAACCAGAAGTGAGTAGCGTAGCAACAGAGACGCTACAAACACAGCACGGAGGACAGTACAGCTGCGGGTGGAGGAAGTGGATTGTCCGCGATGGACAGCAAACAACTATATGGTGGAAGGAGCTCTACTTGGTGCTAGCATAAACACAATATACAGGACCTGGAGGAGTTTATCGTTACGCATTTGCAACGTAAGAGGAACCGATAAGCGGAATTGACAGGCAAGCAAACAATTCCTAGGAATTACATTACTCCAGCATGCCGGAGCTCTCTGCAGCAAATATGTAGCCCTTATATTTTTGCCGGATGCCAGAGCTGTGCTGCAGCAACTCAACAAAGATAAGCCTGTGCGGGATAGGAAGTAGTGCACAGTCACAGAATAATACATCTGGTTTATTTTCTAAATAAAATGTGTTCAAGGCGGATCGTATTTCTATCCATTTACTGACCTGCTTGCTCCTTCAGGGTTACGGGGTTTTGCTGCATTTTGCTACGGTTGGACCACAATAATATCCACAAAAGTGGAAGATCTAGAGGGCAGGACTGAGTGGATTTCCTTTTGCTCCTCTCCAGGGACACAGGAACTGTTTGTTTGGCTTTGTGGTTCTATTTGTATTGACTAGAACTCGCGCAATTACATACAAATTAGCAGGATCAGTCCTTGCAGCAAAAACGGATCCGGTAGGGATTGAAGGATTGCAAATTGCGCAGCAGTTTGGGAGCAGTTACGGATCCTGTGTAAGAACCACGATCGACACCCAATGCCTCCGGTCAATCTTGGATGACATATAGGGCAACCCTGGTTTTGAGAAAAGTTATTGTTAGATATATGTGCGTCTGTTATTGTATGTGGAGATGATTGAGTGTTGAGTTCTTGTCCTAACAATAGGCTTTCACATACAGTACGATGGTGAGCGTTTTGTTGCTTGGAGAACTGCTGGTTAAAGGAAAGTGACTGCTGTAAGCCTCAGAGACCTGGCCATTATGAGGTTCATCATGCCCGCTGAGGGGCCTTCATGCACCCCAGATTGTAAACAACAAATCAATAGCTCATTTGTCATTTGGGTTGGAAGGAAACAAGTTTTTTGGAGGTGGAGAGATCCACTTTTCCAATCCAAATGAACCAATCAATCTGTGCTTTCTCCTGGGGCCTCCTCCGCCAGTGAGCCAGGTGGTGAAAGCGCGGCTCTGTTTTCTCACTCATTTCTTCCCCCGACATCTTATTTCCTTTCTTTGCTCATCTCTCTTCCACTCTCACTAATACCCAGCCAGCCTCTGAAGCATCTTTCTGTCTGTTTTCCCTCTCACAGTGCGCCTGTTTCACCCGTCTTTCTTTGCAACCACCCACGTTCTCGTGGTGCATTTGTAATCTAGAGAGGCGAAGAAGAGGTGGAGACAAAAGGAGTGAAGGGAAAGCGTTCTACCGTTCCGCACTGATTGTATTTTGTGTTTAAGTGGGGGGGCAGAATGTTCCTGCCAGAGTGCTGCTGATGCTGAACGGGACTGGCAGGTGGATTATACCTTATGTTGCTTTGTCCCTGGACAAATTTACCGGCGCCCTACAACCACGCACCATGGGAGAAGGACGGAACAATGGAGGCATACCGTGTCTTTTTCTCTTCCTCTCTTTTCTTTCACTTTTTCCCAAAGCTGTTCAACTTCTAGTACATGTCCTGTAGTGGTTATATTTTCTCCCACACAGCATAAAAGAAATAATTTCACTTGAAACTTTTAGTTACTTTAATTATTCAAGCAAAATTGCTGACATGAAACCAAACAGCGTTTCCCTCTCAACCCTGTTCTGAGCTGCTATTGCCTGTCTACACAAGAGCTTGTGGGGGGCAAGATCAAGTGGGTGAGTGTGAACATGATAGTGACTGCAAAGATAAGCCGAAACGCTCTCAACGCTCTTCAGACAAAACGGCCGCTCTCCAACAATTACAATGATACTCAGGAACGCTGGCAGATGGATTAAACCACAGCTGTTTTGCCACTGGGTTTTTAGTGATAAGTATGTGAGTCTTCTATCGAAGTATCCGAGAAAAACTGACCTTTCATTTGCAACACACATGAATAGTTTTCATTTCTTTCATTTAATGAATATGGGAATTCACTTTAATGATCCGAGACAAACAACAGTTGCAACAGTTATTGTTTTCCTGACTTCAATAACCAGTTGCACTACTGCCCCCATCGTTCTGAGGCTGTTCTTTGCTGGAGGCAGTAAAACAGACGTCACCATGGTAACCACAGGTAGAAATCTTTAATCCTAATCACTTTTGAAACAAACCTAAAAAGTATTTAACGTTTTTTTATTCGTATATTTTTCCACTACTTTTCTTTTGTGACTTGGTAGAAAATTGCAATACAGTAATGTGAATACCTGCAGTTTGTCTGTAATGCCTTTCCAAAATCTCGTCAACTAACCACATCACGCCACCATCAGCTCTAATGGCTCCTGCTCAACCCTAAAATGAACCCCGATATTGTCCTTCTCATATTCAAAATCATCCACAACCTTCTCACAAATGACACTACCTCCTCTCACTTTGATCCTCTGCTTCTTTTCATGCCTCTGATTTCTACAGAGCAGAATATTCTACCCATTACCCAACTCTATAACGTGTTAACAGATGGTCATCATGTTTAGATATATTTTCACACAGTTATATTCCTTTATATCAATCTATCCTATACCTTCCTATCCTGTAAACCCTAGGTTCCCAAAGTAGGGTACGCGTACCCCTGGGGTTACGTGGATAAAAAAATTAAAACAACCTCCATGCTTTTGCGTTTGTAATACTGTTCTCTAGTGGAGAGCAAATTCATTACATGGCCAGTCGCCCTGCTCTCGCAAACATTTACGTAAATCTAATTGATTGATTTACACCTGTGAGTGACTTGTGCTCATTTCATAGTGCGCGGCGAACGGTTGAAAATGAAGAAGTGGTTTAAAGACATCAATTGTCCTTCCATGTCAACTATCACTACTTCAACTAGTCGGCCGACAGTTAGGCGTCACCTGACAGCGATAGAAAGACCAAATATTCACAGTGTCCAGCGGACCAAGATGTTAGCAGCAGTACACCTGTGGTCTGTGGCTAGCTCAGCTAGCATGGATATGGAGAAGGGTGAGGAGTCGGAGGCTGAGCCCCTTCATGCAGCCTCAGACGGAGACGCAATCACAGCAACAAAAAAAATGCAAATTCGATGAGAGCTACATTGCTATGGGGTTCATATATATATATAATTGTACAGGTGGAGTTACTCGGCCACAGTGTGTTGCGCTAAAGTTGGAAAAGATACTAAAACCAGGAAACGTCCGGAAACATTTCGAAGACAGAGAAAACTCTGCCCTGTACTACAAGCACAAGCTGTAATATCAACACGTTTATCATTGTACCAGTTGCTAGAGCTACTATCTTTACCAGGGAGCAAATATTTATTCCTGGTTGATGATTTACACAGTTTAATAGGGCTTTATTTAATGGTGAGTAGTTTCTACTGCATATTTACAAATATTATTTCATTATTGTGCATGGTTCCTGTTTAAATGAGGTGACCATTGAAATAATAATCTAAAAAAAAAAATAAAAAAATAAAAAATAAAAAATAAAATAAAAAAAATAATAATAATAATAATAATAATAATAATAATGATACAACTGGTTTATAAGGGTTGACGAGCAGTGGGAATTAAGTTGTTTGCATCCCATCAACCTCACCCTTCCCATTAAAGTTGCATTTCAGAGTTTCATGATGATAAATATTTTTCATTACTGTTATATGTTAAATAAATGAAAACATTCTGGAGATTTATTTTTCTGAAAAGAGAGCATTGTTTCAATGCCAGTTGGCTAAAAATTTTAATAAATCGAAAAGTTATAAATCTGAATAAATTATTTTCTTGTGTATTTACAGATTATTATTTTTTTTTCTTATATATTATTCCTCAACAGGATAGGTACAATTCAGGGACACATTTCATAGTAGGACTATGTTGGATATGACTGTTTTATGAGTGTGCAGGAGTAGGGGGGGTACATGGCTTCAGGTTGAAGGTCTGAATCGGTACGGGACTGTGAATGGTTTATGGTAGGTCGTGACACTGGGTACACCAGTCACATAATGCCTGGGAAACACACACATATGTACAAACACACACACAAACACAGATATGGTTAACTTGAACAATTCCATGTCATATTTCAAAAATGCATGCAGAAGAAACAATGTATTTATATAGTATCTCAAATTTCCTCTAAATGTCAGTGACCTCAAAACAACAATACATTTACAAAATTTCAAAAATACATATTAATCATAATTAATTTTTTTTTAATAAATAAATAAATAAAATAAAATCTAAAATAACTTGTTTTCCTATAGGTTATCTAAATATTGTATTTCCTGATAAATTATCTAAATATTTAAAATTTTTGTTATTAAAATATTTAACCCACATAGAGCTGTTTTGTGGTACACCCTTTTTCTCTCTTTAAAAAAAATAAATAAAAAATAGCTTCAAACACTGATTCAATATATGACAAGTATAAACACCTGAAAATAGTAAAGCAGAAACAAAGGAGCAAAGGCCACAGGTGTTAGAGCCAGCACATCTCTCTGCCTTCTACCACATACACACACCTACACACACTTGCTGTGAATCTTTATCATTCACTGTACGTCTGGCCTCTAGTGGCTCGCTCCCAGCAGACTTTGTATAAGTCCCCATATTGACTTTGTCCTCTCTCAGGAGATGATCGCATATCCCCGAGGAATCACACTTCCTCTACACGTGCACATTTTCCCCACATATGACAAAAGAGATTATTTTATGTATTGTACCTACTGTACAGTGATAACCCTCAATGATAATTTTTTGATTAAATTATATGAGAATAAATGTATAAGTTAATGATCCCACACAGAGCAATAGTCTGGGTAATAGTTTTCAGTTTGAGACGCATTTTCTTGGGTGAAGTCCGACTAGAATGCAGCATTCTAGAAATGTGAGATTTTATTTGAGTTGAGCTCTCCATTGACACATTTAATGATGTATAGAGAGAACCGGAAGTTGGTTGCAGTGTGGGTTGCAGTTAAAAAAAAGCCCATAAAATGTTTATGTGGCCCAGGGGTTGTGATCTAAAAATCACATGGTGATAAAGCTTGCCATTTAAAGTGCTCGTACGACCTGAGAATTAAATTCAAGTATGAATTCCAGCTCTTAAACCAAATGCTATGCACCAACGATGAGAGACGGTGCCAGTGTTTATGTTGCATTCGATTGCACTAGCAACCCGGAAAGATCCAGGTTGTCAATTTAAACTCCGAGGTAAATGCGTCTAATTCAGAAAACGTGACTGATCAGTGGTCACACTGGGATGACGTTCGTTTTTATATTTTTTGAGAAATACAGTATGTTAGCTCCTTGAGAGTAAGAGAGAGAGAGAAACATTATTATGTATGACTTGAACGCAGCAGCGAGGGGAATCCTGCATGTGTCACTGAACCATAGAAAAGAATGAACTATACGGGTATCACTACTTATGCAAAGCAATGTTCAAATGAACAGAGTGGGAATGGAAATGCCACTACATAGATATTCTGCCCTTTTATTAACACACATGCTAAAATAGACGTCACGTAGTGAAAGTTGAGGAGAAAGTGACTATTTACAGCGAACAGTGTGTGTTTTGCTAAAACGTCATTCCGATCGATTCGGGCTGCTTTTTATTGCACTTTTCGGATTCATTCCGAGTGCAATCGAATGCAGCATAAGACCCAAACATACTTGGGTGGAATGTAAAGGATTGTGAGAAATGTAGGATTTCATTGAAAACTACGTGGCAGTGCGCTCTAATGAGCGTGATGGACATTCCGCACGGACTGCGCTTCCCCAACGTTTCCCTCCAATGATGTTTGGGCTTTTAAGCTATCTGGTCATTTCACGAAGGCTTATGGAAGCCACTATCACAAGCCTTTTTAAGAACACTCCTGGCATTTAAATTTAAATGAAAACTGCACATACATTTGGAGCATCATTACTGAAATGGGAGATCAGCACTGTTTCCTTTAACTGCAGGGTTCCAATCCTTAAAAAAAAAAATCTGATTTCTAGCTATAGTGCTTTCTGTAGTGTATCAAATTGGGTTTTCTCATAATCTATAGAAGTCTCTATTTCTATTCTGTATGACTGTGTTTTCCGCTAGCCGGTCTCTTTTTTGCAAGCCTTGTGATTGACCCTGCGTACAGCATGAAAAAAAATTAGTCCGCTGGGCTTACTTCCTGCTCCCTGTGGCTGTAGTCAGACTGATGAAGGTGAAAAAGCTGTATCGAATTGCAATGACTTCATTTACACTTGAAGGAAGCATTGTTTCAGTGATTTGCAAATAGACAACGGTTGCCTGAGCTTAAGCTAGGCTGGAGTATATCAGGGGTGGTCTGTCACCTATCACTAGTGCAAGAGAGTCTATCTAAAAGCCATCGTGGATATGCTCATTAAGTGGTTTGGGAAAAGCTAGCAAGCAACTTGCTAATAGACACAGGAAAGCCCAGCAACGTTATTGTCAATCACAATCATCCTGTCTCCTCTCAGCTGTTTGGCAGATTTCCTCCTTCCATTTGTGCACCATTCTATTCAACACACTGTTAAGGGTAAAATAAATTACTTCGAACATTCAAACTTAGTAACCATCATGTGATAATCCTTTGTCTGAAGCAGCTTTTATGCTGACAGAAGAAGCTAAGTGAAAGTGACTGGTGCTACAAAGCCAAAAACACCAACAGCACAATTTAGATGACTATGAATATCCTTTAAGGCTAGCACAGCTCAATCAAAAAAACTTTATTTAAAAAAAAAAAATAAAATAAAATGCCATCTTAAAGATCTGTAACTTAACTGTAAAATACAATTGTGTGTATTTTTGAGATAGTATTTGCACAATTTCCCTATCTCAAAGAAATGCAGCAGAAGTGAAACTACTTATTGTCATTCAAATGAAGCCGTGCAACTAGTGTATTTTGGAGTAGAAGCTACTTATCGCATCCTTGTTTGGTATTTGGCTGTACTCAGGTTTCTTTAAGAATGTATGACCTATAAACCAACATATCTTTGAGTTTGTTATTGGTAATAAACAATAATTGCTAATAACAAAGGAAAAATGGTTTAAACCATGTGGCGCAAACCGTAAATTATTTCTGCGTTCATAATAGGAGTGTAAAAAGAAACAAATGGTCCAGAACAAAGGTTAGTTTTGCCATTGGCTAGTTGGCTATTGCCACAATCATGTCCAATGTTTCTCCAAATAATGAGATAAACAATTCTAAAGAACGTCTTCAAGCATCAAACTTAAAGTCCAGTTGCATCAACTATGCAATGAGAATCAATATGACGGACTCTAATTATAATTCTTAGAATAGTTCAATTCTAATCGTTTCCATGTTACTGGTTAATCGTCATATTTAACTAATTTGATTACCTTGTTACCACTAAATAGAAGAAGAGTTTATGCACAGCCATGTTTTAATGAGAGGTTTCAAGATGTGCGATCCTTACATTTCAGTCTGTTTTTCCCCTGACATTCCAAGGCACTGAAAATGTGGACAGATTCTATATTGGCAAGTAAATTTACTGTCCTGCCACCTTAGTTTTATGATAATAACAACATTTTATTCATCCTTGAGTACTAGAAATGTTTACATCAATTGTGGTTTATGTATTACCAATAAACCAAAGATGTGCACTTTAAAAAAAAATAATGCTAAAACTAAACACATTTAAAGTAACATTTTTGTAATAGAAAATAAAATCCATGAGAAGTAGCCCTTTTAGGCTTCATGTGAGAAACATTTTCTGGCTAAACCTCAAGTAACATCACCTTTTGTTTGGGCTTGCAGTTAAAATTCACTACAGGTACCTTTTAATGGATTCAAACATAATAAAAATTAAAAACACATGCTTGAAGACGTTTTAAGGTCAGGAAGTTCGAGATATTTTCCGAAGAAGTCTGCACTCTTGAACAAATAGCATGTTGTATGGTAACAGTCCTACAAAAGTCCACACAGGAAAACACATTAAAACCATGAATAAACTGGATTCAAATATAAAAAGAAAGTATTTCAATAAATATTCAGTTGCACACATCAATATATTGTTTCTCTGATCATTTCTTATCCAACAAAGAACATCAAAATAAGCATTTAGTGAAAACTTATCTTTGACAACTATGTGTTTGAACAAAAATGGCCTTTAAGTGCTAGATAATAAATACAAAGTGCCACTCAAGACCAAACCTCTGGCCTTGGTTTATACTCAGAGAAATTTGCCACTCAGTTCCCTTTAGGGTGCACGTTCAATAGCAACTCGCTCCCTGAAATCAGTCCAACCTGCTCCCATTACAACCCAGTTCAGCCATTCCATAGAGCAGGGGTGAGCAACTCCAGTCCTCGAAGGCCGGATTCCTGAGACTTTTCAATAGTATCAAGCTACAGCTCCTGATTGGAGGCCCCTGATGAGACACAAGCCTCTGGCTGGACAGAACCCTAACCCTAGCTATTTTTTAATGCAACAAACCTCAAATTTAGCCAAAAAGTGGAGGCGGTAGCAGTTAGTATTAGGGTTTGAGGTTAGGGTTAGTAAAAAAAGAAAGGTAAGTATACCCAGGAGGTGGTAGCGGTTAGGGTTAGGGTTTGGGGTTAGGGTTAGTAAAAAAAGAAAGGTAAGTATACCCAGGAAGCGGAGGCGGTAGCAGTTAGTATTAGGGTTTGAGGTTAGGGTTAGTAAAAAAAGAAAGGTAAGTATACCCAGGAGGTGGTAGCGGTTAGGGTTAGGGTTTAGGGTTAGGGTTAGTAAAAAAGAAAGGTAGCATAGCCAGGAGGAGGTAGCGGTTAGGGTTAATAAAAAAGGAAGGTAAGTATAGCCAGGAGGCGGTAGCGGTTAGGGTTAGGGTTTGGGGTTAGGGTTAGTAAAAAAGAAAGGTAGTATAGCCAGGAGGAGGTAGCGGTTAGGGTTAATAAAAAAGGAAGGTAAGTATAGCCAGGAAGTGGAGGCAGTAGCGGTTAGGTTTAGGGTTTGTAAAAAAGAAAGGTAAGTATAGCCAGGAAGCGGAGGCGGTAGCGGTTAGGGTTAGGGGATAGGGTTAATAAAAATGGAGGATAAGTATAGCCAGGAAGCGGAGGGGGTAGCGGTTAGGGTTAGGGTTGGGGTTAGTAAAAAAGAAAGGTAAGTATTGCAAAGTTGCCAGAACAGTGGATAGGGTTACTGGTATTCTACATCACTTCCGCCCAGCCAGAGGCTTGTGTCCCGTCAGAGGCTTCCGCTCTGGGGCTGTAGCTGGATACTACTCAGACTTTTAGATGTGTCTCTGCTCCAACACACCTGAATCAAATGAATGGCTCATTATCATGTTTCTGCAGAACTCGATGACAACACATTGGTTTCAACCAGGTGTGTTGGAGCAGGGAGAGCTCTAAAAGTCTCAGGAATCCGGCCCTCGAGGACTGGAGTTGCCCACCCCTGCTATAGAGGGAGGTAAATAACAGTTGCAGTTTTTATGTATTTTGGATGAAATAGTTCAAAACTTTGTTTGTTATTCCAAACCTTGGGGAGGAAAAAAATATTTGAATATTTGAGTCTTAGGGTTAGGGTGCCTGTCAGTAGGCAAAGTGCTCCATCTGTTATCAACACCATCTCAGTTGATCTCTACTACGTGTACGAGCGAGCTCGGCTTCACGACCACATGTTGTTCATGGCCTTTCTTGCCTTTCCTTTTATGGCCGTTTCAAAAGTTATCACACTTTTTGAAATACTCTATGGTAAAAACCAATGTTCATTTCAAAACGTTTCAAAAGGTCATTTTTCCTAATTGTTTTTACTGCCTACTAGAGAGTGCTCTGAAAATGAAACTTCCTCAGCACATTAAAGTGTTCTGAAGTTGAAGTTGTTCTGGGACCTTTCTGTGCGGAGTTTACATCTTCTCCCTGTAATTGCCTCGGAAATTGCCAGTAGGACTGGATGACCGTGTAAATGATTGTTTGTCTAAATGTGTCACTGCTACAGACTGACATTTAGTAGACCCTCACAACTCTTAGTGCCAAAAGAAGAATTATAGACTAGAGTACTCAGAAAGTGCAAATCGCCACCATATATCCGCTTGGCCAGATATGTACAGTTATCTAGATCAGTGATCCTAATCATGGTACCATTAAATGTACCAAGAATCTGTGAAGAAATTAGTGTAGTATAACTGCAAGCTTCCGAAAAAACTAAATATTTTTGTGTCAAAATTAACCCAAACTTCATCTGAATCCAGCTCCTTGGGTATTAGAAATATAGCAAATATGTTAACATACTACAGATGTGACAACAACTCAGCTATCAAATGGTGTTTGTTAAAAATGTGTATCCCCATTTTGCATTGAAATCTGCCATCCAGATTCCATATGGATGAAAGTCAAAGAGGAACCAACCTTAAAGCTGATATCCGGAGTTTCTGAGATATCTACAGTATGTTTATAAATGATTCTTTTGAAATGCGAAGAAAATACCAAACTAGTCTTTTACTATGGTCTACTGCTGGTGATCAGTAATATAATTAATGTATATAAGCCCCTCCTTAGTCCTATAAACCCCTATACATATGGAAACGATCGTCGAGTGCGTCCAGCCAATAGACTTCGACTTCCTGTTTTTGAGACTGTCAATCAAAGTGAATGTGGAACTGTGCACGAAACATGGCCACGCAAACAGGTAAATATGATTTTGGCTCTTACCTGACCCATAGACCTATATCAATGCAACCTGATGTAACCTTGCTATGTTCCGCGATGCGCGTGCAGAAGAGTAGAGGCGTGGCTTCTGGTAGATTGGGAGAGGCAGTGGGAGGAAGTGGAACTGTTTAGGGTGGGACATTGAGACATTTCTCAGAAACTTTGAATAGCAGCTTTAAGTCAAATTTAATAAAGATTTAGTCAATAACAAACCAAGATATGAATTTTATGAAATTTTGATTATGTCTTTATCATTGGAACTGAATCTAGAATCAGTAGATTGATCTGAACCCCTCCAAAATGTAATGGAGTCTTCCATGGCATAAGGTCTATCTTTGGTTAAAATTTTGTCAAAATTCATTTGGTAATTTTAGCAATCCTGCTGAAATACAAATAAAGAAACCTTGGTGAAAACAGAAATTGGTTTCAATTAAACAGAAAAGCACTACTTTACAAGTGTAAATGCACTGCTTTAGCTTGAGGGCTCTTCAGCAGGTGCTTAAGTTTGGAGAGGCTTATCGGTGTGTTTTTCTCTCAGCCTTCTGCATTTCTTCACTGGAACACACACACTGGCTGTAGTTCAGCGTGTAAATACCTCTGCACTCCCCTCTCACCTCTGAGCGACTTATTAATACAGAAGGACACTTTGTGGCAAACTTAATCAGATGGAGTGAGAGAGAGAGTGAGTGAGAGAGAGAGGGGAAGATGAGAGTGTGTCTGGGCAAATGGTGAAAGTAACCATTGGAGCTGAGAGAGAGCACACTGCATTAGTGCCTGTATGATGTATTTGCCCCTCTAGGTGAAGGAGACACTATTTGTATTCATTTGGCTTCATTTTTTTTATTTTTTTTTATCCCAGATTCATCTTTCCCTCACATGCCTGTCACCGCCATACTAATATTATTTTGGCCTTGTGATGTCCAATAACTGGCTCTTATAAAAATTGCTCCATGACAGCAGGGAAAGACACAGAGGGACAGGACGGTAGAGGATTTATTCTTACTCCATTTTTATGATTGTGCTGCATAGTGTTTAGTGTAGGGTTAACTTCAATAGGAAGCTGATATCAGAGGTGAAAGTAATGAATTACAAATACTTGTGTTACTGTAACTGAGTTGCTTTCATGGGTACTTGTACTTTTTTGAGTATATTTCTAAATCAGAATCAAAAAATACTTTATTAAACCCCGAAGGGTAATTAGAACGACAAAGAGCGTTCTAATCAGTAGTTTTACTTGTACTTAAGTATATTTTAAAAGAAGTAAAGTAATTCATTACATTTCTAAACCCAACCGTTACTGAGTAAATTATTATTTTTTTCTTTTAAAAATGATCAACGGACATTGTGAAACTACAAAAAATGAAATGACCAGACAAAATTCAAATGCATAACATCATAGCCGACCAACCAGATTAAACATAATGCACCGCGCCAAAACAGCAACGGTTATTTCAGCCTGATACAGTATATATGTTTTTGTTTTGAACTGAATTCATTATTGTTATTTTATTTGAAAAACCTTTTATGTCACACAAATGCCTGTGTGGAAAAAATAAATGAAGTTCCAGTTGTGCATGATTAAATCTCTTCCTTTTTAAGTTTAAACATGAGTTGTTGTATGCAAATGAACAGTGGCAAGATTTATTACAAAAAAGAAACATTGGAGTGTGAAAGTAACCATTAACTTTTACTTTGAGTACCTTTTAATTGAGCTACTTTTTACTTGTACTACAATTTAAATCAAGTAACAGTACTCCTACTTTAGTAGAAACAGGACTGAATCACAACATAACCAAGGCCAAGACAGGCTGACTTGATAATAATGTATTATGTATTTCTGCAGTCAGTGCCTTCTCCTCTCCCTTCTCTGTCTTCTCCGTTTCAGGTGTCGTGAAGCTGATGATGGCAGTTCCTGATCTGTGGTTCAACTATTCTGGGACACTCTGATGTTCCATCTCTCTATCCTGTTCTGTTGGTCCTTCTGTCCACTAACCCCAACCAGTCACAGCAGATGGATGTCACCTCTGAACCTGGTTCTGCTGGAGATTTCTTCCTGTTAAAAGGGAGTTGTTTCTTCCCACTGTCGCTAAATGCTTGTTCATGTGGATCTTGTTGGGTTTTTTCTTTCTTATTATGAATTTTATATTGTGATAAGCACATTGAAATTACTTTGTTGTAAATTGCGCTATACAAATAAAGTTGAAATGAATTGAAGTTGAATTAAAGTAGGATATATCCTCTTTAAACCTTTGGTTGAGACTAAAGAAGCAAGTCCTTATTTTCAGGGTAAAATCCAAAAACCTGTGTATTTGCATCTGCACTTATTTGTATGCCTGGGCTTTTTTGTTTTTCATTGTCACCAAGGTGAGTCAGTGGTGCTCCATCCCAAGGACAAAGACAAATGTCACCAACATCATCCTCACGGGCTTTGCAGAAGTATTAGATGAAAGTGTACAACAACTGCAGTTTGGTCTCATGGTGGAAGAAAAAACAAGGGCTACAATCAAATCCAAAGAAAGCATACATTTGCATTCTTTTCATGGAGTTTAGCACTATACTTGAAGTGCAGTGCAAGAAGTAATATGCCTTTAAACTTTTATTGTGTGTGTGTGTGTGTTTGTAAGCCACAACCAATCAGGAAACCAGCAGGGACTCTGGGATGTTAACGGTCCGCACCAAAAAGTTGTCAGAGCCACAACCCTCCTGTGACACAATATGTTGCAATTTTTATAAAGTGACTCAGTATAAATGATACAAACAAGATATAATGTGTTTATTAGTGGGCTTAAGAGGGGAAGGTAGCCAGTTTTTTTATTTTTTATTACTATTGTTCAGGACAAGGCTTGCATGCTGGGAGAAGTTGGCTGCCTTGGAAATGTTACCTTTGTGGGTAGAAATTTATTCATCCACAGCTACATTTTCTCCTAGACTGGTTACAAGTTGGTCCCTATTTATCGTACCACTTACAATACATCAGTATAAAATGCTGTGGCTGGTGTTTATACATAAACAGTAACTCCCGTGTGGAGCAGGTAATTTGTTTTGTCTGAGTTATGGGGGGATTTATCCAAATTCTAGTTAAATAAAGCAACCTAAAGCTGCCACAAGATCCCATTCAGACAAAGGGAGCAGCATTGGCATGCAGAATGGTTATGGTCCAGGTTTAAACATTAGACAAGAGAATTTGGAGAAGCACCGGGTTCATCTCGAGAACATTTTCAGAAGAAATGAAAAAAGAAAAGACCCAAAAACTTCCCACAAAATCTATGTAACATCTAGTCTGTCCCTATTCCAGCAACAGAAAGTCAAATCAAGAATAATGTCCATGGTCTTGGAACCAGCTAAACCAACACATCCACGCTGGTTGACTCATGATATACCTCAAGGTTGATAAAACCACTTAGGAAAATACTGTGACATCCGACACTATAGTGTACGTATAGTCTGACACTAAAACTGGGTTTCAGAAAGTAGTTGAAACACTAAGCTGTGGTAGCCTATCTGAGGTTGGATTGGACACTACAGAGTGTAACTATTGCTAGTGGAAAACATGTCTCCCTTGAAATGGTGTTATAGTATTCTAAATTCATGCGTAGCAGTCCATCCCACGTATACCTGCCTGCCTAACTTTCATTAAACTTCCCTAATTTAGGTAGTTAAGTGTAGTGGCAGGTGTGGCGTGAGTGAAGCTGCAGTAATCAGGCACACTTCACTATGTAGCACCGTCTGCGTGACATGTAAACACTTGGAAAAAATTGTTAGGCGCTTACGTGCACAGGCGTGTACACGCGCACACGTCTGTAAGTGTGTGTGAGTGTTGAGTGTTGTATCCTGTCCAATCATAGCAACGATCTAACTCAGAGCGTAACACTACAGTCACTACCACTCTATGGACGGGTGTCGTGAGACGGTAACCGGACTAAATGGTGGAATATACCTGCACGCGCGTACACACCTGAGTGCGTAACAATTTTTTTTTAGTGTTTACATGTCACGTAGACGGTGATCGATAGTGAAGGGCACCTGATAGCTATAGCTTCATACACGCCACACCTGCATCGACGTGTGACTATTTATGTTTGTTAGGTGCACATCCAGGTGTTGGGTATGTGTGCAGACACTTTAATGTCTATGCAAACGTGTTAACACACATGCGGACTTGACTTGTGCATCGTGCCCGTGTATCCATTCTAAGTTGATGGAAAATGTAGGACAGACGTTCAGGCGCAGGATACACGTTTTTTGGACCGGTGCGCATGAATTTAGAATGGATTCACCCCCCATAGCGTGCGTGCGTGGTTGTTTTGTTTATTTTTTGGTTGTTTTTGTTTTTTTAAATTGTGTTGTTTTTTGTTTTTGGAGAAAAAAAAAGTATATTTGTGTTGCCATTTTGTGTATGTCTCTGTAGTTTTGTAAGGTTTTTGGGCTTTTTGTTGTCATTTTTTAAATAATGTAGCCATTTTGTGCATTTTTGTTGTCCTGTGTATCTTTCTGTCATTTTGTGTGTATTTGGAGCAATTTTGTGCATTTTTGTTGAAGGTTTGTATTTTTTGGAGTCAATTTGTGCAAGTTTGTGTTTACTTTTTTCTATGGTTTTATCAATTTGTAAGTTTTAGGAGTATTTTTTAATTTAGTTTTTCGTGATTTTTGTGTGTTTTTGGAGTCATTTTGTGCATGTATTTTGGGGGCCTGCACAAAATTAACCTGAGGGCCGCATGTGGCAACTGCAACGTATCCCAGCTGATGTACTACGAAGAGCATCATTTTGAAACATAAAGCTTCCTTTTTTTTTTTGTGTAGTCTTTGTTTTCTTTGTCTTTCACACCATGAGCTTTCTTTCAGCTGGTGCATCCATCCAGGCGAGTGCACCCAGCTGCACAGCAATTACAGGTGTGGTTTGGAACGATATGAAACAACGTGATGCATGCATTATTAAATGAACCCGTGTTCAAATGAAATTGCTAAGCCAGCCAATAAAAGTAAATTACCAAAGACAAAAAACGCAGCAGCGAAGAAGAGCGAGAGAGAATTGCAGTGCATTAGTGAACAACATCCGTTTCTGCAAATGGAGGAAAACAAAGAGTTGCACCTATCAGTGCAAGATAAAGTGACGGGGATAGAAAGAGAGAGAGTGAGATGAATACAACATTGACTACCTAATTATGCATTTTATCATTTTAGTCACAATACGGTGACTTTTCTTCAGTCGCCCGGTCGACCCGTGCAGCTGTTCCTCTACTGCTTTAATGAGGAAGATAAATAATAATCACAGTCGTGGTGTGTTTACGTCCACTGACCACTGAATTGATAACAGTGCTGTTTTTGGCAGCCATCTTAGTTCTAGTCTTAGTCTTAGTCATAAGGACAAAAATGCTAGTATTAGTCTTTAGTCTCAACAAATGACTGATGACCACTAAGGCTGCACAATTAAATGATATAAAATCAAAATATGATTATTTATTGAGGTTTTTTTTCTTTTTTTCTTTTTTTTTAAAAAAAGACAAAATGGTAAAATCAGTTTTCCCATTTAATCATGTGGAATCACAACAAGAGTCTCTCTCCCTTTACAAACTGTAGAAAAAACATGTTTCAAACACATGTTAATGTGATAAAGCCCCGTTTCATATTCTTCTTTTTTTTAAGGTGAATTCCGTGTGAGGTTTTTTTCTAATGCAAGGTTCACTGAAGGATTCATTTTTGGTTGGGAAAGTTGTTATTTTATCAAACCCACAGCGGATTTAACATTCTTTGTTAAAGCTTTGAAGTTGCACTTTATTCTCAATATGGAAATTGTTTTCACTTTTTCAATTAAAAGAAAAAATACTGAATTTTGAATTTTTTTGTTTAGTCTCGTCAACAAAAACTGAACCATGTATCGTCATGTTTTAGTCATAAAAGAACCATGTTTAGCTCATCATGGTCTCGTTACCGTCAACAAAATAATTTAGTCACAAAAACAACACTGACCGATAGCAACTATTGCATCAAACATTCCCAACCTTCTCCTCAGACACGACACCTAGAAAGCAAATGTTTTTATTTGTATTACAGATTTTCGCAAAATAAAAGCAATATTTCAAAATGTCGACAAAGTATAATTGCGCTTTGAACGTGTTTCCATTGAAGGTTGTTTTGAGCAGCAGCCTCGTAACTCCCGTGAAATCTCATCCCACGAGACTTTGCTGCAGGAAGATGGACGCTCCAAACCTCCTTATAACACTTAGTATTCCTTTGTTGTTTCACATCTAATGTGGCAGCAATAATTTTAAAGTACAATGCTAAGAAATATCATGGTCTGCTCTTCTCTCTAAACGTGCCATGTTTTCTCAGAGAGAAGTGGTCATGTGACCATGTACGTCACGTTCTACAACGTGTATTTGCGGAAAAAGTTTTTTTCCGCATTTCAATATCGAAACGTCCGAAATTCCTCCGCATTAAAGCGTAAAAACCTTTTACCTTTTAAGTTGTTTTTTCCTGAAATTCAGGTGTTTCCATTACTAGTTTTTCTTGCGCTATTTAGATTTTTCATATTCCCAAGGGTAATGAAAACCATAAATAAAACACAACAGCTTATATATGGTTTCCACGCAGTAGGAATGAACTTGTATATAAATGCAGTGATAATACCGTGACCACTAGGGTTGGGTAGACACTTTGCAAATCGAGACCACCAATGACAATTCCATATGTTTCTACTGGCAAGTGTTAATCAAGCAAAACAACACCGTAAAACACCATTAAAGAAACAAACAATTATTTACTAGAAAACACCCTCGCGAAGGTCCCTCATCAATATCTAAGCCAGGGGTCTGCAACCTTTACTCTCAAAGGAGCCATTTTGCCTAATCTCGCCGGGATTGAAGTCCTTCCAGAGCCGTAAAAAATACCTTCTCAAGGAAAACAATACAGTGTATAAAATGCTATGCAGTTAAAATAATATCGAATAATTTTTAGTTAATGGATTTGAAGAGCTACAAAAAATTACTTGATCATGTCGGTCAACACATGCTAATTGCTAATTTCTTGCAGCATATCAAGCATACATAATAAACTGGCCTGTTGGGAATGAAATAAATCTTTCCCCACACAAATACAATCTCTATTTTCTTTCAGAATAGTCTTTTTGTTAGTTTAGTTATCTTAAAAGGAATTTAAAACCTAGGTTAGCCACAGGGGCAATGAAAGTTGATGGTCTGTAGTGGATGTCATTTATTTTTAGGTTAAACAACTGTTTTATCAGATTTTTATTTCAAAATACAGTAAGAAATCCATTCAACTCTGACCCAGATAGATAAATAATAATAAGTTTGCCATCAAAAGCCTCAGCCATCAAAAGTTTTTTTTTTTTTTTTATATAAGGAAACAATGTTCAGATGTTAGAGTTGTCACTAAAGCAAAAAAATATATATCTTTAAAGTCACATTGACAGGGTTTTTTAGAAAAAGGCTGTTTTCTCAGCTTTTTGCTCTGAAACTGAAGATTTGTGTAAAACTTGCTCTATTCAACGGCTGATTACAAAACAACAAAACGAGCCAGAAACATTTTTTTTTTTTTTTTATGAAAGTAATGGCTTCAATCTTTCAGAATCTGATGTCAGATAGTCATAGTAGAAAATATTCTGTGGGTCTTGAAAATCAGTCAAAATGCTCAAAAACGGCTGGCACTGGCGGGTAGAAAATCTGAAAATGGCTGGCACTGAATGAGTTAATATAGCCTCCATACTCTCCCAACAAGATATAGCTCATGAAACGGTAGCGCATCCGTTGTTTGTGTTGGAAACATAAAAACACGGAGAAAACGACATCAACTACAACAACTCGGAACAGCCTCAGTGAGGACCATCCACAAAGCCAATCCTTCCTTTTGTACCATTCACTGTGAAAAGTATGAAAGATTTTCTGACCTTATCTTTACTGAAGGTCTGGTAGCTCAGGTGTTGGTCCCCAAATTTTAAAAGCTGTAGTTTTTCCTCAAAAGAAAGTCTCTTTATCGTCTCTAGCGCTGTCATCCTGCCTGTAGTGTTATCCCACCCACTAGCTAGAAAACGTAGCAGCAGCGGCCACGCTTTATCAATTCACTAATGCACTGTGAACTTACGTATAGCACAGTTATGTCCAAAGGCAGCGTAGAGAGCTGCCTTTGGACGTACATGGTTTTCATCTTAGGGAACTGACTGCGCATGCATAAACATAAAAACACAATATGGGAACAGAGGCAGAGCAGCAATGTGTTTTTGGAAGAGGGTGTGGCCTCCTCCTGCCTTACAGTAGAGTAAAACTGTGCAACGTCTCTGCCGTACCAGGAAATAGTGATGTTTAGTAATTTTGTCTATGAAACACACAAAATGCTGACACTTTCACTCTTATAAGTACTGTAGGGAATCGGAAATTGAAAAATAAATCATATATAATTATATTATGATTAAAACAAATAATCAAAATATCAATTCACCCTTGGGTAGGATCTGCCTACCCTGCCTACCCTGACTGCACGTCACTGTATATATGACCTCTCCTTCTACTTCCTCTCTTGACTTTCCCCTCACGTGCCGAAGCAGTCAAAGCTAGTGCAGGGTCCTGACTCCCAGGAGAGCTGTAATATCATGGGACTGATTCTTCAAAAATGCATTCGTCCACCTATACATGTATAACTATGACGACAACCATCGCATCCCTCTTTGGAAGTGAATAAGGAAGTAACTGTAATCCGAAGGTTGAGATGAAAATGATGTGTGGGTGCTGGAGAATGGAAAACATGTACAGTGTGAATCCCTGCCGCCCATCATATTGAATCAGCACCTTATGAGTAATGGGGGTTAAAAAGGGAAAAGCGCCTTCTCTCTCTGAGCCAGATGGGCTCATGCAAGTTGGATTGGTAGAGCAAGTAAGCAAGCGAGCTAGTGAGTGAATGAGTGAGTGAGCACTTACAGCATTTCTTGGCAGCCCCCCTCCATTGACAGCAGAAATCAAAAAGCATAGGGGAGAGCCGGAGAGATGATTGGCTCACCACATCTGAGCTGCCATTATCAAGAAGTGGCAGGAAAAGCTGCTTTACCATACAATACAAGCGTCTCGTGGAGGTTGTTACAGGCTTTGGTTTAGAGACAAACCACTGGAGCTACTGAGGAACACGCAATAACCTTCCGTATCACATCGTTGTGTTAGCCGCGAGCAAGGAGAATTACCTCTGTGTGTGGTCGATTCAGACTTTATGGTGTCCTTGATCATGTTTGTGATTCTTGAGTTTATGAGAACCATTATTTATCAAGGAGAGGGTTGGAAAACCAAAAACGGAGTATCACACTGCTTAGGTTAGCTTTAACACGTTAATGCTTATATTTATTTATTATTTATTTCTTTTTTTTTTTTGCTGAGAAACAGATGCTGGATAAGAAGTGTCTGACTCAAATCCAGCCTGTCAAGCATCCTAACCAGCCTTTTAGAAGAAGTAAAAAATATTTTCCTAAATTTGTAATCTTTGTCCTCTGTAAATGTAATCTCAACGCATGGCTAAGAAGTGCCAATCACATTTTAATGAAGGGGCCAGTTCGAAGCACTGGATCCAATCCCAGTTTACCTATAAGCCTACAACAAACAGAAATTGACAATCACAAGTGTTTACTTATACTGTCAATTGCGTTATTTCACTTTACTTACAGACTTTTCTAATTCAGGAAGCCAGAATGGAAATGAACACACGTTCAGACATAGGGATTGACAACTTCAGGTTAAACATTTTGTATTTTTCTGCTTATACTGACTACGAATACAACAAATAAAAGCTAATATGCATTTAATAGATGTATTAAAGGTGTAAATACTTGACCATGATGTTATACTGTGTGAACAAGATTTATTTATTTATTTATTTTTTCAGGATGTGGAGAACATTACCAATAGTATCCATTTATGACACTGGATTTTAAAAATAAAACACAATATATACAAAATAAATAAAAAAAAAAAAATATTATACCACTTGATAAAGGTGTAATGTAATAATTGGTTAATTTTATGATAAAAAAAATAATTAATGACTACATTTAGGTAGGTGTTCTCCAAGTTTTTTTTGCCTGAGACGGTTGAGCAGCTTTGGTTACAGATGCTCAGTCTAAGTCATATGTATCAAACTCAAGGCCCGGGGTCCAAATTCGGCCCTTTAGCTCATCCAAATCGGCCCACAGGAAAAAGAAAACATGAATCATTGCATAAATTACCAAAATATCTAAGTTGTAGCTATTTTTCTTCCTCCAAACAAACAAATTTCATAAAATGACAGAATATTTGTATGGGCTTTTGTACCTATATCACATGACTGCAGTCTTATCTTATAAAGAAAATATAGAAATAAAAATAATAATTTCTGAATTCCAAACATTTTTCCTTTTTTTTTTTCCTTGTCTGCACATGCTGTCAAAGGTCAACACTTCAATAAGTGCAATCATTATGAGACAGCAATGCATGTTTTGTTATTGCAATAAAATAAATTGATTTATTTTATTACATAATTGTGACCATCACCAGCCCTCCCTAAGGAAGGGTAAGAAATCTTTTATTATAGGGAGGATATAAAAAGAGAGAGCAGTGTTACACCAAAGTGGAGGGGGGGAGGGAGCAGGAAGGAGAGACTCAAGGTAGGAAATAGAAAGGGTGGGGAAGAATAGATTATTTTACAGTGAGGGTGAGATGTGAAGTTGTAGAACATATTGTGCTTATTATGTTGTGTAATCAAGCCAGTATAGTGACAAGTGTGAAGCTTAGCTATAATTATGGTGGCTGTGAACAGGGGGAATGAGTGAGTGGTAGTACCTAAAGCAGGTATTTGGGATTAACGTATCTAAAGTTAAGCCCAGTATGAGTTCTATCCCACATCCCAAGGCGTGCCAGTGCATCGTAGACCAGTATATGTGAAAAAAACTCTACCGCAAACCCAGGAACTGCCCCAGGCCCGCAGATATACTTTATTTTTAACTAATGTGTGTGTTCGGCCCCTGAGCGACAATGAGTTTGACACCCCTGGTCTAAGTAACCTGAACAAGACACTGATAATAAATGGCACGTGTCCCAAATATGAAATTTGCTAATTATAATTTATTGTTATATTTATGTTGCAATGAAGGTAAAGAAATAATTGTACAGTAAAAAATACAGCACTGAGACATCTGTGAAATAAAGAACTAACACCTGTAAAAGGTTGAGAACATACAGCATTTCTAAAGCATGTACAAAACACCCCTCAGATGAAAGCTGTAACACATTGTTAAGTAACAACATTTTCACAGTTGTTAGGACTACAGACTCAATGACTCCCCCCCTCCTGCTGTAAACTGTGGCTTGAGCGCCTGAGCAGGTCCGTAGAGGCGGTAATTATTTGTTAATTGTTCATTGCCCATGGCGTAGTGAATAGACAGAGCCCTTCGGACGTGCCTTCACAGCCAAGGCGAACTTTTCTCTTCCAATTAGGCCAGTGAGGTGGAGATGGTGAGAGCACGGACCATCAACCACGACAGTGCCTGTGAACAGACTCGTGGGAGATGTAAAGGACGGGCAGCAGGCGTTAAGTAAGGCACGCTGCGGTGCATGCAGCCAAATGGCTGCTGCGATGTCCTCGCCACTCTCCGACGCCGGCGGGGGTGGTGTCATAGAAGGAGAAATAACAAGATAGGAAAACGTGCTTTTTTCCCTAATGTATTCATACATGCAGATTCATTTCATGTGGCTGCTTTTATGTATAAATGAATATAGTATATGTGGGGTCTCATTTGGTAGTCTGTGTTATGTGTGTGTTCTGAGATGGTGCATGAGACAAGGTGCGCGTCAGTGACAGTGGAAGCTAAGATCTCCGAGCTACTGGAGATTTATACAGCAGTGATGCTAGCAGGTCTCTGATTGGCTCACAGATTGATTGGTAGGACTCCCAGTATATGACGAGCTCCATAATACTCAAACACAAGAGTCTGATGGCTCATTCGAACACCAGACAGATCACATGAAGCGAAGCATCCAAGGCAATGTAACTACTTCTATTCAGAGTACAGTAACTGGTGACACAGTGTTGGTGGTGAAGGTACTGGAACCCATCCCAGTACTCCACACTTTGAGTTCACCAAACTCCTTCCTCATTAGGGGTGTGAAAAAAAATCGATTACACAATATATCGCAATTTTTTGGGTGCCGATTTCAAATAATTTTTTTTTTTTCCACTTTATTTTCCTCGTACTTTTCAGGTGAGTGTGTTCAGTGACACAGAGCACATATGCAATATGTATGCACAGGCATTTTATTTTCATATGATCTGTTCAGATCAGTGTTCAAACTGACACAATAGGATACATTTTTACTTATTTTTGTGCATTGTCAGTAACTCAGGGTGATTGATCCTTTATGTTCTCACTTACAGTGGTTACAATGTTTTTAATGTGTTGCAATGGTTACTTGTTGTGCTTTATTTGTAGTGTGTAAAACTGAATTTTCTTTTTTTCAGTGAAAATGTGCAAAAACACTAATAATAAATAATAAATAGGATGCTTTGAAGCAAATAGTTTTGACTCAATTTGTCCTTTGAATGATCAATATCATCTGATGAACATGGGAACTTCTCTGGTCTTTTGGAGAGAGCAGAAGTGTTTTCACTCACTCTGATAACACGACCTTGGCTACAGCTGGCTACAGCTACAGCTGAACAGCCTGAAAAATTGGGCCCAAGACGAAAAGAAAAATGGTTAAGAAACCGCATGGAGGCCCTCCAGAACCTGATCCGGGTTTGGAAGAGGTCAAGGAGATGATACGCGAGGGTCTACGAAACCTCAAAGACGGTCTATCTGCCGTGATAAAGTCGTTGGAAAAGACGCTGGAAAAATCACTGGAAAACCTTCAAAGTGAAGCAAAGGTACTGAAACAACAGAATGAGAGGAATGCTGAAGAGATAAAACTGTTGAACGCGAGGGTTGAAGAGCTGGAACAAAAGGAAAGAGAGAAAGATGTCATCATCACAGGCCTAAAGATAATACCCAGGAGTTACGCGAGTGACGAAGAAACAAAATCGATTGAACAACAGGTCATTGACTACTTGGAGTCGAAGGACATTGTCCCGAACCCTGACAACATCAACTCCAAAGAGAAATGATAACAGAGCTGTAAAAATCACCTTCACGAATATGAAATTTAAAGGAGAACTACTGAAGCAAGGCAAAAAACTGAAGGAAACGAAGGTATTTATTAATGAAAACTTGACAAAACGAAACGCAAGCATTGCATGGAAGGCACGCCAAATAAAAAAAGGAGGAAAGATTCTAAAGACGTGGACGAGAAACTGCAGGATTTATATCACACCACTGGGAGAAGAGAACGAAAAACCAATATTCATCAAAACGATGGAAGACTTGGGAAAATACGAAGGACCCACCTAAACAACAACATTACTGATGGTAATCACGGACATGGACCCAAATCTATATAAACACTGGAAACAAGACTCAGACTGTGATCATTACTGACACTGAATTCAATGTGGAAACCAAGAGTAAAAAAGGTCTGTCACTTATTCATTTCAATTGCTAGGTGGTGGGGTGATTAAGGATTACATTACTACCTTGCTTATGAACTAAGACATAGTAATGTGTTTATACAAGAAAGGGTTCAATCAAACAGTGGAAAATACAACACTGCCAATAGAACTAACAACAGCTGGAATAACCTTGATGTAGAGACAAAACAAGCTGCAAACTTGTGTGTCCAAGAGAGACATTCCTGAGTTGTGACGTCATGGATGGAAAGGGAAAAACCTTTCGAACAACTTCGAAAGAAGATGAACTTTTCTTGAACTGGAGGAACGCAAACAACGTCTGGCAGGGAACAAGGCCGACACGAACAACGATAGAGAGCAGGAGGAATAAAAAAAAAGACAACGCTGACTACAAATGAGAATAAATCCTACACAAAAAAGGACTGTTCAGAACAACCTAAGAATGTTTGACCAGAGAGACAAGCTTTGATGTAAATTTTTGGTGTACAAAACAGGGGACGGGACCAAGATAAGCAAACTGCTTCTCTCGTCTCCTTTTTCGGCATGTACAAAAACAAAAAAAAAAATGTAAATAAAAGTGAATGTAACCATGTCGGAAATAATCTGAATAAATTAAAAAAAAAAAAAAAAAATGACATATACAGCAACTTGATTTTTCATCTCTACGTTTAATTTTGATATTTACTGGGTAGAATATTGTGATATATATCGTAATATTGCAATAACGTGATAATATCGTATCGTGACATGTATCATATTGCAACATCCTAGCCAATACTCACACCTATTCCTCATTGCATGTGAACTTAGTTTTTAAAGCCCAAAATAAATGAGACATGCTTTAGGACAAATAAATTACATTTAATAACAGTGAATGTGCTTGAAGTAGGCCATGTTTGTATAAATAGTGTAATAGCATATCCAAATTCATAAATAGCTGGTGGAATAGGTAAAATAAAATAAAACAGAGGTTAACTTTAACTTAAATTTACTTAACCAGAGATTACTTTAAGTTTAACCAAACATCTTCTTGATTTTACAGTGTAGTTGATAGATGCTTCACTATACTATACTTGTATTTATCTGTATTACATGTGTAAACCTGTATTATATCGTGTGTGGCATGCACTTGTATTTAATAATTTTGAGTTATACTCAAAGTAATTCAGTATCACTTGTTTTATACAAATATAGAAAACAAATATGAAAAGAAAAATCAATAACAAAATTAAAAACCGAAAAAAAAGAAGAAAAAAAAAGATACAGGGCCTTTCAAGACCATAGCTTCTCTTAGAGTTAAGGAGGTAGACATATCTACTTATTGTACATAACTGCGAGAGATTCAAAAATTAGTTAATTAAAATTTGGTGGGGGGGTGCAATTTGGCACCCCGACAGCAGATGGCCGCCCTAGGCGGCCGCCTGTGTTGCCTGTCGGGAAAGGCCGGCCCTGGCTTTGACTTATGGATGCATGTTATCTTTTCCAAAGGTAAGCTAGACAACATTTGTTTTAACCATTGGGAGGCACTAGGTCTGTTCATTACATCTCTTTGCTATCAATAAGCTGAAATCAATAAAATGACTTCCTGCTTTACTAAATTTATGTTTATCTGGATTTAATTCATGTTTAATTAACAATCCTCTATTTAATTATGTATGTTTTCTTTTTTGTTCCTTTCTTTTCTATGTTTTAGTGTTTCTTCTTTTAATTTGAAATATTTCTGGGGCATCTGTAAAAAAAAAAAACCCATTTCCCCCTGTGATAAATAAACTATATCTGATTCTGATTAGAAAGGACATAACTGAGGAGTAAAACTACTTTAAACTAACAACTTATTTAAATGGACTATCAGCTTCTAGTATTTATAGATTTAAATGTTATTTTAAACATTATGTTTTATTAGATCAAATTATAGTGTATCCTCATAGTTATTCATTATTCATCAACATCATTTACTCCAAAAAAAAAAAGGAAAACGGTTCAAATTGCCCACTTTAAAGTTGTTTTCATCTCTCCTTTAAACACTCCGTTTGTTGACACTTTTGCACATTGCATTGTGGGATGTTTTTTCCTTTTCTTGAGTTTCTCTGCTAGACAAGGAGGAGAGTTATTCTCTTGACACTTTTGTTGTCGTGTGTTTCCCGGTATTCCCCTGGTATCAAAATCAAATAAAAACACTTGCACATGCACATGTTTTTGTGACTCCACATCCCACAATGCAATGTGTTGAAAATGTCAACAAACGGAGTGTTTAACAGTGGAGATACATTTATTTCGAGCAAATGATCTTTGATTTATTGATCTATGTGGCCTACACTTTGACTTTATCTAATAAAATATCCTTTTTATTTTTTTTAAAGAACTTGTGTGACCTCTTCCTAATTCAACCTTGATTGATTGCAAAGAATGCAAAGCGCAAGATGCACAACAATTGGAGCATCAATATAGCCCTTGACATTATCAAGATCTCCAAAGCTTGGTACACCTGGGTACACTTCATCACATTGCTTCAGTAGATTGATGAAGGCAGAGAGCAATGGGTCCTGGGCAGAAAGGATAAGTGGGTAATGCAGATTCATTAGGAGAGAGCATAAAGACTTGCCTGAATGCATTATGGTGTATGAATGAGTTATATCATCTGGGATATTAAATATTTACAGTCAATGTATGCATCTGGTGGACTACTTCTTCACGTTTGGCTGCATTAACATCAATCATGTGAGCGAGCAAAAGAAGACAAGGCAGTAATCTGTTTCATAGAAATGATGGGGGGGCGTCGAAGGAACATATGATGAAATACTCATTTAAAGCTGACGCTGGCAACAAGGCGACGACTTAGAGGATTGCATAAGTCTGATTGATGATTCATGCAAAAAGGGACCCCTGCCTTTTCCTTTGTGTTTATCTTACTATTCAGTGCAGATAAAAGGTTAATCAATTCCTTCCATTGTGGCAATTGGCTTGTGACATTCAAAGCAACACATTAGAAGAAAGGTAAAAAAAGATAAGAAAAGTTAATGTAACTTTTCCATGGAATAATAGCCAGATGGCATGACACTTGCATTTTCGGCAAATGCCAATCGTCCATTGTATTAGCTTTCTTTGTGTACATACATAATGAATAGAGACAAAACCGTTTAGTTATAAGAAATAAGCTAAGATTTTTGAAACAATAACTTTTTAAACTTTTATTTTTTATTTATTTATTCTTTTAATTCAGGCTTCTTTAGAGCGAGTGGGCTGTGAAGTGACATGGTGACTCATCACATTAAAATTAATAAAAAAAAAGTCAAACTACCTTTGACATTACTGTAAAGAGTGAACCCTTTAACACCTGAAATATTATATAATATATCTCTGCCTATTTAAAATAATATTTTGAATTGCTTATTGTGTCTATAAAAAGTGATTTTAGTCTTTTTCCATAACAACACTTTAGACATTCAATATATGGCAGGGTTTTTTTATTTTTGTTTTTTATTTTATTTATTTTTTTTACAATTTATTACATGCTCTACCAATGTAATATGAGTTTAAAATGAAGAAAAACACAAAAACAAAATACATTTTTTTGAGATTTTCAACAAATGTATACAATTTAGAATTAATAAAACTATTTAAAATTTAAAAAAAAAATGTTTTTCCATCTTTCTAAATGTGCACAAACGGGCCATTTTATGTCAACTATTATACTCGCAAGCCGAAGCGATTTCTTTGCGGGCTTTCTACGATGGAGGGAACGTGATTATCGTAATTTTTGTAGGTTGTCGGTAAAGCGCAATGTTAGCATTCAGAAACAGTTAGATTTTTTCCAATAGAGTGAGTTTTAAGAGTTAGGGTATATTTAATGTATGCATACCAGGATGTGTCGCCAGCGACGCGATAGGCGTTAAAGGGTTAAAGAGCTATACTGTTTTTAAACTGTTTTTTTTTTGGTTGGATATTTAGTAGCATGAGATGGTCTCATCACAGACCCTGGTTAAAGTTATTTTAAAGGCTAAAACTGTGTAAGGAATTTTAGGTCAGGATGCTAAACTCCCCTAGTTCTTGTTTTTTCCAAAAACAAATCCATAAAACAAGTATTAGAAATAAAAACCTCCCTAAAAGTGATATATATGTATTTATTTTTAAAGAATTTTTTTTAGATGTGTACATAAAAAAAAACACATGTAACACTTTCTAATGATTAAACATATCTCAGTTTTAGCAGTGTACATGCCATGATTAAAATGTAATCTCTGAAACGCAAAACACATTTTTACCAAATCCAACTAATTTGGGTAATAATAAACAGATTTTTTCAAACCGTACATAGCAGACGGCTGTCAGCCACCATATGTTTTTTGTCTTTATTTTAAAGATAATGTAAACCTTTTATGCCTTATTTCCTGGCTGTCAGTTTTTCTTTCTACATCAACCGTCACATAAATGTCCATAATTATGTGGAGTTGTTTGCTTTGTGCGTTGCAGAAAATTGCAAGCTTTAAGATGCTGATAGATGCCTCACAATGTATGGCCACTTTTAATGACACAGGACAGATAAAGGCTATACAGATGTCTGGAGATAAAAAAAAAAAAAAAAAAAACATAACATAAAAAGTATAAAAAGGATAACAGGGAGAGCAGCTACACATGAGATAGAACAATTTTGAAAGATACAGTGATAGATCACACCTATATCTATATATATATATATATATATTGTTAATATCCCATGTCATAATTAAGATTTATGAAACCCTGTTTGGTCAAATATATATTACAGTGAAAGAAAATATCATATTAAAAAGGTTTTTTAGAAAGAAACATGAATGATAAAAAGGGAGCATTTCAATTATCATACATGAAAATGTGCATTCTAATAGTAGATTTTAATTAATCCCCCCATCCAAAAAAAAAAAAAAAAAAAGATTTAATATGCCTGACTGGAAAATAATAAGGATGAGTTTAACAATGTTTGGCATTTCACATGACATTTAGCTTTTTGCATGGAGAAAGGCAAAGCTTAAAATAAAAGACAACGAGGGAGATATTTTTCCTGGGTCTAGAGATTACTTTAATTTATGATTTAGTTCGTCTCCCACTCAAGTTAGTGAACACAGCCAAGGAGAACCCCACAACCCCAGGCTGTGACGCCCATCTCCAGCTGCTTCCACTGCCATACTCCACTTCTTCTTTTTTTCTGGTGCACGTGCCAGGCTATGATCATTACTCTTTACTTTGCGTATGCTAATTTCTAATATCCAAAAAGGGTCAAGGAGAGGAGACAACGGAGAGAAGGTTTGACATCAGAGATTTTAACACAGAAACACTTTCCTCCTGTCCCAGTTCCCTCTGGATGACACAGCGTTAGCAGCTAGGTTGTCAACTTGCTAATAGAAGAGACGTTCCCAAAGGACTGAAGCTTCCTATCTTTTCCACTTTGAATCAAATCAAACCTGAGGGCTGATGCTTTATGATTGGAGAGCTGGTGTTGTCACATAGACACAATCTGACACAAAACATTCTCAAATGAACATGTGACGGACTAATGGAGAAACCACAAAGAGATGTGCACTGCTTAGGAATGGTCATTTGTTTTAGTTATAGATTTATATAGATTTTAGGAGATACATGACAACACTATAACAATAAGACTTGCCAGCATTTCCCCTTCCAATTAGCGATGTACCAAAATTTCGTTTTGGTAAAGTTGTGTTTTCATGAGAACATTTTTAATTTCACTCTCCGCCAGCAGCTCAGTCAGTTGTAGGCCTGTATAATATTATTCAAAGGGCCCATGTTCTGTTTTCTGTGCTTTAAACATGATAAAAGTGCTATTTGGGCTTCATACACATCACAATCATTAGTTAGAGGGTGATTTGCTCCTTTCTACTGCAGGGTGAGCCCAAACACCTCGCTCCAATTTGATGACGCATTCCCACTTTGATGACGAATTCGACGCGACACAGAGAGATGGAGAAGCCGCACCTCCGGGAAGTTATCTGCCGTGATTGACATGTAAACAAAACACGCCCACGAAGGTGAACATTTCAGCATCCTTCGTGCAGTGCTTTGTATATAATTTCTACAGTCTATGTACGTATCGGTGAACGCCCCGCCTCCACGCTCTGTCCTGTGTTTATAAAGCAGCATGAGCTCGGCTATATTGGGCAGGCCGTCCTCTGGCCCTACGTCAGTGTCCCGTCTATAGACACGCCCACTCATGAATATGCATAAATAGGCCGCAAATCAGCCTGTTTGTGTAGTTACTCAGAAAGTGACTTTTCAGAGGCTAAAACTCTGGAAAACAGGAAAATAAACCTCAAATACCATGTTTTTGGGGTTCTTAGAACAAATGGAGATGGGTGAAAAATAGCATGATATCGGACCTTTAATGTATGAGTGGGGTCAGGTTAAACACTTAATTTTTTTATTTTATATTGTGCATTGTTGGAATGTCAGTGAAAAATAAAAAACAATTTATATTTTAATGGATCTATTCTTTGAAGGATTAATATTAATTTATACAATTGCAATGTTTTAATTTTAGCGAGGTTAGCACACATTCAGAGCCATAAATGCAATAGGACTAATAATTTGCATAATAATGTAGTTCGGTGTTTTGGTGTTAACCAAACAAGTATCTTCTTAGATTGACGGTATAAGATAATATATATATTCACTGCTTAGGAATTTGATATGATATATATATATATATATCATATCAAATTCCTAAGCAGCGAAATAGCCAAAATTCAGAATTTATCACAGTTAATGGATGTGGTTATTTTTGCAATACTGGCATCTATAGTCCTAAAAGTCCTACAAAACATGTCTTTTATACAAACACAAAAACAAAAACAAAAAAAACCAGAAGTTTAAACAACAAACATCCACCCCAGGCTGTGAGTCCCTGCAGCGCTGCCACTGCCACACATTTAGTGACCCACAACAGACCAGCTACTTCTACAGCTCCATCACTCCCACAGCCAGAACAAGTGTGTCATTCTTCTTCTCTCTAATAGGCTCTTTTGCTCCCTTACCCTCCTAATAATCATCAAGACCAGCTCTTTGAAAAGTAATTGAGCACAGATGTAAAAACGCTCAAGTGGCTGAGATTGCGAGTACTGCAGGGTGTACTTGTTGTGCAACACTGGAGCCTAATGCAGGCCTTCTATCCGCAGTGAATACAGTGAGAAATCTAGGACAGAGGTTTTTGCATTTAAAAGAGAAGGGATAAAATATAAAAAAAAGAACGACCTATAGTGACAGAAAAGGTCGGGAAAACAAAAGCTGGAAATGCTCCACCAGATGACTGAATAGATGAATGAATAGACATTTTGCCTTCGCTCTGTTTTCATTAGCGGCCGCCGTCCTGTGAACCATGTGCTGCTGCTGATGGAGCTCTGAATTATCCTATGTTCTGGGGACGAGCGACGTGAACAACGTCTGATGCATGAAGGACGAGGATTGTGTCATCCAAGGCAAAGGCGCATTACAACAGAGAGCAGACCTCAAGGACTCCAGTAGATTAAAGCTGATTGAAATCCCATTTGTGGGGTTTGAGGTCTTTTCTGTCAGCCTGCTCACCCCATGTACTTTTCCTCTAATGTTCCCACAGTGAGTCAGAGTAAACAAACACAAGAGCATATCAGATTTCCACGAGTATGATATCAAGCTGTGGGTTTTTGTAATAAGAACAATAATGAAAGCTGAAGTGTGTTTTTATGGAACTTGTACATTACTTGGTTAACTGACAAGGTGAAGGGAAATAAATACTGTCGCCTGCAAGTATAACCATATTTTTACACTCGTATGAAAGCACATCTACTACAAAGGAAAAAAATGAATAAAAGTGACATATAATAATTAATTGTGATGTCTGAGCAATCGCATTGTAGAATCATCTCTGTGCGTGTGTGTGTGTGTGCTGCTTCCATCTCTGTCATTGGGTCATTCAACGCCTCACCTTACAAACACAACATCTTAAAGGAGCATAGGGCAGGATCAAGAAATAAGACTCCATAGTGACACAACGGCCGTTAGTCTATCTGCTGTCTGTATCTGTGTGTGAACTCTTCATATCAGAGCAGCTGATTGTCATCGTGTCAGCCTCCATCCGGGTTTTTCAGTCAGCTGTCTGTCTTTGTCTTTAAGTTTAGGCATCTGAGTGACAGGCAATCTGATGTGGATGCCTGGTCACTGTGGTGTGTGTGGATCCTGGTCTTTGTGTGTGTTTCCTCATCTGTCCACAATGCTGTCTGTGCGCATCTCCCTGTTATTTTATGTCTCCTGGTCCGTTTTTGGTCTGTGTGCGTCTCCCTGTCTGTCGCTGCGTGTCTCCATGTGTGCAGTTCTGTCTCTTGTCTGTTTCCTGCGTGTGCGGCTCTGTGTAGTGTGTGTTTGTGTGGATGCTGCGTGAGTATGTTCATGCGACTGAGTGGACTGGAACGCACGGTTGGGCGTTGCTTGCGTTCCGTGGTCGGAGGTGTAGAAGCATTGTGTGAAGGTTGGATGTGTGTGGATTTGGGGTCGTATGTGTGTGTGTGCGCACTAGTTTTTGGGGTAATCTGATGAGGGTATGGATGTCCCGATACAACTTTTTTCACTTCCGATATGACACCAAAATTGATTCGATACGATATCAGCACAAATCATACATACTTTTATGACTTATTTTGTAGTGCTGGAGCGAAACATTTTATCGGAGAGCTTACAGTGTATCTGTGATTTTAGACGCAGTCCGATAAAAGCCGATATTTGTTTTCAAGCTGATATCGGACCAATATCCTACATTAATATCGGATCGGGACACCTCTAGATGAGGGTATTGTTTAAATAAATTTGGAGGTGTGCTTGTTAAGCGTGTGCCATACGGGTGGTGCAGTCTGTGCACACGGGCAGCGGATCAGTGATTATGAGCCTTTACCATTCCGCGACTGACAGGCGGAGGTGTTGGTTTGTTTTCAGTGTTGCTGCAAGTTCCTGGTTGAAAGTTTAGGCTGCTGTCGGCTTCCACGTCTGTACGGGGCCACACCTCCATGTGAGTGCGCTGTCAAAATTGCGCATTAAGCGTCATTTGACGTTACGTCCGGATGACTGCACGGGAAATTTGGGCCCGGAATGGCACTATAAAACATCACACAGCCTGTTCAAGGCAATAGAGAGAAATATGTGAGGGCTCATTTTGTTTGGTTTTGAACACTTCATCACCCATTAGCATTAAAATACTTAAAATGAATGTTTATTTTTTCACAAATTCTGCCCTATGCTCCTTTAAAGAGTGTTGATCAGTTAAATTTTTTGACAATAAATAACACAATTGCAGCTTCACTAATCTTTTATCAAACCAAAATTTTAACCAATAATAATTTTGTAGAGGAAACCTTAAAGTCTCCTTCTTTTCTTCCCTCTGTTGGTATTTTATACCTTGCCCTGGTCGCATAGAGCCAGTAGATTTAAGATTAAGCTTCCTTCAACCCAGAGGAATAACTCGCTCATACAAAATGCCTTTGTGGACAATGGAGTGTCCTTTCTGCTCAACAAATCTTGATAGTGGCCTATTTTTTGCAGCAGCAGATTTAGGGAACATATATTCTACTTATTGAGAACCAAAAGTAACACCTTGGTGAGTGGGTTCATGTTTACAAGATTGTATTCAGCTGTCTTTACCAAGCTGTAAGGTTAAACAACAACATCGCTTTTCAGTTGGAAAGTTGGACCAACTCTATACGCTATAATCATAATAAATAATAATAATAATAATAATAATAATAATAATAATAATAATAATAATACATTTTATTTAAAAGCGCCGTTCAAAACACCCAAGGATACTGTAAAAGCGAGTCATAAAAGCAATAAAAACAGGTGCAACAGAATAAAACGGCATTGACATGGTGAGTGTGTGACCAGATGGTGTAGGTCTGTCTGAACAGGTGAGTTTTGAGTTTGGATTTGAACAGTGGCTGCGAGTCTATGGTGCGGAGGTCAGAATGGAGAGCGTTCCAAAGCTGGGGAGCAGAGCGGCTGAATGCCCCATCACCATGGGGCACGGAGGAAAACACAACAGAGATAAACAAAAATACACATAATGACTCCAAAAAACAAACATAACAGAAAAATACACCATACAAAAAAAATATATAAAAATGATTAAAAAAACAACAACAAACACATTTATCATGTGCATGTCCCATAGAATTAAACGAGGGAAATCGTACAGGCTATTTTACTTTGCACCCGCAAATATACACCTTTATAACACTACAGAGTACTATAGAGTATGTACACCTCTTTGTATATCACACCTTCAAACACATACTCATTTGGTCATAATTAACACTACTTAAGCTCCCACTATATGAATACATACTTTTGACGGGCAATGTACTGGTATGTGAAAGCACAGAGTAAACCAGAAGAGAAAATCCAAGTCATGGAGCACATTCTCACATCATAGCTGCCCTTAAAGGCACAGGTAATGAATAAGGTACAGAGCCATATGAAATGATGATGATGATGATAAAACAATGTTAATATACAATATTAGAGTGTAAAGTGGTGTACATTGTTAAATTATATCATCATCATTCTACCATTACCATAAGTCCAGAAATAGATAAAGATAGATAAAGTATAAAAGTCAGAATAAGAGTCAAAACATTAAAAAAACAGGATCAGAATAGTTACAGCACTTTTGGTGCTCTGCTCAGCATAAGCTGCTTTTTAAGTCAGGGATTTAAAGCCACCCGCTGGGGCTGCTATTCAGGTGATTCAAGTGTAAATACATTTTGGTTCTGGTTTTGCTAACACTGAGACCTCGCTGTGATCGACTTTGCTCCACATTGAAGGTTTATCCACCTTAAGCCCCTGCTAAAGAACAGACACACCTCCTAGCTGCCATAAAAACTTGTTGAAAGCCGTATTTTCACACTAAACTATGACTTAATGGTACATTTCTTTTTACTGTACGCTTCAAAATTGGAATATAAAATCAATTCACCTTGCAACTCCATTTATGGAATGTGGTAATGTTTGAGTGATTTCTGCTAAAGGACTCTGAAAAATAAAAAGAACAGGCACTTCCCGACACCTCTTCCTCCTCTTACCGTCCACACAGGCAGGTCTGGCTCTTGTAGTTCCAGCGATCTGGCCTTTCTTGCAGGCGCAGCGGGCCGTCTGCCTGGCGATGGTCCGCCGAGGTTGGCTGCTGTCCCTGTCCAGCGTCACAATCTCACATGTTCCCGCTGCCAGCTGGCCTGGAAGTGACATGACAGCACAGGATGCGAGGTCAGAGCCATGAAATCATAAACACGGCAAAATAAAAGAAGTCTGTCATGTTTTCGAAATGTGTATTTGATCAGATGCTCTAATGTGTAGCCACAGCCACCATTTACTAAACTGTATTCAACTGAAGCACACTTGCACTGTCAGGATAGTACGGTACATAACACTTTTACAAACTCCACAACAAATTTACAATTTTGAAAATACATTTACATAGTTAGCTAAAAAAATCGCAAAACACTTTTACACATTTTGAAATAAATTTACAATGGTACATTGAAAGTGTAAAAGTGTTTCCATATTTGTTCATTTGTTTTGACCTTTGTTAAAAGTGTTGTGGTCTGTTGGGTGAAATCATACGTAAAGAAAGGGTCCGAGACGCCGAAAGAAGACGGCTAGCTGTAAAGATGCTATTGTAAATCTGTTACTACATTTGAAAAATTGTTATGCTATTGTCATTTATTTTAGCTAATTGTGTACATTTGTGTTCAAAATTGTAAATTTGTTGTGGAATTTGAAAAAGGGATTTGCAATTTGTATTTCTTTTAGATAATTGTGTGTATTTGTTTTCAAATCTGTAAATTTGTTGTGGCATTTGTAAAAGTGTTTTGCTATTATTATTATTTTTTTTTTAGATAATTATGTGCATTTGTTTTAAAAAATGTGAATTTGTTATGAAATTTGTAAGTGTTTTGCACTTCTCAGCCACCGTAATATAATGATGAAAGGCATAACAAGTTGCTTTTATTGTGTCTCTGAAAGAAAATAGTTGTTTTTGCTTGCAGAAGCTTTAAAAATCTACTTGAGTAAACAACTTAGAGCTGTAATAAATAAATAAATAAATAAATAAAATAAAATTAAATTGCCTTGAACGATGACTGACTTTACTATTTCCATTCGAGGAAATGAACCCAACTGGCAAAGAGTTTGCGAGTCACAGGCATTAAAAGGCCAGAGACCTTCAGCCCTGAACAGCTCAGGTTTTAGTCGGGTAACTAAACTGTGCATCAACTGAAATGCAAACAGGTGTGAAAAGACTTTAAAAATCAAAAGTATCTGAAGACGCACCATGAGCCATTTCCACTTCCAATCAGAACAACTCTTTGAAGGTAATATCACCATTTGCCATGAATGAAACACATGAATACTGATGAACCTTGTAATTGCTACACACACACACACACACACACACACACACACACACGGCTCCACGTGCACACACATCCCTCAATGTATTCAACCAGGTGACCTTTGGCCTTGTAGCTGGACCCTTGCTGCTCAGCAAATTAACCTTTGTCTCCATGTGGAGGCCCTAAGGTGGAATCCTGCAGAGGCTTATTGGGAACTAATTGTGATTGGCAAGAGGCTGTAAGTTGTGATTAAATGTGGACTTCAGTCCCGAACACTTGGACAGCCGGCTTAATGAACTGAACAGGGAGGGGTCACACCCAGGATAATGGGGATCCATCAAGATTCATCCGACTATACTTATGGGTGGCCCAGTTCGAAAACACTCCTAAATGGACAAAGAGTCTAAGTGTGAAATAGTTCATCCATTTTCCAACCCGTTTACTCTTTTTCAGGGTCTATTACAATAATGTCTGCAGTAAATGTATTAATAAAATAAAACAATAAATGTTGCAGCTTTTGGGAAACAGAGATCTTAAGCATTTGAACAATTAAGACATAAAAGTATATACAAATTGAAAAGTCATTTAACATTTAAGGGGGCAGCATTATGAAAAATTTATTTTATAATGGTTTTGCTACAGTGATATACATTCCTTTGGCCTCATTCAGAGGGCTAAAATTAAAAAGGTTATGTTTCCTCCCTCCCTTGTTATTCCATATTTTGTAAAAAAAAAAGTCAGCTCCAAACAGGTGAGTTGGATTTTTCTCGCCTTATGACTCATAAGGCAGAAACCCCTCCTCTTGACAATCCTGGCTCCTCCTACCCTTTTAGAATGTTAGCTCCTCCCTCTCAAACTACCTCACAGGTAAAACAAACTTAGCAAAAGCAGGTTGTTATCACAGTTAATATCTTTACGTTCAGTATATAGATAATCCAGTATATAGATAATCCAGTATATGGATAATCCAGTATATGGATAATCGAATATATCCATAGCGCTCACAAGCAGTTCCATTTTTAGTAGCAGTTATACCACCTTGCATCGCCTTTATGGGATGATCTGATGTGTTTATGATCTAATGCGATGCAACAAAAGGACAAAACAATGGACAATCGTCTTAAATGAACTATTTCTGAAGAGGTGAGAAGAGGTGAGGAGGAGAAGGAAGTGACTGTGGAAGTTTGTTTTCATCTCCTCCCTAAACACTCCATTTGTTGACATTTTTACATATTATATTGAGGGATGTGGAGTAAATGGATGCATAGAAGTTTACTTGAACTTTTATACATAAGACTGACGTTATCTTTCATTAGCATGAATAAGGTGCCATGAAGGCTGCCATTAAGTGTTGTTCGCTAAATTTTGACACATTTGGAGCTATGTTAGCATTTTTTGGGTTAGGTGGAGGGATGTAGTGGGGTTAGGTAGAGATAGGGGTTAGGGTAACGATCTAGACTTAATGACAGCCTTCATGATACCTTATTCATGCTAATGACAGGTGTCACGTCATAATAATGTCAGTGTAATGTATGCCTATATGTATAAAACTTCAAGTAAAGTGTTACTGTTTTATCTAAAAGAAATGATTGAGGTAGCAGTTTTAACTTTGTTTTATTGCTTTTATTTCCAAATCTGGTAAAGATTGGTAAAGCTCGGGTTTAAATAACAATGCATCAATGCTTTGACAAAAGAAAAACGACTGGCTGAAGGTGGCAAACAATTACCGTAGCATATCCATGTATTCAGTTGTCAAGAATGTGGCCTGTGTGTATCTATAAATATAACAGCTGAGAAAATGGAGGAGTGATTAGAGGGATTTGCAGAGAGATGATTCAATATAGGGTGCCTCTGTTCAAATATGCATGCCAACAAAATTCCATCTTTCATGCCTTTTTGCACTTGAGAGATCAAGGATCCCTCCCAAACCCACACTCAGCCTTTCTCCTGTCTTCTTTATGACTTTTCGCTCTGCTCTCCACCTTCTTCTACAGACTCTTCTGTCTTCTGCGGGAGATGCTGGATAATGACTTGTCATGTAAACTTTTGCATGTGTATCTCGATCAATCCGCATCCTATGCCCAACCCCCCTCCTCTCTGCCTTCTTCCTGCTTCCTCTTTTAGAACGTCTATCTTTTCGGAAGGTTGGACAGCCTGTTCGAATGCCTTATGTAATCTTAAGAGTCACTGTAGCGCTGAGGTACTTTTGAGTAAAGTCAACAAACTCATAAGACTGTGGCTGAATTGACACTGCGGCGCTTTGGGTGTTTTTCTACCCTGAGTCGATGGAGCTCATTAATTGAAGACGTTTCATCAAACAGAGGCATTGCTCGTGCTTCCCCAGCCATGGCTGCCAGAATCAGAATTAATTTCTGTTTCATGTTGTCTTCTAGCATCAACTTTATTGCCCTTTAAAAAGCTGCACTGACTATATTGGCAAATATAAAGCATGGTGTATTTTATTTTTTAAAAATCAGCATAAAACAGTAAAAAACAGGTTGTTGTTTCTTTTTTACTTGTATTGCAATAAAGTTGCGTTTGTGGCGACAAGGAAAACAGGCATGAAAACGAATCAGGTTTAAATGATTAGCAATTAAAACCTGTTAAAGTCATTGCCATTGTGTCTATGGCAAAGACATTTTACCAACAAAGGCATAGCTGTACTAAATGGTTTGCGTAAAGGCTGGACGGCATCACCAAAAATGTATATCACGGTATTTTTCAAAATTCTAACGATTTCACTGTATGTGACGGGGTTATTTTCTAATGCATAATCATGTGTTTACAGCATTTTCTACTGGTTGAGAGAGAAATTACTGCAGTAGATTGACTTAGGATGGTCTATTTTACTGTCATGATGAGTGAATATTGTAGAATAATTCCACACTAGTAGTAATACAAGTTTGCAACAGCAGCCCAATGGCTCTTTGCCTTGCTAGCTTAGCTTAGCATTAGCTTGATTTCTAGCTTCAAATGCTGCATACTCAGTGGTGTGGTGGTTTATTATGGTGAATAAAGTAACGTTTTGTTTGCAGCTCCACCAGGACTTATTTCCACATTATAAGAAATACAAATTGCGATCCTTTGCTCTCTTTGTTTGCGTATTACTGCCAAGCTGCTGACATGCTAAGCTAACCGTGCTTCTGTGCCCTTGAGTGTTGTTCTCCTGTAGCAGAGGCATGCGCACGGTCTGAAACGCGGCACAGCGTAGCATTCCAAAAGTTGTGTAATCAAATACACCGGTATGGCGGTGTATTAAAAATTCATATCCTAAGAAAAATATATACCGGTATTCGGAATGAACCAGTATACCGCCCAACTCTAGTTTGCGTGCATTAAATGCATCTATCCATCCACTTTCAGACCCACTTCTTCCTAATTTTCAGGGTCGCGAGGTGGTTTTCATACATAAAACCGTGTGCTAATTCGACAACTTATGCCAACAAATGTTGCAGTTGATCTACCAAGGATTGCATCCGAAACGGGCAAAATAACACAAGAAAACTATTTAGCACAATTGCATCCAATGAATGTGTAATCTGGGCACAAACAGTATAAATTTTGAAACCTTGAACTGATTTCTGTGGCTAATTTTGTGTATTTATTTAGCATGTTAAAAGGCAGGTTGTAACTGTCACAGCTTTACTCACAGATGGCAGGAGGTATTCTTGGGATAAGAAGAGAAAGGCAAACATAAAGTGATGACGAGTACAGATCATTTCAAACAACATATCCAAAACAAATTAATCAAAACTAATTACAACATTTGTTATATATATATATATATATATTTTTTTTTTTTCACATTTTCACCAGAGATATTTTCAATATTTTGTTTCTGCTGCTTATATTCACATTTGTTTCCTGTATTTCAAGAATGTGTTATATATAGAAAATTAGCTTCTTCGTCAAACCTGCAAATTTTTATTTAGTTTTTGCAACCAATCCAAACAATCTCTAGGTTGCACAGTATGCAAGACCTTTCATTACATGGGGCGGTATTCACCACTTTTTCACCCTTTGTAATTTTTGCAGCTAATATTAATAAATCACCCGCAACAGGCAGACAGACACGTGCAATCTATTTGTGGGTGCACCCAATTCAGTGCTCGTATTTGATCTCTCAGTAAATCCACCTCTAAGTACCTTATTATCCTGATTATCGGCTCAACTTTGAGTGCAATAAATAAACAAAACACTGACAAAAGAAAATGTCATCTTTGTTTAAACAGCGAGCACAAAATGAAGTACAATTAGTTACAAACATGAAATCAGCAATAATCTTAAACGTATTTTACAGCATAATTTCATGTATTGTGAAAAATAGCTATAACAACTAACTAAATAATTTTAGAATAAACATTTATTATTAACCAAAATGTTATTTACAAGTTTTTTAATCACATCAAAAATAAATAAATAAATATCCTAGTCCCTGCCTGTTAATATGTATGTCTATATTATTTATACTTTATATATTATTTTTTCTATTCATATTTATATATATCCTCTATTATTGTATTTTTTTTTATTGTTTTATGTCCTTCATTGCACAATGTTTTGGGTGTCTTGGGTCTTCTGTGTGTTGCCTAATGTTGTCTTTTTTCTTGCACTTTATCTGAGCTGTAATGACAGTAAATTTCCCCACTGTGGGATCAATAAAGCTACCATACTCTGCAATGTTACAAAAACATTAATCAGTGACATAAATTATTTGAAAGACAATAACAGAGCAAGATGTGGTAAATTATATTTTTTTAAATGAATGAATGAAATGTTACAAAACCATTAATCAGTGATTAAATATTATGATTTAGTAAATTATTAGAAAGACAATAACAGAGCAAGATTTAAAAAAATAAAAAAATAAACATGTATAAGCAGGAATCAGAATGTAGCATTTTCCAAAATGTAAATAAAGCAGAATTTTGTTTGCTTTTTACATCTGGTCGAATATACCAGAAAAAATCTTGAAGATCATTTACATATGCAGTCCCTTGGCAGAGTTGCTAGCAGTCTGTCATCATGCTAGCAACTCTTAGATCACACCTTAGCTACAACCAAAGAAAGAAAATCCAGAAATGACCCGAAAGCAAAAGCAATAAGAATAAGTTTGACTTCTTTCCAGAGTTCGTCTTTGTTGTGTTGCTTTAGTTTATTGATACCCTGGGGCCGCTGAACTCGAGAATTCCTTTTAAGAGAGCATTAGTCTGATCAAAGTTACAATATGCCAGAGCTATCACGGCTCACTCACAGTGTAAGGAAGTGTAGAGCAAATCTAATATTGACTCTTACTTCCCATTGTGTCCCTGTGAAAATAACCTTCCGATGTAAGACTCAAGTATTCAGTCCGCAGGGTAAAACAAACCAGGAATAGAGCTTAGACAAGTCACTTATAGCTCAGAGCATTCCAGATTTTCGCTTTCTTTCTTTCTTTTTTTTCTAATTCTGAAATATTGCGAGAGATCCTGAAGAAGAGCTGGTCTCAGTTCCCCTAGTAATGAGGGAGTTGACTTTGTTACTCTTTTCCTAAAACAAATTGCTCCAAGCATGCCTTTCGCTTAGCCTCCAGAGCAAAACGCCAAGGATAGCACCAACACTGGCAAAAGAATAAAAAAAAAAAACATCCTAACAATACAAGATAGTCTTCCTCCTGCTACTGGCCTGGAGGCATCTGCAGGAAATATTATAGGATACACATCTCTAATAAGGCAGTTTTAGGACACGCTGACTACACACACAATTTCTGCATTCCTGCTCTGCAATAAAGCCAAAAAAAAGTATCATTTATTCACTGTTATTACACACGGAGGGACCATTTCTAATAAAGAAATTGGAAAAGGAAAAGAGAAAACCGTAATCCTGTTTTCTGGAGTAGTGTCATAAATAGTAGGAAGAATCGTCACAAACGAACCCAAAACTTGCACCAGAAGCAGAATGATTTATCACCACCTTTATCGGCTTCTGTTGTTGAGCAGTTGTCAGCTTGGCCAGCCAAATGGCTGATTAAAATGTATGTGTGGCCACTCTAGAGTGAAATGAAAGCTCCGACTGTGGTAGAAGATGGATTCATGTGGCAGAGCACATGGTTTAATACAGCGTAATGTTATTGACATGCTCCTATGCTTTATTATTTCTCTGCTCCTTCTTCGGCGTGATATACAATTGCGTTTTCCACACATATGGCAATTTGACAAATGTCCGACATAGAAATGACACAAATGGCATGTCATTTTTTATATCTTCAACATGCGATGTAGATTTTTACACCCTTGTGCACTTTGTCATCTTAAATATATTCTATTCAATAGGGATGTAACGATTAATCATAAGGCAGTTAAAAATCGATTCATAGGTATCACGGTTGATATCAAATTTCTGAAAATTGAATCGCAGTACTTTTTTATCCACAAGTGTAGGCGGCGGGCGGAGTCTGCTAATACTTTCTTTCTGGCCGCCTTCTACACTTAAATATGTTAATAAATGATTCCTTACCCCTTTAGCACCAAAAGAATATCTGTAAAATTACTTGAATATCTGTAAAAGTCACGTTTTTCTATTAGCTCTGTCTGCTAGCATAGCTTCTCTTCTTCACTGCAAGATATCTGCATGCCAACCGACCACTGTGTTACCAGCGCCCTCTGATGGTCCAAACAAATATGACGTAAATCAGTGTAATCACGTTTTTTTTTTTTTAAAGTCCAATTGTTAAGGCACAAAATACATTTTCAGTTGCACTTTTAAAAGAAAAAGAACTATTATGCAGTTTTGCATTGTTTATTATGGAACCAGAATTTAAATTAATAGGCTTCATTTTCATTTGTATTATTCCTTTATTTATTTCATTCAAGATTTATTTTTAGTTAAATTGCATTGTTTTGAATAGTTTATCAAGGAATTCTTTTGACAATGAAAAATAAAAGGAAAATAATACAGTATTTTCTAGTTTTTCAAAAATTGTCTACAGTCCCATTTTGTAAAATAAATCGTGAGAGAATCGTATCGTGAACCCAGTATCGTGAATCGAATCGTATTGGGAGTTGAGTGAATCGTTACATCCCTACTATTCAACGTCGCGCTGGAAACATGCAGATGCTTTCTGGAGGCTCAAACAGCTGAGTCACTTAAATCTATGAAATGAGCGGCTTTATTTGATGATGTTTCTGTACCGTTTCCAGACATTCAAAAAAAAAACAAAAACATGATATATTAACTTACAGAATAAATTACTGTTCTAACAGTTGGCTGCAAAACAAACACTGGTTCAATCGTATTTTCTAGCAGCCCAAAAAATGCTTCCCGCTGCTGAATCTGAACCACAGAACACAATTCTTATTCAGAAGGAATAATGAGAACTAATTTCACTCCAACATGAGTAATATTCTTTGCCGCTAAATGACATTTGCAATTTAAGAAATGATTTACGGCCATACGTAGATATGAATCTTATTAAGGCTATGAGGTTTAAATATGGACCAATCCTAATCAATCCTTATCTTAAATCAGTCACTTAAAACACAGTTCCCCTAATGTAGGGGTTACAAAAGTTGGGATTCAAGACAGTTTCAGTGTTAAGGGTTTGTGTTGATGTTTTCTTTCCAAATATAGCCTTTAATTTTGACCGGGAATCAAAGACAAAACACAACACAGCCCAATTACCCAGGTTAACAACATTTGACATACAATAGACCAGGAATGGGATAATTTAATTAAAGTGGTGGGCCTCAAAAATGTGAGCGTATGATCTGAGGGACACATAATTAATAGGTCAATGGCCATATAAAGGACCTTATTTGGGGAGATAGTATGATTTATAAAAAGTAAGAAAACTATTCTTGTGTTCGCTGGAATTGGTGGCAGGAGTGTTTTTGAGCACATTTTAGTGATGTACCCCGAGGAAAAATTTGCGATTTATCAAAAACACATAATGTAATTGTCAAATAAATTCAGATGACAAAAAGTAACAAATTAACAGTCAAAAACATTTTGATGTCGCAATTAATTTTGCGCAAGATTGTCTAAAACATCATCAATATACGAGGCAGAGTATTATTTATGGTCTTAAAATCATCCTAGTCCATTCCCCAAGCTCATAAAATAATATTTTTGGCAAAAAGAAACAATTATTGCGTGAATATAGTCCCCTAAATAACATTAACCCCTAATTTTATGACAAAATAGAAATTTGGAATGGACTTGGATGATTTCAAGACCTTAAATAATACTCTGCCTTGTATATTGACAATGTTATGAACAATCTAATGTTTTTGACTGTTAATTTGTCACTTTTTGTCATCTGATGGCCAAAATAGATTGCAAAGTGACTCAAATTGTTTTAATGAAGATGTGTCTCATTCTTCTTGACATTTTGATATCAAATATGACATAAACATTTTATTTGGTAATTACCGGTAAGTGTTTTGGATAAATCACAGAAATCGTCATTAGGGTACATCACTCAAATGAACTCGAAAACACCCCTGCCACCAATTCCAGAAGAAAAATTTTCTCACTTCTTATATACTGTATCATATACTGTATACATACATTTAAAAAAATACAGTTGTGTTTTGTTCTACCATGGGGGGAAGTATCCGATTATTTTCTTGTGCTGGCCACAGAGATATAACATTCTAGTTATGATTTTGAAAAGAGACCAGTCTGAGCATTAATACAGCAAAGAATAAAGGGTTTCTGTGTAAAAAAATGTGTGAAAAAATGAAAATCACTGATTTCTCAGAATATTAAGGTTTTTGTCGTTTTTCTCTTTGTCTCAAGGCGACTCTTTTCTGCTTTTGTCATGGAAAATGGCACATCACATTTTTCTGTAATTTAGTAAGTCTTTATTGAGTTATTATGAGTTATTTTAGGGGTCGCTGTCACAGAGTGAGCCGTGACGCTCACACTACAGGTAGTGAGCACACTCAGCTAATGCCGGCAGCTTAACATCTGTTGACTTGTTGCTACTGCCATCATCATTCCATTCATCTGTCTGTTATCACTGGTCTGGTTCCTGGTTTCAGTATGCTTGTGCATCCTCTTCAATAACCATGTTACCAGTTAAACTACTTCCACTGTGCAGGGAAAGGCCTACCAGCATTTGTGTTGTTTGTTTGTTAGCAGCTAACTCACCACCATTTTGACAGCAGCACTTTCAGGTTTGCAGGAAACCAGAGGGACTAAACCAAATCATGTAAATAGGGGTGTTTGGTGGCCTGACGTCATCGTCAACAAAGACTCTGATTGGCTTTCGTCATGTGAAACAGTCGCAGCAGTTCAATATTTTCAATTCTTGCGGATATGCATAAAATCGGGAGCGCGCTCGCACGGCCAACGTGCTTGACGTGCGGATCGGACCACAGGAAAGATTTTGTATCTGTGACACATCTATCATTGACTTTATATGTAATCTGGACGTACGGACAATTCGGGTTGAATGCAGCATTACAGGTATTAACTGCCTATAAATGACGGCCCAGCCTCAGTTGGAGAGAGGAACGCTGAGCGAGCAGAACTGATAAAGCTGACAGCAAATCAAACTGAGGGTAAAGTAGATATGTTCAGGATTTGCAAAATGTAGCCTGGCATCCAAATGCCCTTTGCTTTTGTGCTTGCTCAGTTTCTAGTTTACTGTTTTGGGGATTGACTGTAAATACGTTACACCAGCCAAAGAAGAAAAATAAATAGAAAAAGTTTAAACTGAATTGTGCTCTCAGGTCTGTCTGTTCCCTCCGCTGCTGGTCATCCTACTACAGCCGCTTTAAGTTATTCCGAAAGCCGCATGGGTTCCCCGGGCTACCAGTTGTCCATGTCTGCGATAGGCCTAATGTGTTTTCATAGTACAAAGCAAACATTTGTTGGTAATTCCTCATATTACTATTCACGATACATTTATTTGGGCCAATATTGAAAAAACATATCAATATTACAACTATCTCCAACACAGTATTAGCATACTTTCACAGCTCTTTTTTTCCTACACTGGGGTCTTAGCGCCGGATATTAGCTTCTATGCAACACTGCTCCCTCAGACACTTTAAAATGGGCACGTCTATGCTACCATGGGAACCATCGTATGCCTTTAACCTCTTAAAACCAGTTGAAGTTACATGTCACTACTTCGCAGTTTGTCAAACATGTCAACCTTCACAAGCGTGTGTTGGAAGTGCTTTTAATTCTATATGCAGCTTGTATTTTGCCTCTCATTCCTACTACTAACTATTACATAGTCTTAGTTGAGCTGCCATTGTCATTTAGGTTGAGTATCCCTCTAGGTTTACCAGGAAAGATTAAATGTTTTTACATATTCATTTCCAATATAACCTAAAGTCAACTAATGCTAGCGTTGTTGCAAATTAGCACAGAGTGTTTCCATATGAGTGTGTGTGTGTGTGTGTGTGTGTGTACGTGATGTTGAATGAAAACTACATCTTTCCAGATTGCTACAGCTGTTTAGACTGTGAGTGAAGAGTGCAGTGCCAAGACTGTGAGTCTGAAAAGCCATTTCGCATCCAAACACTGCATTAGCAAAACCTTGATGCCATCCATCTACCCCGAGGCCTGACGACTATTCATTTATTTATTTTTTTATTTATTATAAAATGAATCCTTTTAACAACCCTAATCAGAGACTGCAAGAGCCAACTGAACAGCATGTGGTGTGACAGGAAGTAGAGCGAAGCAGATGAAATTAGAGCTTTAGGTAAAAGAGCAGGAGGATGATGTAAGATGACATTCCCATAGCAAAACTGCATTTTTTTGGGCTGTTGGTGAGGCACAAAAACAAAGAAGATAAACACTCTTATTGGAGAGCAGGTACTTTAAAGGTCCCATATGATGCTATTTTTCACCAATCTCCATTTGTTTTAAGAACCCCAAAAACATAGTATTTGAGGTTTATTTTTCCAGAGTTTTAGCCTCTTAAAAGTCACTTTCTGATTAACTCTACACAAACAGGGTGATTTGTGGCCTACTTATGCATATTCATGAGGGGCGTGTCTATAAACGGGACGCTGACTCCCTCCTCCCCACACAGTGACGTAGGGCCAGTGGACGGCACGCCCTAATCCCACCCACTCCGTAGCCGAGCTCAGGCTACTTTTTAAATACGAGTCAGAGCGTGGGGGTGGGGCATTCACCTGTACATACATAGACTGTAGAAAATACATACATAGCACTGCGTGAAGGACGCTGAAATGCTCACCTTCGTAGGCGTGTCTGTTTACATGTCAATCATGGCAGAGAGCTTCCTGGAGGCGTGGCTTCTCCAGCTCAGTGCCGCGTCAAATTTGTTATCAAAGTGGGAACATGTCATCAAATTGGAGTGAGGTGTTTGGGCTCACCCTGCAGTAAGAAAGGAGCAAATCACCCTCTAACTAACGATTGAGGGAATCAATGAAAAAAACAACACTTTGTGCATGTGTATGAAGCCCTATTAGCACTTTATGATGTTTAAAGCACAGTAAAGTCAATTTAACATGGACCCTTTAAAGTTGGAAGAGTGAAAAAAGTTTTACTATATAATGATGAACATGATCAATCTTGTCAATGTATAATGACAGCATGATTGATCACTTCCCCCCCACACCAATTTTGGTGTATGACTTGGCTATATTTATCTGAAACTCAGATGAAAAGACTGATAACACTCCTTCAACATTAAGTGAAGTTGTTAGAAAGAAGTGAACTCCCATAAAACTACTTTGATTTACAGTAGGCATTAATTTCCTGCCCTTCACACTGATCCAGTGACCAAAAACTCATCAAAAAGCAAGCCTTGACATTATTAATACCCCTCTCGCCAATGCTGCCATGAGTCAGAGAAAGTTCTGGAGACAATACTTTGCGGGAGCACTCGCATTGTGATAAAAGAGAGAGAACTGTGGCCTGGCTGATCTATTTTGGAACAAGCTTGGATGAGCGCGTCACTCCCTCAGTGAGCTAGTGATCTGATTTTTTTTCTCTGCTGCATTTTTCGCTACAATGCTTGGGCGAGCATCCAAAGGAGCAACGTACTGTCTCAAACACAAGATAACACGATGACAGAATTCAAGCTTAAGCAATATAGTTTACCAAATACACCCACAAAATAGATATATGCGTCTTTCTTATATGGTTCACACACAAGTGCATTCGTATAATGGTTAGGAAGATGTTGCTATGCAACCAGTGCTACGGCTTAACTCGAGAAGATAGTTTTCTGCATAAAACTGACATCTTTAAAGCCTAGAGCAAAATGCAGAGCATACACACATCACACTTGCTGAACATTAGCTACTAGCAAACTTACAAATTAGGGAGGTAGCTCCATGTTAGCTTCCTAATGTCTCTTTACTACAGCATAATAAATGCCAAGAGGGGGGCATTAGCTCATATTTTATGTTATTTCTTCAAAGTGATGGGTAAAACCCTTGGCGTTTGTGCCCAAAGGCCAACCATTGGCTGGTCTGTGGTTAACAATGAATATTTATAAGGTTATAGATTTGACACAAAAAAGCACATGTATTGCTTAAAGATACACCACCAAGTGTATGAAGGAAAGATGGGGGTTATTTCATGAAAATACAAAAATGTATAGTGTAATATTATTTGATATTTAGTACTTTCATGACATTCTTTAACACAGAGCCATATAATGTGCTTTGTGGGGGCCCAATGCACTGACATGGAGTGATTCCTAATCTATTAAATGGTACTGCTACACTCTATTACACTCAACCAGTTTAACAGGCTAGAGTTATTACTAGGGATGTCCCAATACAACTTTTTCACTTCCGATATGATACCGATATTGCAGCTTTGCCAATACCAATATGGATTCGATGTGATATCAGCACGAATCACACACACTTTTATTGCTTATTTTGTAGTGTGGAATGTTAGAAAAGGCTTGATCAAGCAATATTACTCAAACAGAGAACAATAGTCAACATAATAACTAAAGTGTTCTACAATTGAATAAAAGAAATAAAAAACGAATTAGGAAAATAAATAAATAAAATCGGAAAATCTGGAAATTTGAATCCGATATTCATTTTCAGGCTAATATCGGACCTATATCCAATATCGATATTGGATCGGAACATCCATGAGACAAAATATACAAAACACATTAATGTAATGTACTTTCATTCATGTTCATATCCAGAAGACAAACATAAAAGCTTCAGCCTCTACAGATGCATGTGCAATTACAGATTTGAAGATGATTATCTCTATAGTTAAAGACAGTCAGTTCTAGTAAAGCTTCTCTTGGTTTTCTGAATGAAGTTGTGGCCCTTGTTTTCCTACTGTGACCTTGTGTAAAGCATGTAAAGAATGGTGCTTTCCCAGGAGACGCCTTTGTTCCCCCAGTCCTGGTGTTCTACAATAATAGACTCAGCTTAATTACAGGCTATCTGCGTGAAACAACCAATGATCATCAATTAAAACAGTGGGGGGAGAGAGAAAACAAATGACCTCCCTCACCCTTGCTAACACACAGTGTGCACGTAGACATGCAGGTTCTATGAAGCACCCTTTCCCCTGAGGATGGATCACACCGAGGTAAAGTTCCTAAAATGTTGCTATTATTTCGCAGACTAAAGTCCCCTGGGTGAACTTGAGGAAGTCTAATCTTTTTTCCCTTTTTCTGCACCCTTGGGCGATGGAAGCACAGCGTGTCAGACAGTGTTAGGATCCTGATCAGGGCTGGCCAGGAGTGAATGTGTGAATATCTATACCAGGTCATCTCAAACTGGGGTATGTGTGGTTCAATGTGGAATCCAAACTTAAATACAGATATAAGCAATAATGCAGATGTTTTTTGTGCTTCTGTTACTTGAACATATTCTTCTGCCTTCAACATCCTCTATTCATACCTAACCTGTATATAACCTCTCCAACTTTGCACCAAAACAAAGCATTTTTTTAAATGGAATATGTTTCTCCTGCACCTTGGGAAACTTCACATATTCTGAGATTTTGTGGATGTTGTTAAAAAAAAACAACCAGTTTTTGAACGTGATGAGAAAATGAATACAGAGCTTCAGCAAAATGCCCCAAGGAAACCAAACCAACCTGGGAAGTCAAAGCCACTGACACACACACAGCCTAATGGATTTGTGTTTTGTGCATCGGGGTGTTACAGATGCTGTTGGAGGCGTAGCTTAGAGCTACAAAGGCTATGGAGATTGCAAAAAGTGTACAAAGACTACAGTGAACTTATAAAAGTTGCAACCTTATTGTGAGTTTTGCACAATAAGAAGTGGAGGTTTTCTATTTCTTAAGGGAAAAATAAGCCAATTTCCAACATTGGATATTGCAGGGAGAATTATTTTCTGTGGTGGTCTTCCTCCAACACAACAAAGAACAGTTAGTGATGGAATTCCTGCCATAATCAGGTGTTATTTATAAAGAAGAAGCATGTGTTTCTATAATAGGGATGAGGCTGACACTGTACGAAATGATTAAAGCGGTAAAGTATCAATCAGGGGGAAAAAGAGGCATCAATACTTCTTATTTAAAAACATAAAACTTAAACACAAGTGGGGAATACATGTGTTGTTATAGTATTCATGGATGTATGAATACAAACAAACAAACAAACAAACAAACTTGTGCTTAGTTAACTAATGCTATTTATATTAGAGTCCAGCAGTAGTCAATATTCAGAAAATGATAGATGGGTATATGGGGATAGATGGGACTAATTATTCATGGATAAAAATTAGGGCTGGGCATTTTATGGAGTTTTCTATTTTGGCGATATAGAAAATTACAATATTGTCTATATATTGCTTTCGCTACTTCTCAGAACAGCAAGAAAATCACAATAAGATGGATTTCTGAGTGCGTCCTAACCCAGACCTTCCCCTAAACAAACCACAATACAGAACTCACTCACAAGTGCTGTCCCTTACAGGAGAAAAAGCAAAAGTGGAACATATTGTGCAGCCTGTGTGGCATTTTGCAACAGCACATTTAACCCAAAATTGTCTTTCTGTTAAGACTTTGAGTTGAAAATATTTAGATTGTTATTTCTTTTTTCATAAAAAATAAATAAACATTGAGATTCATATTGTCTATCGCCAATTTGAGAAAAAAAATATTGAGATATACGTTTTGGTCCATATCGTCCAGTACCTCTTTCTATATCTGGATTATTTTAAATGTATTAAAACATGTTCTTTAGAAAACTACAATATCAACAAATTTCAATTCTTAGACCTTCAAGAGTGATGGATGGATGGATGGATGGATGGATGGATGGATGGATGGATGGATGGATGGATGGATGGATGGATGGACGAATGGATATCGAAAACTATACCCACTAAAATTAAACATAAATCTAAGTGGGTGACATAATAATAATAATAATAATAATAATAATAATAATAATAATAATAATAATAATATCAATATCACCTGATTAATTAAATTATTGACAGTAGTTGCTGTAATTAAGGATGCACCAATTTTCACCTTTAAAATAGCTGTTCAATATTTAAATTGTTTAAATTAATTACATATTTCAATTGCCTGTCCATACCACACAATGTGATCATTTGGTTAAATCATTATTGTATTTCTAGGTCTGTATGCTGCACATATAACATAATGCATATTTCACTTCCATAACACAAATTGACTGAGATCATTGATGTGAGCTGATCTATCCAAAAAGCATATATTATGACAGCACAAGTGCATAGTGTGCACAGTTGTGTATGGGAGTGGCAGAGTGCATGGCTCCTTTCACTGCAGCTTAATCAGCATGCAGGCGGAGGTGTGAGGCAGAGCTGTGATTGAATACAGAGGCTGCGGGCCTCGGCACTGCCTTTAATCTCCCCTCCCCATTTAACTTGGCCTCTGTGCTGCTGCTCCGACGCGGCTCAGCTGGGGCATAAAGGCACCCACACATACACACACTCGGCCACTTCAGCCAGGCTTCTCCCAGTCGTATCCGTCTTCTGATGTGTTTGTCCTTCTGCTGGTTTGTCCTCGCCGCTCTGTCTTTCTCCACTTGTTTTTTTCCCTTATCTTTCTTTCATCCAATATCACTTTGTTTGTACTCTGCCTGCATAATTTACCCTTCGAATAGATTTGGGGGAAGAAAAACTATGTATATAATTGTGGCTACACGAGCATCTAACTGTTATTGATTCCTCGGTGAAGTTTTTCTTTAAAGATACATGCAGCTTTAGAGTGTGTCAGCACTAATTTAAATGTGCAATTTATCTTTCTTTCCCCACAAAAAGCAGGACATAATAGATTGCATATAATGAATGGGTGTTATCCATGGCAACTGTTTGGGATTAGGGTGCAGAAGCGTTTATCTGGAGCTCTAAAGCCTTTAGGAGGATTTGTGGCCATCCTATTGCAGTATCAGCCTCATCCTTTTGTAGGACTTTGAGATAAACTCTGTAGTGGTGCAGTCATTCCATTGAAAATTCTGTTTTAGACATTTTGGGAGATGTGAGGACGTCAGGAGGGTGGTGCCATTATTCTACCAATTGAAAACCTGAGATGTTAGTTTAACCCTCCTATTATCCGTAATTTGTCCCCATTCAATGATTGTCATTCAAACAACGATAGATACCTTTTTTTTTTTATATACGTATTTCATGACTTTTCATAATTTGGTGGGTACAATTGATTAAGCAGAACATTATCATGACGATATTTTTTCAATATGCTAAAGACATCTTGCACGCATTGGTGTTCCTCTGGGGTCGATTTGACCACAAGCTGTTTTAGCTGTGTAAAACATGTTTTTTTAGGTGTGTGACCTTACATCCCAACACCTGCAGGCGCAAAGTTGACACTTTTGAGTTGATACATGACACGGGGAAAGGAAGGTTCACTGTCGATGAGGTTTTGGAACAGCTCTTTCACAGTAAAAGTGACGTAGTGTCTGAGAAAGAGGACTTTATAATGAATAACCCCAAATATGATACAAAAACAGGGATAAATGTGTGATTGTGTGAATGTGACCCCAAATTACAAAATATATTTGGATGAAAATTTGGATGAAATATTTTGAGAAGATTTAGATGAAAACTGATAAATTAAATATATATATAATAAATATATAATAAATATATATATTTATTAAATAAATATAATAAATTAATTATAATGAAAAAATAACAGGTCAATGTTTCATTATCAAGGAGTTATTTATGTATTCAACAAAGTGCCTGACACCAAAAACTCTGTCAACAATTTTCTGAAAATCATTTTCTGGAGGCAAATATCCCTGGGGCCAAATTGACCCCAAGGGTAAAATGTGTTGAGGATAATAGGAAGATTAAGTAAAGGAGGTACACATGTGTTCATATGTTAGATGTTTTGCATTTCAGATGATCAATAACCTGCACCAAAAACACTCCCAAGATGCAATCCAAAGCAGACATCATGATGGACAAACTGCGCTGTTGGATGCAGGAAGTATAGGCATCGACAAAAGGTAATATTTCTCTCTAAAGGGAATAAAAGTCTGTCAGCCCAACTTGGGATAAAAGAGATAAAAAAAGAGAGCAGCAACACATCACAGCCTCTACTCTTCCTGATGACTCTTGATTTTTTGGCTGCTCTTCAGGTGAGCCGTTCCTGCAGGAAAATGCATCAATAAGTAATAAAACTCGAAAGCGGCATAAAAAATGTCCAATGGCATGTCATTTTTGGCATTTGCTCTCAAATGTGAAGGACAATCTGTACGAAAAAGCCCTGGTTTTATGCATGAGCAACTTACTAATGGAAGATAATAAACTAATGCTTGTCATTTACTGCACCCAAATCTTTCAAAAAAGTACATCAGAATGACTAAAATAAGAGTTTAATCAGTAAATTGAAGTCCTGTGAATCCATCATTTTAACTATCCTCTCCAATGTGTGAAGGTTGCATGTAAGGCCTTCATTTTCTGTGGTCGTCATGGCAAAACGAACCAGATAAAATGTAATTTACGTTCTGAAGCAAAAAAAAATTAATCCAACGTCTCTCATTTTTGTCCTCTCTTTGTTTAAAATGTGGCCCAAAACATGACAGGGAAATGCCTCACATGAATGTTTTGGGGCAATATCACGCATATACACGCTGTTTTTCATCAGAAAACGGGTGATTGAATGTTTAGAAAGTGTGACAAAGGACAAATCTATTTTCAAATCTCTCGCTATATGTAATAGATTGAATAGTTACCATGCAATCCTGTGACTGAAAATGAATTCAGAGCTTAATCTGAAGTGTGTTTTAATGTATTGGGATGATCAAGCATTTCAGATCATTATGACAGGTTTAGCTCATTATGTATTAGTATAATTGGTGCACAATTCATATTCATTCATATGAGGCAATGTGGACAAAATGCCTTGCCCAAGGACACAACGACAATGACTTGAATAAAGCAGGATTCGAACCGCCAACCCTTTGGTTATTGGACGACTACTCTACCACTGATTGCTTCAATTTTAGTGTAGAACATCTGAAGCATATAAAATGGTACATTAAAACATGTACTGTAGTTAATTCTTAACCCTATTTAGCATGTTTGGTATAATTTATGGAAGTTTAATAACTAGTAATGTCAACTAAACAGGGAAATGGAAATAAAATGTAAAAGCGTAACGTGACGCAGAAATGAGTAAATCCTGAAACAGAATTTGGCAAATTTTGAAATGTTCTCAAAACTGCATTAGTTTGCCCCTTGAATTCAATTCAACTTTATTTATATAGCGCAAATTACAACAAAAGTCATATCAAAGCGGTAAATGTGTTAGGGTTGTAGGTTGAAAATAGGTTACAACCACTTTTTACTTTGTACAAATGCAAAATTGATGAATACAAACTAAATTGAAACAAACATAGCAGAATGCATGCACAACTAAACACTACTGTGTATGGACAGAGAAATCTAGGGTAGAATATGCATATTCCACTACACATTGTGGGCCATAGGTAACTCAGACCTAGTGTCTTTGTCTCATGTTTTGGTGAAAAAAAACAAGGTTTTTGAGCCCAAAATCATCTTTCTGTGCTTGATTAGAGTGTCAAAGCATCAAAAGGAACACATACAGTGAAGAAGTCGACAGATGCTATTTTACACAAAATTTGCATTTTTTTTCTTTTTCGTCCCTGTCTGTCAAAGTCTCGAGTAGAAATACAGAAGTAATGGAGATCAGTAGAGGGTCTGTAAGAGACAGAGAGCAAATCCAGTGGTTGGAAATGAGAGAGCGCAATCAGGCAAAAAGACAAAGAGAGACAGAAATCCATAGAAAAACAAGTGAGGGAGGTCGCACGGTGACACAAGTCATCAAGTCAAATTCATCAGCCCTCTCCTGTCGCCCTGCGCTCCTTTGTAGACGAGCTGAAATGATTCCACCATCTGAACAAAAGCACTTTGTTCGAATGGTGAACAAAATCCACCATCTGAACAGGGCAATGGTCGCTGCTGACAGCTGCCTGACAATGAGACAACTACATCCAACAGGAAGCACGCAGCTCATCTCGTGTTCCACTGTTGTTAAACAGCATTCACTCATGTACACACACAAATGACGGAGAGGCGTTCGGCTGCTTGGAAAGTGGGATACACACAATCAGGAATGTAATCGGATTAAACAAATATACACAAAAAGCGAGAGAAAAGGGGAATTTATCCCTGTACGGTTTACGATTTCAAGGTTTATTTTTCAATGGGATAATTCTGTGTCTGCATGAAGTCTGCTGGAGGGAAAGCAGTTCTACCAACTGTATATGCTGATATCCTTGCTCTACATTTTTTGTTTTCTATGAAGTTCTGTGTTGAATTAGATAATGCAAACCCTGTTACGGGAGTAAAACACAAAACAAATAAAACAATGATGAATTTACTTAGAAGACGACACTTTTGTGCATTGCACCAATTGCCTGCAATACCACAGAGGATTCTACGTGCAGTGCAGTTTTGCATTAAAAGCCCAGTGAAAAAAAGCTTACTTAGTAACCAATAGTAGCTAAAACACCTCCCTTAAAACATATTACAATAATGCAATTATCCATTGTGATTCATTAACATGATGCACGACTGTGTAGTACACAATGCAGGCTATCTTTGAAGCTGAAATGAAAAGAAAGCCCAAGAACTAGAACTCTCACAGCATATTAACCACCAATGGGAAAGAGAGCATTAATAGATGTATTCCCCAAAGGCCTTTTCTTTTCTATGTAATTGGGTTACTTAGCAGTTACTCCAATCTTTTAAGCGTAGCCATTTTATTCTGCTAAGCTTGAGACATCAGGCTTGTTAAAAGCTGCTCATTTATCAATATCCAGGACACAACTCCACCACATGTTGGACGCAATAGGAAAGCACAAGGCGAGCGTGATGGTAAAGGAAAGAAAATGGCAAATGATTGAGAGAGGAATATAAAGGTTAAAAAGTAGATAGCTGGTTGAGAGAATGTGTTTAAATGCCAGATGAGTGATTTTCTTTAGTGGTATTTGAATATCTATGGGTTTAAGGCAAGCTTTTAAATATTCTTGCAAATTCTGATAATCTAACCCACGCCCGCTTGAGGTGACATTTTTGATGCGTGTAAACCGTGTCAGACTAATTATGAGATTAGCAGAACTTTGCGAGTTCTTTCCTTATTTTTGTCTTCACAGTGCCACAACAATGCAGGGATGCTAATGTGCTCCTAAGAAGAATCTGCAGAAAAACCATTATGAGCTAGAGGAGAAAGAAATACAGGATAGGATAGAAAGAAAAATAAAAAAAACATGACACAAATCGAACACAAAGAAGATCACAAGAAAAGAAAAAATCAGAAAGTAGACAATGTCATCAACCTAAACTGTCTGATTCAACGCATATCTCGCACTCATATCTGAGAACTGCCTTTTATTTATTGGGTTCACTTTCATTTGATTGTCAGAGCATCAATCACAACGACACTTTCCATTGAGTAGAGTGTAACTGGGGGTTTCCACTGGATACGTCTCCGCTGCGCCACGGCACCGATACGGTTTTGCTCCGCTGTCCGCCGGTTGCGCTTTGAGTACGCCACGGTGCACTCCGGTTGGACGACTGTGACGTCACAAGACAGACGAGTTCTCACGATATTTATATAATCATGCGAGAACGCAGTTAAATGTATGTGTTATAAACGCAACAATAAACAGGTCAGTGTTCCTAACGTAGGACAACAAGAAGGTCGGACTCTCTGGATTTGTCAAAGCCACATTTTTTAGCAACAGCCAACAGAGAAGAGATAAAGCTGCACCATTAAAACATGAACTAAATCAAAGTTGCTGCAGTTTACAGTGCAGTTACAGTATGAGAGGAAACAATATAGTGAATGTGATCTTGTTTTTACACTTTATGATGCTTTGGCGATGTAGTTACTTGAAATATAGTCTGAAGTGTTTTATTTTGAAAAGTATTTATTGCAGAGTACATGCTTAATTTCCTGTTTAGCGTCATTTGCTCTGTGCTGATTGATGCGTCGTGGTCTGGTGTCCACCAGAAATAGAAGACCTGCGTATATATCTGGCAGAGGGCACCGGACTGTCGCAGCTGGGAAGGAGCAGACACGCACCGCAGCGTACCCGGTGGAAATTAACACGTAGACTAAAGTGGAAACCTATCAGCTCCAGTGGCGCGGCGGAGACGTAACGCAGCGGAGCCGCATCCAGTAGAAATTGGGAGTAAAACTATAGAACTACATATACAGGAAAACTAAAACTTTGCAGACGGATGAAATTCAAAAATAAATGCCCACACTTTTCTTTTAGTTTTGTGAATATCAAAGGAATAAAGGGCACATGATGTTGATTGAAAAGCTGCTTTTTAAAGTTGAAATATCTTTAAGTAACACAGCTCTGTTAAAAATCTCAAATTAATCATCGAAGCTCTAAATTACTCATTGCAACAGTTAAGTGTACCTGGCTTGTTTGAAATTAAATGAAATAGCTTGCAATCCATCTTTTTTTTTTTTGCTTTGCAGAATGTGATTAATCGTTCTAAGTGTGATATCTATCTAATCTCTCTAAAGAAAAACATTCAAAATTGTTGCAGTGCTCATTTTTCATTTTTAATGACAAACCTCTGAACAAGATTTTTTTTTTTTCAAGAGAATAACTCGAGGGAACTACCTGAGAGAAGTCCCCCACATAGTTAAAGGTAAACTTCCATACCCATAATTCTCCTTGAGACAAGCACCAACATGCATATACATCATTTCCCCCCAAAAGCTGCTCACTTCTTGCTACTTCAGCGCAAATAAGCTCATAAAAAGGCAAACTGTGTGTTATATTTCACTTTTCTGATGGGGGAAGCTGTTTGGCTAGACATTTGCTCATGCATATTTAGGATGGCATCTTTGAATATGCATCAGGATGCCAGAGCTGTGCTATCAGCACAGATTTATGAGCTGGTATAGGAGATAGTGATAAAGGAGGAGATAACCTTGTTTGATATGACAAACAAATGCACAAAGCAAAACAGATGGAACAGGGAACACGTGTAACCAAAATCTGAACCTCTTGATGCCAAAGTGCGGTGTAAAACATGACATTGCACTCTGTCGATTGTTGTTAAGATCTCAGTGGAACAGGAGTTAGCATTAACAATTCTACTGAATAGATAAAACATCTTGTGTTCAAGCCAGTAACTTTAAAATGAATAACTTACAGTAGATGTTTCTTACCTGATTATCTCATTTGTTGTAAAGAATATCAGCATCAACATTAACATTAACGTAAGAAATAGAAAAGTCAATGTTAGCCCTGTAATATAATGACCTGACTTACATACTGACTTGATCCTGTTTAATGCCCTCTGTAGAATGGGGATGAGCTTCAGCACCTCACAACCATAAAGTGATGGATGGATGGGTGGGCTTTGTGTTGGATGGATGGGGTTTGTGTTTGATGGATGAATGAATGGATGGATTGTTAGGGGTTGGGTTTTTTTTTGGATGGATGGATGGATGGATAGATGGATGGATGAACTTTGGGTTCGATGGATGGGGTTTGTGTTGGATGGATGAATGATTAGGGGTGGAGCTTTGTTTGGATAGATGGATGATTAGGGGAGGGGTATGTTTTATTGATGGATGAGGTATGTTTGGATGGATGGATGATTAGGGGTGGGGTTTGTTTGGATGGATGGATGGATGGGCTTTGGGTTGGATGGATGGATGGTAAGGGGTGGGGTTTTGTTTGTATGGAAGGATGGGTGGATGAACGGATGGACAGACAGACAGGCTTTGGGTTGCATGGATGGATGGATGGTTAGGGGTGGGTTTCTGATGGGTGGATGGGGTTTGTGTTGGATGAATCGATTGTTAGGGATGGGGTTTTTTAGGATGGTTGGATGGATGGACAAGCATTGGGCTGGTTAGATGGATGGATGGATGGATGGATGGGGTTTATGTTGGATGGATGGATAGATGGCAGTTCTTTAAATGCTAACAGTAAACCCTGAGTGAGCAGAGCAGACACACTAACAGCCTAATGTGAGCTGGCTCGTAGAATGTGTGACTGTGTGTTTGTGTCTCCAGAGGAAAAGGAGGAGGCGTGTATCACATCCATGTCTTATCTTAGCAGTGGTGCCTGCATGTGTGTAACATTTGTGGATGTGTTTTAAAAGCGTGTCAGCAGCAGTGATGATGTGTTGTACTTCTAACAACATACAAGAACCGTAGGAGTACAAACAAGTATGGGAATAAAGTAGAGTCATCTGGCTTTGGATAATTCCCAGCAATGGACGAGGTGACGATTGGCACCAACACTGTGTTGGTAAACTAAGACATGACTTATTTGGTATTAGCCAATAAATTCAATGCATGAGTGACAGCAAAGCGAGGTGGGTAATTTCAATAAAATGGTAACATAACAAATCTCTGAATGAGAAAACGTTGGCTTTTATATAAGAAGCTCTATCAAGCTTTATCAATACATCCAATTCCATATTTATCAATTTGGATCCCCTCCATAGAACGATGCTTTGAATCGCAGCAGAACTCTGTGACGACGCTAATTAAAACACTTGCCATGTCTGGGTAGTAGAAAGTGTGCCACTTCGTTTCTCATGCTTGTGAGTCACTGTGAAATTATTTTACTTGGTTTATCTAACGTAGTTTGAGGCGGCTGTTGTGACCCTCCTCCAAAATGTCACAGGAATTAAAATTTGACTTTCAAAAAAGCCCAATCTTAAGAAAGGCAGCTGATCAAACATGACAGCCATGCTAAATAACATCTTATTAGGAAGCACATTAGTGGTGACATTAAAGAATCACTTTAGCGCATTATTTTGATTATCACAGACGTGCGTGTCTTTGGAAGGTCTTAGTCTCAGCCATCAGTTATAGTTATTGGGCTTCTTCCAAATCTCTCTTTAAAACAACTTTTGTGTTTTACATTAAAAACATATATATATATATATATATATATATATATATATATATATATATATATATATATATCAAATAAAATCACAAGTTGTATCACCAATGATTTCATCCAGGATAAAGATGTTCCTGCTATAGCAATAAATAGCATTTTAGAAAATATTGGAACAAACAGCTAAAATAGGTCACCCAGTTACTGATAAAAATGCAGTAGAGTGAAAATGCTTTATATTAATTAACAAGAAAATTTACCAACACAAAATTAGCCACGAACTGGATGAAATAAGTCAAGGTTCAGATTTGTATTCAATCGCGTTATTGTTTTATTTTTTTATGTCATACCTCTGATTGTATTTTACTCAGATTAGCTGTTGCAAAAGCATTTCAACAGGCTATGTTTTTTTATTTTATGGCAATGTGTTTATGATCCTATTTATTCTTATCCATGTGCCAATGTTGCTCTTGATGGAAAATTAGTGCTTTTATGGCAGCAGTTTTTTTTTTTCATCTCTGTGTGATAATGGCTGATACAATAAAGGGCTGTGGAAGTACTTAACAGGTGATAAAAGTGTAGTTTGAGATGACTATTTAAATTTCAAAGGTATTTCTATAGGCTGGTTGAATACTCTGATGGGTCACACTTGCCAAAACACTGGTGCTACGTATATGAAAAAAACACAAAGATACAGGTAAAATACACACTAGGACAAAAATGACACCAAAAAACAAACAAGAACACAACAAAAATATACAAAATATCAGAAAAATATACTAAACAATCGACATAAACCCTGTGATAGACTGGCATCCTATCCAAGGGGATGTACATTGCCTTATGCCCTATGTCTGCTAGGATAGGCCCCAGCATCCCATGTGACTCTTTACAGCAGAGGTGTCAAACTCATTTTAGTTTAGGGGCCAAATATGAAACAATTTGATCTTAAGTGAGAGATTTTTTTTTGCGAGAAAACAAGTAATTTCAACATCATTTTACCAGCGTTTACACTTCTATATACACATAAAATACAAAATACACAGTATAAGAAACTGATATCCAAGCAATAAGTGATAGATATCGGTCCCAACAGAATCTTCACTTTAATGCTACGTTCACACCGGATGCATCACAAAATGTCTGTACGTCGAGATTACATATGACGTCAATGAGTAGATGCTTCCCAGATGCAAAATTTTTCCAGTGCGGCAGAGCGGTGCGATCCACACGTCAAGTGCATTGGCTGTGCGAGCGCGCTCCCGATTTTACGCATATCCGCACACCCACACATTCACAAGAGTTGAAAATATTGAACTCCTGCGACTGTTTCACATGATGAAAGCCAGAGTCTTTGTTGACGATGACGTCAGGCCGTCAACGCGGACACCGGTCTGTTCACCCATTCAACCATGGAGTAGAAGCTGTGTGTGACCACCTGGAGCTGTATGACACGGCCTTTATAACCGGGACTGGACTAGGAATGATTTGGCGTGGAGGAGAATCAGCGAGGAGGTGGTAGTAGCAGGTAAAAGTTCTCTCTGTAGTTTTCATCTTTGAAAGTCAGCATCGAGCTAGGATTGCATTAGCCGCTGATCTCACCGGCTTTTTTCACTGGTGGTTTATGTTTATGAGAGGAGAAAAAGGAGCTTCAGCAGGCAGTGAAACTCACCGAGTTGGCTGTGTTGCTGGTGGGTGGGGCTTTGCTTCAGACGTGTGTATGATGAATGGGACCATTTTTTGATCTTGCGGACCCCGCAGAAGACGCATTTGATGTGAACGCAGCATACGATTCCTAGATTTTGTGACCAACTTCTATTTAAATAAGGGAAATGTGTCATAATTTGAAGGAGTTATAAAGGGGTATATTTGTGGGCTCAAAGTAAAATAGCGTGTGCAATATCACTGGTTTAATTCTAAGGTAAATGCGCTTGATAAATGTGTTTGTTGTTTTATTTTTTTTTTCATTTGGTGTATTTTTCTGTAATATGTGTATTTTGGAGTCAATATGTGTATTTTTGTATCTTTTAAAAGTAAAATAAATGCATTTTTTTTTTTTCCGACTGCAATCTTTATTGCTTTTTCCTATCCAAAAAATATTACATCGTTAGTGCGAGCCCATTACCTTTTACTGTATCGAAGACAGTGTAACTTCCCAATAAAAGCTTTAAAATTTGATTAATTAAATAAATATGGAAACTAGTCATAGTCATCTTTAATTGTCAACATGTGTTGGACATACAGAAAGAAAAAAAATGTTGTTTAACAATTATTAGCGCTTATGGACAGTTAGCTAGGTGGCTAACAGCAGCCCATTTACGATAAGTGAAGAGGTGCAGGTGTGTCAGCAGAATACAGTGAAACTTTGTTTTATACTTTGATAGCGCTATGACTTTTGTTGTAATTTGCGCGATATAAATAAAGTTGAATTGAACTGAATTGCTAATCATGGAGAACATGACAGGGCTAAAGCATGCCTGACTCATGGCAATGCCGTATGATGATTGGCACCTTTTTTCACTAATAGTGCACCACTATTGGATAAAAAAGGTGTCAATCAGCATTGAAACCCAATTAAAAGCAGTCCAAACGTTGGATATGCAAGTTATTGGCTAGACCGACTTATCTGTACATTTCTTGAAAAGCAACCGTTATAAAGGTACAATCTATGGTTGGTAAATGGACACATGAAACACCACCATCCACATATGACTTACTTTAAACCAAAAATATGCTTTATAAAGACTACAATCTGGACTTTTCAGAACTTTGAGGGAAAGGTAACTTGTAGGTGAATGCAAGACCAATGAAACCAAGGTTTGAGGTCCTTTCCAATTAAAAATAAAAAAGTGCCTATTATGTACTGTACCTAGACTGAGTCATATCTCATTTATGAGCCTGAGTACCTTTATAAGGACACCATTTCAATAGGTTTTCATCTGACTGAATGCAGTTAAATGGTTAGTTTCAAATTGGTTTACAGGTTTGATTATCAGACAAAAATGAATTACTTATATAAAAGAAATGGAGTGTAAAAAGTATTCACAGGTAGGTGGGGGGTGTAATGTGTTTTAGAATTAGACATCACTGGGACTAGCAGGCTTGTTTGTATCAGACTGTCACTCAGAAAGGTTCCGTTAAATCACCTACCCTGGAGAAAAGGCAGCAAAAGGAAAAGTGAGTGAATGAGAGAAAGATGCGACGTGGGCCAAATGTGTTGTGAATCACTGCAAGTGACGACACCTCATCAGCACTTTGGGAGTTAAGGAGTACACACCGCTGCCTTTATCTGGACTCTTCAGTATAAGCTGGAGCACATCGCCCCTCTTGGCTTTTTTTTTTCTTTAAGTTCATCACAACCTACACTCACATCCTGAACAGTCTTTCACCAACAGAGGAAGCCACAGAACAAGCTCGAGTGATGGCATTTCAGTAACCAAACAGAGGAAGAGCTGTGAGCACGTCAAGTACGGAGAGGAAGATGTCTTTTGATGAGGATGGAGTGTGCATGTCCACACGTGTGTACATTAGTCATAAAGCCTAAGGGGCCAGAAATGGAGCACAGACAGTCAATGTGCTTTAATGGAGGCTATATATGCTCACTGCGGCAGAGCGTAATTGATGAATTATTCATTGCTTACAACACTATCATCAGGCCTCACCTATCATTACCAGCCCATGGTGGACTGTTGCGCTTGGTAAATACAGAATTTCACTTCCTAAAAACAATCCTGGACACACCTTGGTATCGTGAAACTAAAGTTTTCCATCCTTCTGGTTGTCACAGATTCTCACACGCACACGCACACACACACACACACAAATGTAATTATATCTGTTTCGAGGGCCACATGATCAACATTCATGTCAGCATTTAGAATAATCACCAATCAGAGCATTTATAAAAAAAAAGGGTTTTGTCTTTTTCTGTGGTTTTGATGTTTTGCCAGTTTTTAGTCATTTTGTGTTTGTTATTTTTTGTGTTGATGTAATTTTGCGTTTTTTTCTGTCATTTTCTACATTGTTACTGTTGATTTGTGAGTTTTTGGGGTCACTTTCTGTATTTTCGTGGTTGTTTTCTGTATTTTCCTGTCGTTTGTGTGTCTTTGGAGCTATTCTGTGTTGTGTGTTGTTGTTTTGTGTGTTTCTGTCATCATTCTGTTCATTTAAGTGGTTGTTGTGTCTGTTTTTGTTGTCATTTCATATTTTGTGTTATTTTGGAATTTTAATGTTGGTGTTGTAATTTTGTGTATTTTTCGGTCATTTTCTACCTCGTTGTTGTCGATTTGTGAGTTTCTGGGGTCACCTTCTGTATTTTTGTTGTCGTTTTCTGTATTTTCCTGCTATTTTGTGTCATTTCTTTAACAGCTGGTGTGTCTTTGGAGCTATTCTGTCATGTGATGTTGTTTTGAGTATTTTTTTCTCATAATTTTGTTTATTTAAGTGGTTGTTGTGTCCGTCTTTGTTGTCATTTTATGTTTTGTGAGTCATATAGTGTTTGGTTTTTGTGTACTTTGTGCATTTTGCTGCCAATTTGTGCATTTTGGGAGTTTTTTTTGTTTATTAAGTTCATATTCATATACTTCATATTCCTTCCAGATTTGTGGGGGCCACAAAAAATTATTTACGTGGTCAGCTATATGTATTTTTCATTCCTCTGACCTTACATTTATCTATTACTCCGTCCCAGGATGTATGTCCCTTTCTGTCCAACTACAGGTTTGTTTTGTTTTTTTTTTTAATAATGCTTCTACAACCCCTATTTCTGTCTATGGCCAGTGGAGTAGGTGCCATGGCGGTGTAATTGGTATTCAGCCACTGTCAGAGCCAATGCAGAGCCCTGTTAGCAGACTAAGAGAGAAAACATCCTTATCTGGGTTTCCACAGTATAACCAGAGGCTAGGAGGGGGCGTTTAGACTTGGTGGTGTGTTTTAGCCATAGTGGATGCTCTTATTATTGCTATTATTTGATTGTTATTTCTGTGAGGATGTATTATGTGTTGTGCATTCTTCTTCCTGTGTTGTAGTCACCAAAAGAACATGCACATTGATTACCGTTTGCAATATTGACACATCTCACATCGTCGGCACTCGAGAAAAGTGCACAGGAACACCTGCCTGCGAGCGTGCACGCACAATACTCGCAAAGACATTGCACAACCATGTTCAGCGCCCCTTGGCGCAGCTTACTCACTCATCTGCATTGCACACACACACACACACACAATCCCACACGCTTTGCGTTCCAGAGGGCTTTGCTACAAGACACAAACTCACACAGCATTGATCTTAAGTCTTCATGTCTTTCTGCATAATGTAATATATGACAGTGCTTTAAATATGAGTTTAAAAGGAACCGTTTAAGCAACAGGTTTTCAAGATGGAGCTAAAATTAGCAAAAGCACAAAGTGCAGTCGTGACGTGAATCGGGGAAAACTAGGTGCTAATTTTAGTAAACATGTAAATAGAAAGATTTAATCAAACAAGTCAATTCAATTCAAAATAATTCATTGGCCTGAGAAACAAGTGTACATTGCCAAAGCAAGTGTGACATAGAACAATGTACACACAAAAAGGATACATTTTTTTAAAAAATAGCAACATTTGTGATGTGCAAAACAATAAAATAAAAATAGGGTTTCACGATATATATGTAGAAAAAAAATGTACAATTAAGTTATATAAGTGTCATGTACAACTATCTATATAATATCAGAACTGCCAACTCTTACGCTTTCGCCAAAAAAATATTTTAAATACATTTTTGAAAGTAAATTGCAACATGATACTGAATAGACCCTCACATGCATGTTTTGGGACTATTTCACCCATTTACAGACATATTTTCACCGTAAACAGGTGGGAAAAAAATACAGAAATGTCAATTCTCATGCAAAATATGATGCATTATGACAAATGGAATTGAGGCTATTCCCTGAAATGAAAATATTCTGAATTTCCTGAAATGAAAATATAACCTTACTGACATATTTTAGGAAAATCTCACGTGATTTGCACATACGTTGGAGAAAAAGTGATTTTTTTTTTAACAAAGGTTAACTCAATTAACCATATAAAGCATGCTTAATGCTTTATTTTGGGAAGTTTAATAGTGAGTAATGACATTTAACTCGGAAAAGCAGATGTAACAGAAACTAAACAGAAAAGGGTAAATTGATGTGGAAATGAATTAACTCTGAAATGGAATTAGCAAAATGGTGAAACAGAAAATCAAAGCTTCTACACCAGTTCATGGAAAGATAAGATCAGTCATGACTCATGAGCAAATGGATGCAAATGGTGATTTTAGACGGCAATGAAGCTAACATGCAGCAGTTTTTGCTTTAAAAACCAGAGTAAACTCAATCACATTAGGCAAACAGCACACAGGAAGACCATGAACATGCAATGCAAAACTACTCCTTTTGTAAAAAGTCATTATTCTTTTGTAAACACAACCGAAATAGCAGGCAATGAGCTTTTGAGCTAATCATTACAAACCCAGAGTGCTGCAATTCAACAAATGAAAGGAGCATATTTTACCTGCAAAAAAAAAAACCCCAACAAATATTAAGTATTTTTCATTTTAAGAATTAATCCATTCCAAACTTGTATAACTCATATTCCGACAAAAAAAATGATGTAAAGTAATAATCCAAAGCAGCAGTTTAGTACTTCACATACTGTATTAAAAGCCCAGAGTGTTTGACTGGGAGCAAATGAAAACACACAGTACAAGGCCAGGGAACAGTGACAGAAGAGAACTCAGCTGAACGCTTGTAATTATGTGATATGTCATCTTTCTGCCCAAAACAGCCACTGTGAAGCTGAGAGAAGAAAAACTACAGCGATAAAAGAGGTTGGACCCTTCTTTTGACTAATTCCTCGTAGCGCTGGTTTCACAAATTGTTGGAAACATTGATGATATCATATAACTATGACAACAGCGCGTTATCAAGGTGAGCGTTGTGACACGCAGAGTCATCCTGCTGGGCGTAACCATCAGAGCACTGCAGGCGTAAATTATCACAGATAATAGTGAAAACTAGGGCTGAACGATTATTGGGAAATGCTCTAATTGCAATTTCTTTCCTCATTATGGCGATTATTTTTTCAATCTGTTTCATAATAAACAATTTCAGATTTATTTAAACTTTAAACAAATATAAAATATACATTTTAAAGCACAGATTACGACAATAATGTAAACAAATCTGTGGCTTTACCTCTTCAACATATCTAACTAACTTCACGTTTCATGGACAGCACTTCTTAAACACTTAACAGGACAGTACAAGACAGGACAAGAATTATTTATTTTTTTTTTTTTAATTGCAGCCTTCGCAATTAAAAAAAATTGCGTTTTATGATATCGCAATAATATCGCAAATGCAATTAATCGTTCAGCCTTAGTGAAAACTCTGAAGGAGAGTTTAAATAAAGCAATATGGGTTAAAAGTGTTCCAAGACGGTATATAATGAAATATTCACGCTGTATACTATTAATGGCACTAACACAGAACAAAAACACAGATATAGTATATCTGTACATTGATGATATATTGTTTTATTTAGAACAAATGCAATATTACAATGAAAAATATTACAATTAACACAAGATTTGATGCAGATGGCTTCCCTTCAGAAACAAAACAATAATTACATATATTACTACATACACATGCTTATTGTGTTGGTATGGGAGTGGGTGGAAATAGAAACGTATTCGTTTCACCACTTTTCTTACATTACAGTAACAATTAATCCAAGTAATTTTCAGCATCCTGTTTTCCAACCATGGCTGCTGTTAATAAATTCATTTGGTCTTTGATCTTTATATGATTTTGTTTAAATTTACACAAAAAAAAAAACCCATTATACACACTTTCAAAATTGTCATACAACATAAAAATATGTTCTTTACATTTTCTTTTTAAATTGCTTGATATCTGTACACTACACATCGTATCAAGAGAAATAACAGGAGGGATTCTGGGTAAGTTTGAAATGTAACTGCGTTGTGAATTCAGAGATGCACTTCAGCTAACGTCTATAGGAGTTACAGCTGCTCCACTGATGTATCCATTATCCTTTATCCATTAACCTCTGACTTAAACTACAGTTATTGAACTGAAGAGATCTTTCTCTTTTTCAAACCTCTGTAAATTGCATAATAACAAATGAGAGCACTCAGACAGCGCAAACCTCCACCAAGCTCCACATCTCCTCTTTACCTTTATGTGGATCAGTGATCCTGATCATGGTACCATGATCATTCACACTTAGTGACGATACAGTAGGTCCAAATGTATGGGCACCCCCATAAAAATAATTAATAAAATAAATAAAAAAATAGCAAAGAAATCCGGGTGCAATCCGGATTAAATTTATTTGGGTAATTAGGGACAAAACAGAGTCTAATTTCATAAAAATCGTTCAATTACGAACCGAGATATGAATTTTTGAAATTTCACCAATGATGAGATACAAAGATTTTTCAGTATATTGATCCGGATACCCTCCAAAAATGTAATGGAATCTTCCATGGTGTAAGGTAGGAGTATGATATCACTAAATATCGACTTTTATTTTTTATTTCTATTTTTTACCTTTTTTGCTTTTTCACTAAAATGTGCAGGTACGTCTTCACAGAAATGTTGTCACTGTTTGTTGAAGGAACCAATATATTGTTTACTGGAATATTGCACTATAATGGTGTCACTGGTAAGAAAGACCCTATTTTTTGTTTACAGAAAGCACTATTAGAGATACTTATTCGTTTACATTGGTATGTTGACACTTTTTTACAGAAATGTTGCACTGAAATAGTGTCACTGTTCATAGGACACTTTTTTAATTTATTGTCTTTGTAAAATGTAAAATAAAAACTGTATTTTTTCCACTTAATCTTTTTTTTTTCTTGTTATGTCATAGATTATCGTAGATTGATTTCTGACCAATATATTGATAATCGCAGCATCGTCATATCGTGAGCTACGTATCGTATCGTATCGTGAGGTACCCAGAGGTTCCCAAAACAAACAAATAAACAAACAAATATTACCTGAAGAAGTTGAGCTGATATTTTTAAATAACGCTTTTATTTTTTATGATGATGATGATTATTATTACTACTACTATTTCTGTTTTTATGTTCATCCTATTTTGATGAAATGATGAGTATTTTTAGAAAAAGCCACTTAGATAATAATTTCTTACCTTTATTGTTAGTAATGTTACTTAAAAACTTTTTTACAGCTTTCACTTCCATTTCATTTATTTGAACGTCTGGAAATCCAGAAAGGAAGTGAAATTCAATTTCAATGAGAACTGTTTTTTAGTTAACTAGCATTCTCTGCACATGACTGAAAATAGCAACATGCCTCATTAAGATATGCATTACTGTGTAAATGTGAGTGAAATAGTGAATTGCAAATACTGAGTCCAACCTGAAGTAATCACAATGTGGTTGTAAAATCGCCCGGAAGGAAAGACTGTCACTATACCGACCAGATTTGGATAATATGCATTTGCTCTTTTCTCATTACTAGCGTAGGTTACCAGCAGAACCAATCCCTGTCTGACGATACCTGAGTTGCCATGGCTACCCTCCCCCAAAAAGAATTTATTTCAGGAAGCAACCCATCGGCAACAACCTGTGACTCCGTCTCTCTCTCTCATTCCCTCGCATCCTTCCCTCCTCCTCCTCCTCCTCCATCGTCAACATGATTCCACTCTTTGTATTTGAGCTCACACCTCAGTCTAGAACTGTGTCCTCACACTGTGTCCTCTCCGTCCTCTCACCTTCTCGTCATCTGCCGTCCCTCTACGCCTCATTTGCCGTCACAGTGCGTCCATATTCACCCACTAGCTCAGTTCATTTGAAGCAACAACCAAAAGGGAATCAGGCTTCGGCACAAATGTGAGGTAGCAGTACAAGTCCATCAATTAAAGGGCCAATTTTCTAAGTGGCTCCACCAGGGCCAAAGAGCAAAACGGGCGTCTGTGTTCTAGAAAAACACGTTGTTGTCTAGTCAGAGCTTTCAAACACGGTTTCCTAAAATACGACATTTGCACGACTCATCTGAGACTAAACATTGACACAACACAGAGTTGTTTGTGCGTACATGTTTTTTTTTTTTTTTTTTTTGTAGGTTTTTGCAGCAAATTTCTGTTTATACAAGAAAATATGATCTTAACAGCCCTTACAAGACTTGTTTTATAGGCAACAGTCAGCCGTAATATTATGACCACCTGCCTTGTATTTTACAGCCAGAAAAGCACTCAGCCACTAAGGTAGGGACTTAACTAGACCTCTAAAGCTGTGCTGTGGTAACTGTCACCGAGGCGTTGCAGCACATTTTAAATTGGGGGTCTCAAAAGATTGGATTTTTTCTTTTTCTTTCGACAGATGTGTGAATATAATGAAAAATGTGGACACAGGTGACAAGGGTTATTAGGTGAAGTCTCACATTTAGTCAAAGTAGTACTGTTTTAGCTTCAGCTAGACACTAAAGGCCATTAAAAATATACATTGTACCCCCATTTGTGTTGCTTGCTGTCATCTACTGACAAGGAGGCGTAACTCAACTGATTTGCGAAAGAATGGTTAGTGCACTGACAAATAACTTTAGTTAAAAATAGGGTCGTGCATTGCCAAGACTCTGACGACACATTATAATTCACGATTTGCATATCACGATACGATATATCCCGATATATCTCATTACTTAATCGTCAGTGGCTATCCGTACGGTTGCCGTATCAATATACTGACATTCTATCCATACGCAGCGCCCCTCATTGGCCAGTTTAGGCCAAGACTAAATCTAAGCGTAAACCTAACCCTTAAAATTGTTGCGATATAGAGTTATAACCTAACCCTAAACCTAATCCTAACCCTAAGACGCTATGTATGTGTACTTCGGTAAACGTACCAATAGCACCGGGGGTTGTTCATACAGCAACCATACAAATAGACACTTTCTACTTAATACAATATACATCACAATATATTGAGATATTCATAATTAGAAATTTCAGCTATTCACCTGTTGACACTTAGTGACCAGGCGTTTACATGCGATGCATATGTTAGCGCAATTAAATTGATTTTAATTTGTAAAAAAACATGATTAAAAAAAATAATTGGACATTTTTTGGATCAATATGATAATCGGGCAGTGAAATATCACAATATATCACAGAATCAATTTTTTTCTTACACACTCAAATGTTCATACTTTGGCCACTTGTTAAGTACGGTAAAAGTGGAAGCATTACACATCTGAAGCTCATACGACACATTATTGTACGATACAGGTTCAAAAATCATTGCATCCACAAAAACAGAAACTGCAGTATCATGATTTTAGTGACTTTTTCTCTTAACTTACTTTTTTCCCCCTTTTTTTCTAATATGTTGTGCATAATAGCTGTTAGATAAAATGTTGGCTTGTTCATCAAAATGCTACAAATGTAGCCTAAATGAAACTAGTAAAGTGTTTACCAAACCTGCTCAAGAAAAGGTTCAATCCACCCGTCAAAAATGGCATTTTGTTTCAACGCAAATTATAATTCATCAATCCAAATGGAAACTTTTTCACATGAAAAATATTGCACCTCTAAATCTGCAACCACTGAACTAGCAGGCTTTACCAGTCAACGACAAGTATGTGAAGTTTGAAATGCATTTGTGGAAAATGAATTGGAATTTTCAGTGTTTCTTTGCAGGGGGTGCATATTTATAATGCAAAGGAGTGAAATCTATGTCAGTTTTACTCCTTGTCTCTTAGAAAAGAAAATGTTCTCCTTTCGTCTGAGGTTTAACAAGGTGAGTGTGAGCTTATGTGTAGCTTAGGGAAGAGATTATGTCAAGTGTCCAGATGAAAACAGGAGCGCTCTGTATCTGCCAATGCGTTGCAACCCAATGACAGATGATGCTGCCATTCTGCTGGTTAGTATATATGCATATGTGTGTGTGTGTGTGTTTGTGTGTGTGTGCGCGCGTACATGTTATGTGACAGTTTATCAAACTGCTGACGTACAGACAAAGTGACAGATGCTTTTTCCGTTGACTCTCATCTTTATCTTTGACAAGGTTGCATCAGTGATCCCTCAAATCTTGTGTGTATGCGTTGTTTTTCAGTGCGCCGTGTGGCCTCTGCAGCCGCACGTCTTTGTTCCCCGAGTCCAAACTGGCTTTACCGTACCACATAAGCCTCATGATACAATATAGTCACAATACGATAGAAACAAAATTTAAAGAACTGCCCAATAAAAATCGGTAAAATACATTTTTGTTCATGAAAAACTATTTGACGGCAGAAATACATATAATAATACAACATATAGGAAAAGAAACATAGAAACATAGAAAGAAACAGTGAATTTCTTCAACATAAAAATGAAATTCTTCTGACTCCAAATGCACAAACTAAATTCAGATCTCTTAGTTTATTACAATTATACCAATGTTAGCATGTCTTTGTGATAGCGTTGTAAATGGTAGATCATGTTCATCTCCACATTGTCCTCCATCTTCCAAACACAACAGCTGCTACGGTGGGTGTGAGGTTCAAATCTTTTTCTTTTTTTTACTTAGTTTGATTTGGTGCATCTTTGAATTCACATTTTCAATTTTTTTCAAACACTAAATGCTGTTACAGCCCTAATATCGACTAGCGTTAAGTGAAAGTACACCCTCAGGTTTTTGCTGACCTACCACTAGGGGGAAATTCAAAAAAATGCCTTGATCATGGGCGAGTCACAGCAGTCCCGCCCCCACAGCGCTGCACAGTTACTCATGGAGCTGTCAATCAATGCTCACTGAGGGCTGTGAAAGGAGGAAACCAGTCCCTCCTACATCTTATAGAGGAGGGGCGGGGCCAACACTGACAGTTAGTGACATCATTAATCTAATCTCAGCCAATAGCAAAATTAAATTGTAATAGCCGGCATTTAACCTGACATTTTACATCTAAAAACAAAAAATGTTAATACTTAGACTAAAATGTGAAGAGTGGGACTAGGATCAATAAACTACATGACTTTATCCCTAATCATATATGTATACAGAAGAAAAAAGTGGGTGTACTTACACTTTAAGTTAAAAATGTGTAATTACATTGCATACAAACTCACAGCTGTGGCTTAAGTTGTTGCTTACCTCCACCTAGGGCTGGGCAATATGGACTAAAATTCATATATCAATATTTTTTTTCCCAAAATGGCAATATATGATATAAATTTAGATATTTTTAACTCAATAAAGGCTGACCAAAAAGACAATTCTGGTTGAAATGTGCTGATGAAACACGCCACACAGTCACATTTATTAAATTATTAACAAACAGCTGATCAATATGTGCCATTTTTGTCTTTTCCTCCTCTAAGGGACAGCACGTGTGAGTAAGTTCTGTAGTGTGCAGGGCGGCACAATTAATCAAATTTGAATCATGATCACAATTTTGGTTGCCATGATTAAATTAATCTGATCGTCGGCAACATTTACATTTAAAATATGGGCTTTACAATTTCAATACTTGGTTGTTGTTTTTTTTTAAATTATAATTGCATTTTAAAACTTGATTTTGCACTGGAAACAGTATACATATTGTTTGTTTAAAAGTAGTGCAATAAAAACATCTTTTTCCCTAATATGATAAATAAATGTGATTATAATCATGACTACAATATTGATTAAAATAATCGTGCAGCTCCTGTAGTGTGGCTTGTTCAGGGGAAAATCATTCAGTAATCCATCGAACTGTGCTTTTCATGCTGTTCTGAGAAGTAGTGAAAGCAGCAAAATCCTAAAACTAGTATTTTAATTTAAAATAAGCTATGTAATAAAATATATCAGTATATCAATATAGACAATGTTGTCAATTTCACCAAAATAGAAAACTCAATATATCTTCAATCTCGATATATTGCCTAGGCTGTATACCTCCACCAAAATGATCATGGTGTAAAAAAAAATAATAATAATGGTTCTTTTGAAGTGATGTAGGTTTCTACCAAAGTCGTAAATAAACCCAAGCCAATAACTCTACTTGCAGGATTGTGTGTGTGTGTGTGTGTGTGTGTGTGCACGTGTAAGCATTTGCCCGCATTTGATTGTGAATGCATCCCCGCTTGTTGATTCAACCTGTGCAGACGCCCGTGGCCTCGACATTTATCTGCAGGGAACGGGGAGCCCGCCGTGTTTACATGCCAACTTCATTGTACAGATGTGCTCTGAGGCTCACCGGCATGAGCAAGCAGGACGTTCATCGCACCGACAGGCCATGCATGTCGATGATTCTTTGTCCCTGACGTTTGATTCAAACAAGGGCATTCTGTTCCCTGCACCAACAAAAACCCTCTTTTCCGTCCTCATTCGCTGTCGTATTATCCATGGGCTTATGGAGTAAAGCACAAGAAATAATTTATTGTCAGTTCAGCAAAGCAAATGTGCAAACATGGCATATTTCATTTTGTCTACATGTTAATTTTTTTCCCACCTTTTTTTTGGTGTGTGTGTGTGTGTGTGTGTGTGTGTGTGTGTGTGTGTGTGTGTGTGTGTGTGTGTGTGTGTGTGTGTGTGTGTGCGCGTGTGTGTGTGTGTGTGTGTGTGTGTGTTTCACGCAGAAAGCTGAGATGCTATCAAGGGTATATCTGACTCGTGGCCTATACTGTCAATTTCTCAGCGATAATAATAATAATAACCCCAAACACAGAACGCTGCGCATGAGGAGAAAGGCCAGTTATGTCAGTGCTGTGAAAAAGACGAGTGCTGAAGTCAGTCATATCAATGCACGGAGCAATGCAGAGTGAATAGAAAAATGTGCCACGCATTCGGAGATGATGAAACACTGGTTTTTTTTTTTTTTTTTTTCTGGGGGGGGGGGGGGGGGGGCAGTGACTTCCCTGCTTCCATTTGAGCTCCTGCATTCCCGTAGTAAACACGGATCCTGGATGTAAATGACTGTGTCTACTATACAGTGTTACTTTTAACTGAAAAATGTGGCACTGCAAAGAAACAGTGTCTCTGTATTCATGAGTTTGGTTTTAACGGTCCCTGCAGGTACAATAATGAAGTTCCTCTCCCCCATGTGGAATGAACCGTAATGATTATGATGAAACCGAACCACTCGCTGTTTTTCTCTCCTCTGCTTTTTTCCCTCCCTCCCTCCCTCCCTCCCTCCGTGCTGTTGTATCGACAGCGCAGTAAACATAAAGCTGTACGTAGAGACGATGTCACCATTAAAACAAAAGCCAAAAACACACGAGGGCGAGGAGGCGACGAGACAAAGTGACAAATGAAAATGGAAAGTCAGAGGCAGAGGGTTGCCTTGATTCCTCACAGGCAGACGTGCATGTCAGGTTGGTGTATTGTCTGTACTTGTAACTCTGTACAGAAGAAGGTTACATAGTTGTCATGTTCACCAGTGCAAATATTGATAAAAGTGTTAGAAAGCAATAAGCGTGGTGTAAAGTGTCAGGGAGGCTCGAATGGAGAATAACTTGTTTTCTGTGTAGGGACTCCCATTTTTCATCATCACAGAAAATGGAAGGAAAACACAAAATTTACATTTTGAAATCACTTGATGTTTTGAGATCAAATCACGCATTTCAACAGTATTTTTTTCCTGTAAAACAGAGTGTAGCAAATGGGCAGAGATCTAAAAATTACTGTTACTGTATAGCCCACTCAAGCTGAAGTACTGTTACTTGATTGAAGTTGTACTGCTGTAAAAGTTACTAATTACTTTTGCCCCCCAACGTTAATTATTGGTAATAAATGTTGCCACGGTTCCCTTGCATACAGTAAACATCTCATGTATAAACATAAAAAGGAAGAGACCAAATCTAGCACAATTGGAACTTAAATTTTCCACAAAGGCATTTGTATAAAATTTAAATAAAAATAACACCAATCAATTCAATTCAAGTTTTGCTAAATTTATGAACAAAAACTAAGAAAATAACTGGCATCCAATGCTGTTTTGGCAACGTGCATTACCTTTAATGTGATTGGTCGGCAATGATGTGATGCACTTGATTGTTGTCTGTTCATTTTTATTTTTTGTAGTTTCACAATGTCCGTTGATCATTTTATAACCAAAAATAATAATTGACTCAGTAACAGTTGGGTGTAGAAATGTAACAAATGACTTTACTTTTTTGAAATGTAATTAAGTACAAGTAAAATTATAGATTTAGAAATATACTCAAAAGCTACTCAATTACAGTAATGTGATGACTTAATTCAGCATAACCATCCCAGGTTCCGTGAGTCATCTGAAGCACATACAATAAAATTAATAACAGTAGTTGAATCTATTAACCATAATTAGCATGTTTGGTACAATTTTAGGATATTTAATACCAAGTAAAGTCATTTAAATAGGGAAAGACAATGAAACAGAAAATTGGTAAACGGATGCAAAAACCCTAAAAGACATTTTTAAGTGGATTAAATTGGAGTTTCTATCAGCTCTTCCATCATTGTAACGTCGTAAAATTCTGATTTTAAGGCCCTATAATCTCAGTCCCTCCACAGTCAAATAAAGATACTTTCTAATACTGTATATGCAGTGGCTTCATATGTTCCTGTGTCTTTATTACACAAATGCTGTCATATTTTGTTACAAATTGTTGCAGGAACTGGAATTTTTCTTAACCTCTGCATTTTTTCACAAATATTCCCACAAAATTTCTGTTACATTACAATTCTAGCTTTGAAAGAATTTGTTGCAGAATGACAGAACTTTGAAGTCAATATTCCAGAAGTACTGATATCTAGGATATTACTTAAGTACATCATTCATACATGGCAAAGTAATGAGGGAATTGTTCTTTAATAAAATCCAACTTAGTTTTATATGGCCCCAAAACAAAAATAAGTTTAACACCCCTAGTTAGCAACAATTGGTTGAACAAATTTGAATAAATAGAAATTATTTTATTTATGTTTATTGTTACTGACCATGCTCAATATTAAACTATTCAATCACTTTTTACACTATTGACCTTTAAGCGCTTGTATACATACAGTTTATCATCTTTTTTATCATCTATTATGTGCTTTAGGTTACTTTTAGAATTAAAAAAAAAATGACAATGCACTTAACCACAATCAATTATGAATTAATCACAAAACGTTATGCAAATAAATGTTATTATTATTATTATTTTTTTTTTAAACGTGGAGGTGTAAGTTAGTCTTTTGCACATTTGCGATACATGTTTTCCCTTAGAGTGAATAATTTTCATTCAGGTCTGTACTTTAACAGTTTTTAAACATGAATAACCATTTAAATTAGCTCTGAATATGTTCAGCCTAGTTTTTTTTTTTTTTTTTTTTTTTTTAATAAAGTAAGAATGAACATGTAAAATAGAAAATAAAACTACGGTACCTGTTTAACCAAGCCTGCTCCCAGCAGATCACAAAACACACCCACAAAAAGGACAATTCACTCCTACCTCTTGTGTGCAATAATAATATCATAAGATGTCATCATCGTCACCTGATGTTATTTGTATTTTTTTATTTTCATTTGCATTCCAATAATATTTTATGGGACCACTTGTGCAATAACATGCCCATCCTTATATGCACTGTGTGTGTGATAGCGTTCATACAGTGTATACAGACTTACATCTCGAAGTTACTGGCTCTTTTTAACTATTTTTTGATGTTATTTTTTTTTTAATATATATATATATATATATATATATATATATATACATATTTTTTTATGTAATTTAATTTTGCACTGTATGATTTTCTTCTGCTACCCTGCTTTGCTGCTGTAACACTGTAAATTTCTCCATTTGCGAGAAGAATAAAGGACTCATCTTATCTAATATCAAATTAGTGTTCACTCATAAATAGCTGGTTTTTGGAAATACTATGATTTAGACATCAATCTGCACTTAATTAACATTAAGCATTTGGCATTTTAAGACATTTGATGTGGAGAAAAAGGGACATTTTTCATTGCATTCCTTTTGCATGAAATGTGACGCTCTGACATAAAAGACAGTAATGAATTTCATATCAACAATGCTTTGTTTTGTTGTTTTTTGTCGGGAATGCGTAACAAGTTCCTTTTGTTTTTTCGACGTGAGGCTCCCATGAGTAAACAAAATCATGCACGCACACTCGCTTGAAACTTGTGTATTCAAGCAACCTGTTGGATTAAGATTCGACTGTGCTACAACAATTATGTCAATGATGATCAGTGCAACAGCAGCACACTAATGAGTTATCTCGCTTTGTCGCATGACTAACACCCATGTCAGCACCTTGCCCTCCACACACCGTAATGCCATTAGGGGATAAATGAGTGGCATTGGTTGTTATGACCTATAATGATACGGCTCATCCTTTACAGTGCGCTAAACCCATTTTCTTTTTACTGTGTTGGATGGAGGATAGAAATTGGAACCTCGCATGCAATCTATTCAGGGGTGCAAAAAGCTAAAGGGATGTGACGTGCCAATGTTTTTTACTGATTTTCATTATGTGTCATTTTATTCTAATTCATTTTCAATTGGACCATAAGAGCTTTTGCCGTAAGCGAGAAAGAAAGAAAGAAAAAAGAAAAAAAAGAAAAAAAAAGAAAAAAGGCAGACACGAACGAAGGAAAATCTTGTTTAGCTGCAAGACATCCCGAGAAGGAAAATAATGATCTTTATGAAATTGCTTTAGACACAATCTGACAGCCGAGACAAAGCAAGTAGCTGGCCTTGTTCGAATCGATAAAGCTGCCATTAGTTTTCTAAAGAGTTACATGCAATTGGTTTCAGTGAAGCAGTGTAGCATCCGTAATATTTACTCAACGAAGATAATGCAGCACAGCCGGCCTTCTGTTGGAGGGAGGAAAGGGGAAAAAAACTTCATTGAATTCATAATGTATGAGCATCACACACACACACACACACACACACACACACACACTAGCGTCACTGAGAACTGGGGGTCGGGATTGCGTGCAGATGAAAACACCTTCTTCTCCCTAGTTTCAATTTAAATGACCATGATCTCACGCACGCAGAAGATCAAACTTCTTAAGTAGCTATTGATCAGGAAGATGAACAGAGACACGGCGATTGATTGATTGCCGCGATGACCTCATCTCTACCTTTGACACAGCAGGAAAGCACAAATTGAAAGCACCGAGGGGTAAGCACACTTCTCGGCCATCATTTCCCCAACAATGAGTGGATGTCTCACCCCTCAAGCACATCCATGGTCACTGAATCAATACGGTGGAGAGCCTATGAATAAAAGCATGGGCTCCCTTTCCTAAATCAGCACTCTTTGAGCTTGTATATCTTGATCAATCCACCATAAGCTCAGGTTGGATGATCCGAAGGGAGGCGCGGGGCTTCTCTTTGAGAGATGGTCATGATAGACATGTTGCCAGTGTTGCAAGAACGGCCCCAAAGGAATCCGCCTTTCCTTGGGAGGAAAATGCTGATCTGAGAGGATCGTACTGGCAGCGTTTGACAGTGCGATAGACAAATGACTGCTGCTCTCTACATTCTCTAACTAAAGGCCCGCCTTCTGCTTGTCCTGCTCCTCTGTGTTAGCATTGTCTTCCAACTGCTCCTCCTCTTTGACTCAGCCTTGTAAGAGAATGTGCGTACCACCCACATAACTAATTTATACAGTGTGGTGTGGGATCTCAGTGACCAAACGCCATCCTGCACTGTTGAATTATTTGATTAGATTTTTTAAAGATGCGGCTGCAGTGTTGGAATTTGCTTAATCCTTCATGTTATTTTTTGTTTTTTTGTTTTTATCTTTTGTCCAAGGACAACATGAGCTAGCTTGCTGATCTCTGTTAAAATTGACATGTTTTACACACTTTATATGCATTTATATTCAATACCCCGAGTTTTTTGAAGCGTTGTCTGGATGATTGAAGGTTTTAGTTGATTCATTTAAATCTATGTCTTAAGTCTGCCTCTGGGAGTTGTGTGACACCTAGGGCCGGGACAATGCTTTGACGTAATCAATGACATCAACGCAAAAAACATGTGTTTTTAGCCGTGGCTATTGATACGGAAAAGTATCATAGACTGTCAGTCTATTCATACGCAGCGCCCCTCATCGGCCAGTTTAGGTGACGTAATAGGTGCACCACGTGACTTAAAGTTCTGTCAGTTTCATTTTATCTCATATTTATTTTTAGCTATACCACCAACCTTTTTATTTTAACCCGAACCCTATCCTTAACCCAGGAAATACCCTAAAATGTACATTTTTTTGTATATGTATTTAAAGGTGGAATTTGCCGTGTTAAATATGTTAAAATTAAAAAATATAATTGACAAAAGCAGGATTCGAACCCATGGCATGCAGCGGAAGGAAGAATTCTATTATGTAGAAAATGTCCGGAAAACATACCCATAGGTTTATAGATACATTTTTCGATATCAATACACAGACACTTACTTTTTTTCATTTTAGATATGTAAATCGACATATATAAAAAACTTTTAGTCAATTACTGGGGAGATAATCAATAATCAAATTGAGTCGAACTGAATCAAACTGGAAAAATAAATCGTTAGATTAATCGTTTAAAAAATAATCGTTTAGCCCAGCCCTAATGACACCCTGTAATGCATGGAAGGATGAGAAAAGGATTTTGTCTTTGTTTTTGAAATAATATGTCGTTTAGGTTTTGTTCAGGAAATTTGATCTACTGATATGTTTCGAAGAAATCTTAGGTACACATGAAAGCCGTCAGTGAATGCTTTGATGTTTTCCTCATGAATTAACTCAAAGGGACACATCAAAGCAATCACCTCTGAGGAAGACTGACAGTTGGCAGTCAAAACATGTGAACAGGTGATCAAATTTCCTGAAACCTAAACATATCATAAGATGAGAGTCTAGTGAAAATAAGCCTCCCATTTTTTGTGATTGTGAAAAATCAATCCAACACAGAAATTGCAATTCCACCCATTTCTTTTTTTTCTTTCTCTCTCTCGCTCTCTCTATTTAAAATTGGACCCCAACATGAAAAGAAAATGCCTCACATGCATGTTTTGGGAGAGTATCACACATTTACACATTATTTTGAACCCGAAAATGGGTGATTGGATGTCTAGAAAGTGTGACAAATGAAAAAAGATGTCCAATTCCACCCATTATCCCGTGTAACAGATCAACAAGTGACCGTGTAATCCTGTGATTGAAAATAAATGCAGAGCTTCATTCGAAGTGTGTTTTTAATGTTACCCCTGATGAAGACCATGCTTGGTCAAAACATGTTGGCTTTTTAATAATTTGGCCATTACAATAAAGGTTTTTTACTAACTCATTTTGATTTTTTTTTTTTTTTCAATTTTGGAGTGCTTGGTGCCTGTTTTTCCAACAAATTTCTTCCAACTATTTTTCCAAGAACACCCAAAACTGCTGTTCTTTAAATAATAAGAGTGTTTTAAGATTATAATGACTGCATTCAAATATGAAAAAGCTCTGGTACAAACACAGGTATAGCTGATGATGTATTTGCTGAACTGGTGATCATTATACCTACAATCACACTGTTGTGCGGAGTTTCATTGGCTGTAAATAATAATGCTTTGGGACCATATCCCAGATTTCCGTTGTATTTTACCCATGAAACCTGTGACTGAGCAGGTGTGGCTAACAATTCTCTTGCGACGTGTGTTTTCAGGGTAACCATCCCATTTTTGTAAATCGTCTGAACCATATAAAATGTCAAATTATGAACTGTAGTTGACTCTATTTTGCATGTTTGGTACAATATCTGGAGGTTTATTAGCCAGTATATTTATTTTAAAGAAAGAATGAAATGGGAGAGTGTAAACATGACGCAGACGTGACGCCAAAGAAAAGGTCCGGAAAACGTACCCATAGCCCCGGGGTCTATGGATATGTTTCCGTATCATATAGACACTTCCTTTTTTTCATTTGAAATAAGTAAATCAACATGTATAAATTGCTTTTAGTCAATAAATGGGGAGATAATCGATAATCGAATCAAACTGGAAAAATGAATCGTTAGATGAATTGATGCATCAAAAAATTGTTTATCCCAGCCCTAATGACACCATGTACTGCATTTAAGGATGATAGTCTATTCCAGCATTCATTTTGTCTTCCTTTTTGAAATAATATGTTGTTCATGCAAAATGTGAGATTTGTGGGTTGGCTGTAAATAATAATAATTTGGGACCATATCACAGATTTCTGTTGTATTTTACACATGAAACCTTTGACTGAGCAGGTGTCGCTAATGATTCTCTTGCGACGTGTGTTTTCAACGTAACCATCCCATTTTTGTAAATCGTCTAAAGTTAATAACTGTAGTTCACTCTATTTTGCATGTTTGGTACAATATCTGGAAGGTTATTAGCCAGTATATTTATATGAAAAGGGAAAGGTGATGAAACGTAAGTGAATAAACATGACGCCGAGACAGGTAAACCCTGAAACAGAGCTTGGGAAATCTGAGGCCCTACTGAAGTCTATCCCACATCAATATTTCCAAAGGCAACATCATAGTGTTTGTTCTGTTAAAGCTGGAACCCGGAGAGGCTCCTCACAGCCAGCAATTCATTAGAATCTAACTCCCAACCACTGTCCTTTTTATTGTCCCACCGCACTGCCAAAGTGCAATCAATAGGACTTTGGGAAAACTCTGTGTAATCGCGCACACTTTTTCACTGCCCCGCAATCAATCGTAACCATTGAAAAACTGTGCAAAATATGTGCACAACCCCCCCACACACACACACACACACACACACACACACACACACACTACACTACACTACATACCCCTGGGGGCTGGACACAAGGAGGTCCAGTCGTAGATTAGCTTGAAAAAGCAGCCCGGCTTTCAACCGCAACTGTGATTGATTCATCGAAGGGAATTAATTAACAACACCTTTACCTAATGAAACCATTAGGTAACTGATTAATGCACATTGCCCTCATGGGTTACAGCTGATACTGACCATTAAAGATAAATTGTACTTAATTTGAAGCAGTTTACTGCAGATTATATGCAGGAATTGCTCTGCTTACCGATGTGCATCATTGCTATAAAATCACTGAGGATTTGCCACTAATTGTGAGACACCTTCTGTGTGCTAAAATAGTATTAGTGCACCATTAAATACATGCATGTCATCTTTATTGCACTTCGGCCTGACACTTTGCTTCACAGCTGAATATCCTAAAAATCCCTCCTATTTGCTAATTCATAAATAACACTGAAAAAGGATAAAATGCTATAAATACCAGTCAGAGCTCCTACTAACATCGACTATAATCAAGCTATCTGCATGTTTTAGATGGCTGGCTAACAAGCACAACTTTCCTTCTGAAGCCTGTATGCAGAGTATATTGAGTATTCTGCATCTGTAGCACAAAATAAATTAATATTCTCATTGGAAAATGAAGCACAGCCTTCACAGATGGTGCAATAAAATCTGCTGAAATTACTGCAGCAAGAACAAGAAGCAGCAAAACAAAACAGACTTGCTTTAAAAAGAAAAGTGATGATTGGGAGAATGTTGGTGTCTCAGAACGACAAAGTCCGTGACATCTCTGAAGCTTGGTCATAAAGAGTTTTGGAATCTATTGAACTTTGGAGCAGCTACAGAAGAAAACAATCTTGGTAAATTGAAGGCGATTACAGAATCAAGTGGTCTTTCTCTCTACAGTGACTTGTGCTTTGAGCTGAAGGGCCTCTTAAGTAAAAGTGCCTTTGATCATTTGTCCAGTTAGTGGATGGAGGGAATTCTCCTCATCTCGGGCCCCCTATTGACCAGTGGCCCCACCCGCTGCTCACCTGTTGGTGTGTCGCGCCTAAAAACTTCTTCATCTAAATCTAAACTTCCTTATCCAGTTCAGGGCAGCAGGTTATGTGATTCTGAGTGCCTATCATTTTAAACACCCGAATATGACTTTACTTCAATTTTCCAACACCACTCGTCATTTCTGACTTTTTGACTGAAATCTGCCTGAGGCTTCTTCTCCGAGCAGAGCTTCTACCCTGCAGCAGGTCCTTCAGATCCACATATTTCCATTTACAGATGTGTTTTTTTTTTTTCCGTCTCTAGTAGAAAAAACATCATTTTTAAACCTCAATGTCAGAGGTAGATCTCTATCACTTTGACCTATTATGGCCAACCCTGTGGTTTTACTAAAAGATCAATATCCGCAGTCTCTAAGCAGACTAGTCTCTCTATTGGGAAGGCGGGGGATGCAGAGGCCACAGGGTGTGAAGACAGCAGCTTTATGAGCAGTGCACCAGTTGTTCCTGTCATTGTTGAAGAGGTGAATATGTTTTTTTTTTTTTTTTTGACAAATTGAGCTATTTGGGACACATTTATGGCTTATACATGTAGTTAAAAATGTCTTGGTCTGAATATTAAATGCAAATATGACAATCCATGAGTATATTTAGGTCACTGGTTAAAAGTCAAACCGTGTTTTTCCTTTATTTGAATTTCAACACAAATAAAGCCTTTCATAAATGCTCCGAGTGACTTTATCAGACCAAGCTACATCAAATGTTTCCATTGAATCTCTTATTTCTACCTATTTTCCTGGTGTCCCAATTAGACCATCTTGCCATCCTGTCAAGATTTCCAATTGCCATGTGACAAATATCTTAGCCAATGTAGAGCAAAATGGGATCCGCTCCATTGCCTTAAATTATTGAAGTGGACACTGTGGGAAATTTATGACAGAAAATTCATCCACTTTCCCAATGCATAATATTTAAATAGGTTCCCTCGATCCTAGCCTCTCTCTGCATCCTCATTTCTCTGTGCACACGATCCATTGTCACACAGAAGGGTTGACGCAACCAAGTGTAAAACTACTACACTGCATCACCAACGGGGAAAAAAATGAAAAAAATACACACGAGCCAAATGAACCAACGGAGGGGGTGACGTTTGGGGAGTGACGTTTGATTATAGCGTTGAGTGTTCCCAGTGCCAGAATTCTAAATCTCAAGGCTGATGGTGTGAACATAAAAATTTCCAATACCACCTGACATGCTCATCCCTACCACTAAAAATAACACACGCCACGTCACCACACACCCACATGCATGACAATCAGCAGAAGCTAAAATACACGTCTCCTCCTTTAGTTGAAAATCACCGCGGTGATGGTTCTGTGATGTTCCAAATTCAAATAAAAGAGACATGACTTAAGGAGGTCTGCGCTCTATTCTGCCCCTCGTGAACGCCTTTCATTATCCTCGTTCCCAGCCGACTGGCACTAATGCAGTCCTTTGAATTCATTTTATCAGTTCGTATTATTAGGCCTTACAGCTGGCTTTGACCTTGGCCTTTTTTGTAACCTGACATATTCCTCATTCTCCCAAGTGAGATTCTCTCTCTCTCTCTCTCTCTCTCTCTCTGTCTCTCTCTCTCTCTCTCTCTCTCTCATACTGTAGCAGATTTCTATAAGTGCCTGAAAAAAGACAGAATGAACTTCCGTGTGCAGCTTTAGCCACAGAGTGACCCACAGCTTTCGAGCAACTTGGGTGTGAAAAACATTGAAAAAATGCAGGCGTGGGTGTATAAGCACAACATGATACACACAAGCGAGTCAGGCGGCGAAGGTCAAAAATATTACATTGCCATTCAATATGGACAACAAAGCTGATGGTCTGAGTCTAATGGGAGTTGCTCGCATGGGTGCAGATTTGAGCAGCACATTTTCTGCCGAGCTCGGTGACCACACAGTGTTGTTTCTGACCTCAGGGGCAAAAAAAAAAAAAAAAAAAAAAAAAAAAAAAAAAAAAAAAAAAAAAAAAAAAAAAAAAAACAAATCTGAAACATAGCGAAAACACAGTGACAGAAGTTATGAGTCCTCTGAGCTGCTTTTGGGCATGTGCCAGTGAAAAGCGCTCTCCAGTTTGGATTTGAAAGACTTTTTTCTCTCTCGCTCTCTCTCTCTCTCTCTTCCTATCCGCTCCCTTCCTTTTCAGTGAGGCTGGACTTCCTGCAACTCTTCAGTAGTTATGGACTCACCACTGAGAGGACAAAGTGTTTGCCACTGCTTGTCCTGAATATTTGGCTGAGGGCTGGAGGCAGAGGAGAGACAGGCAGCCATTCCATGCCTGGCCTTAACAAAGCCATGAAAGCAGTGACAGTTCCTAAGTGCCAAACCATCTCTGCTCACCCCAGGGTGTACATGTAGAGTATGAGGAATCGGACCCATGAATGGAACATTTCAGACTTTAAAAAGGCTCCTATTTGAAGCGATTCTGCTTTAAATTAAATTTCCCTTCTTGTTTTATTTTTTATTTTTACAATGCTGCATTGTGAGGGGGACATTTATGTCCCACTGAAGGCATAATCTGCCACACTGAGCATTTATTGTCACCTAAAAACTCAGGCAATAATCCCTTAAATCTGAGCCAAGCGGATCCACACACAGGCTGTGCCGTCCAGACAGCATGGCAGCCACAAAACAGGGATGGCGGCACTAAAGCACTGATCCTCCACTGTGACTGCTCTACACACCATAGAAAAATAAAAAAAAAAGGGTCAGGAAACACAATAGAAGGAGGATGGATCCACGTTGGAACAGATTGACCTGGATGTTACCCCTAAAGCAAGACTCTAGTGCCATCTATTGAAAACGTTTACTGCAAATCAGCATCTCCACACAAACAGTGAGTGAGCAGCTTCCATGAACATCATCTGATTCTCTCATAGCTGCAGAATGCTGATCAAATTGATCATCCTCGGGCATGTGACTTGTTGATGAGGATAGATGCAGGTGAGGTTCAACCAAATCTCAACATGGAATTTATAATCAGATCCTAATTTGAGTGATTGAAGAATCAAGGAATTGAATTGTATAATGCGCATTGGAAAGTTTATGTATCCACAAAATATGGGACGGAGGTGTGAGTGGCTAAAGGGGGAGTTGGGGGAGTGTGGGTAGAGGGAGTGGAGGGTGTTTAGGGAGAGATTACCTTCTTTAAGCAGGCGGGAGTGAAGAAGGAGCAGCAGAAAGCAGCAGATCGCCGCGCCGGTGAGAGCCCACGCAACTCTGAGTATCTGCATCCTGGCGTAGGAAGGTTTCTGTGGCGCACCGAGACAACCGTGAGACACTCCACCTCACTGAATCATTCTCTGCTGCCCAGAGAAGTCAGCATTCATCCAAAACATGCAAAAAGGAATGATTAAAAAAAAAAAAAAAAAAAAAAAAAGAAAGCACAAACAATCCCAGTATAGTCCGCTTCAGTCGCCAAAATCCGTCAAAATATTGTTTGAAAAGGGGAACGCGCGCCAGTGGCCAGTGCGTCAGAGCCTCCGAACATGAGTGGAGATTAATATCCAATCATCATCATCATCATCATCACAGGAGATGGCATGCTGATGCTCTCTCCCCGCACTTTTCCTTCCTCAGCCGTGTTTCACTGATGGACTGCTTAGGGAAAGTGGTGAGCCTCCCTCCGTCCTCCGGTGCGCTCTCCGCGGCATGTTACGCACATAATCTCCCGCTGCCGGAGAGGCTGAGGCAAACACTGACAACCAGACTCCCATCTGCCTTTCTCTCTCCCTCTGTAGCTCTCCCTCCCTCTCCTTCTTCACTCCATAGCTGTGTTTCTCTCTCTCTCTCTCTCTCTCCTCTCTCTCTCCTCTCTCCTCTCTCTCTCTCTCTCTCTCTCTCTCCTCTCTCTCCTCTCTCTCATCTCTCTCTCTCTCTCTCTCTCTCTCTCTCTCTCTCTCTCTCTCGCCACATCAGGCTGAAATTTACGCGCATCCCTGCGTTGATGCTGCGTTCTGTGCGTCTGGCAACTTGGAAATGGATGCAAATTACATCGATTTTCATAGATTATTTTTAGTGGCGTTATTATTGTCGAACTCATTTGGTATCGAGATTAAGATATATTGCGTTTAATATTTTGATGATATAGAAATTGACAATATCGCACAGTGTACAGTCAAACAGTGCCCTTTGCAATTTTTCCATATTTCTAAGATATATATTTTATAGCTTATTTTGAATTAAAAAGACTTGTTTTTAGGAATCACTGCTTTTGTTACTTCTCAGAACAGCATAAAAAGCACAGTTTGATGCATTTCTGAGTGTGTTCTAACCCAGAGCTTCCCCTAAACAAGCCACACTACAGAACTCACTCACACATGCTGTCCTTTAGAGGAGAACAATCCAAAAGTAGAACATATTGATCAGCTGTTTGTTAATAAATGTGTCTATGTGGGATTTTACATCAGCAAATTATATTGTGTATCACCTTTTTGTGGGAAAAAAATCGAGATATGAGATTGGTCATATTTCCCAGCCCTACCGCGGCAGAGGTGGGGAATTGAACAATTTCAATATTAATGCTACTTTGTATTTCCATGTATACATAATATTAAAGTATGTCGTACTGTATGTAAGGTACAGTCAATATCCAAGCAATATGTGACAGGTAGTTACTATATTTACTGTATAAATCTTGTCAAATATTTTGGGGATTGGAGAAATTTGGTTTCTTTCAACAATTTGAGACTAGAAATAACTTCTATCATGTTACAAGCATTGGGAAAACTGCCAACTCCTGCAAATATTGCAGTTTCTTTGAATTTTAAGTGAATCTCAACTTGAATAATTGTAAAGCTCTACTTTTAAATAATTGTTGAAATGTTGTGTTGTGCCAGATATTATACGCCCCTTTGCAACCCTACTGAGATATCCACAACTAAACTTTTGCCTTGAGTTTGACACGTGTGGCTTAAAGGTTCATAGAGGCCTAATCCACATTAATCATTTGACAAACAGCACGCAGTATTACAGTATTATAAATTATTGAATTATGACTAAAAGTTTTTATATCATGTGTACGCATACCAAGTTTGGAAATGAAACTGATTCCAACCTAATCCATGTTTTTATTGAAGCGATAACATTTCCGATGCAGTTTGCTAAATGTGTAATGGTTTTTTTTTTTGGGGGGGGGGGGTAGGTTTGCTGTTGTTTTGAGCAGTGTATGTACACTCCAGATATAAACTCTTAAAACCAGTGGAAAAAATGGCAATAATTTGCATTATTAACAGTCGGATGTTAAGAAGATTCTAAGCTTCAAAATGCAAAGAGAAGAAATGGGAGCAAGAGAAAACATTTTGAGCAGGCAATTTATTGAAAATAGAATTTAAATTTAAATGTGCTTTTGTCAGCTGATCAAAAGTTCAACACCAACCCTGAATGCTGGAGCTACTCATTACTTAGTCATCTAATGAGACGTCTTTCTGTTTGAAGGTGAATTTCAGTTGTTTTTTTTTAGCCGTGGTCTTACACTTTTGATGAGCCGATGAACCATTTACAGTATTTCACTTTAAACTCTAGTTTTCAATAAATTGCTAACGGAAAATATTTTGTCTCTTGCTCCTAATTCTTCTTTCTGCATTGTGAAGCTTTACTTAGCCCCAGTACAAATAAAAAGCTAATTCATAAGTGTTACTGACACGATCAACAGGATTTTGGTTTGGCCACATGTGTTAAACTCATGGCACGGGGGCCAAATCTGGCCCTTTGGAGCATCTAAAACATGAATCATTGTGTAAATGAAACTCAACAAGTGCTTATAATATATCACATGATTGCAGTCATTTGTAATGTAAAGCAGTTTCTTACAAGATCCTTCAATTTTCCTCAGATTACAAGATAATGTTTCCCTTAATTAAATAGAAATTGGTCATAAAATCAATTCCATTTAAAGGTAGGGTAGGCGATATTCGAAAGCTATCATGATTTTGAATGTACAGTAGTCTCCCTGATGGCTCCGCCTTTACCCCCCTTGCCCCTCCCTTCTGGTCTCTGTCTCACTCACATGCATGCGCACAGCTGCTGCAGAAGAGGAGCTCAGCTTCCCTGTTGGGAATGATATCTATCATTTATTGCTTGGATATTGTCAGTTTCTTACATATTTTTTCATTTATTTATATGTAGAAATGCAAACTTGGGCACAATAATGTTGAAATTACTTTCAACATTATTGTATTGCATATTGCATAAAAAGTGTGGCCCACTTGAGATCAAACTGCTCCGTATTTGGCTCCTGAACTAAAATGAGTTTGACATCCCTGGGTTAGGCCAGCCTAAGACTCGACTCACTGAATGATCCTCCCTCTCTCAAACCTATTACAGCCGTAGCTAAGATTTCATCCAAGCATAGATGCAAAGCCCTGATGCTGTTGCACATGCAGTAAACGCTCTGCAAATGCTCCGCTCACTGTCGATCCAACTGGAGGAGGAACAATATTGAATAAGGAAACAATGGCACATAATCCTCTATCCCTCCCCACTCCACTGATGAGCACAGCTATTGTTTCCCCTTCATCTATATCTGCACTGTGTCACATGGCTGAGATGTGGCGATAGATAGAAACATTCATTCATTCATTTATTTATCCAGACACAGAATCCATTGAGTCTTTTATAAAGACTGGCCACTTTGCAGGCTGTAACCAATACAGACCCTTAGCTGTTACTGAGTTCTTGATTCCCTCCTCGGGGGGTACTTGTGGGTTATTGCCTGCTTCTTTGCATTTATAATTAAATCAGAATGACATGATTCGAGGACTATTGGTGTCACTCAAACCAGAAAACTGTCATTGTAGCGTCAATAAGGTCATCCACTCACAGCCATTGGGGCTAATTAGCTGATGACAGCCTCCGCTGGGTGGGAGACTTGCCTACCGTAATTCTGTCTGTGCTGGAATCCAAAGCTTCACATTTGTTTGGATGTAGTGCACGTGTGTGTTTCCCCTCGCAAGCACTTCTCTAAAGCTGCAACCCATCCATCTCCTGCATTAAAAGCAATTAACAGAGACTTGACCTCTACAACAATTTGGAATGGATGGAGGATTGTGTGTATGCGAGTCTGCCATTCCAACATCCTCATCTGCTATCTTTGGATGAGGAGCAAAGAGCTGAATAGGAAACACATTACATCTAAACTTGCTTTGCCATTGGAACCAATTACAACTGCACAATGTTTTGCCACATGTTAGAGAAGTCTCACCTCAAACACGTGAAAAAGTAGTCTCACGGAAGCTAACACCCATGCAATGTGTTAGAAACATCAGCTTTTACCACAGAGGTGACAACGACAAATTGTGTAGCTGAGAGTAAATATTTGGAGCATGAGAAGTACCTGGCTTCTCAGCTACCACACATTCTGATAATTAGGCTATTGTGTAAAGTTATTCAAAGAGTGGGAAATCACCACAATCTGTCATGTGCAGCTGATACTGGAGCTCAGCTTGGAACGGAACAAGCTGTGCAAGCAGAGCGTGAAGAAAAAAAAACTAAACCACGGCTGAGAGAGAGGTTACGTAGGAAGTCTGATGAGTCCTTTCACACATTCAACCCTTTTTCTCCTTAAGCCTTGTATGATCACCAGTGTCATCTGCTGGACACAAATGTAGCTTTTTATCTCCTCATTCAAGTGAGTAAATAATCAATACCCACTAGGGATGCAACAATACAGTCAGCCCACGGTTCAATACGTGGTTGACGGTTCGGTTCAGTTCTGATGGTTAAAGTGTTTTAAGTACATTTTAAATAACAGCCAGAGATCATTTCAAACCATTTAATTGCAAAAAAACAAAGTTCATACATATTCATATGTATGGTGTATATTGTATGATACAAAATAAAAACTTAGTAAAATACATATAAAACAAAAACAACACTTCCAAAGGACAAGTCCTTAACCCTGACAGCCTATATACACACTAGGGAAATATTCATTTAAAAATAAAATTATATATATATATATATATATATATATATAAAAGTGAAGTATGTCCTAACGAAGCCACTGGGAGGGACTGTGTTACCTGTTGATCACCCTGCTTCAGACAATGAATGCACTGCAGATGTGAAGTCAAGTTGGAAGTGTTTCCATTAATCACTGTTTTCTCTTCCTTGTCATTAGATTGGACAATGAAAGTGAAATGTTCCACATTGCTGACTTTAAAGACTGTGGCACTTTTATTTATTTCTTAAATAAAGACTGTGGCGCTTCCTTGCAGCCGTAACTGCTGCTCATTGCTAACCATGCTAACCATGGTAAAAGTAAATAATGTTGTCGGCGTCACCAAACTTTAGCGTGTTGTGATTGGCTTATTAACTCAACTGGTGGGATCTCATAATTCCTGCACTGCAACTCACAGGCACACTCAGGCACACAGGCAAAAGAAAGACATACATTGCACAGAGCCTATACGCCAAACCGTATAAACCGCGGTTTACAAGTCAGTATTGAACCATGGATGTCGTACCGAACGGTTCAATATATTATTGAGAATTTTTGCATGCCTAATACCCACCCAATTCGTGGAGGCACTTCTATATTGAATTTATGGGCACAACTTCCTGTAATAGGTCATTCCAGAATTTACGATGTTGCGATTACAACTATTGATGCAAATTCAGCAGATCTCCACAAATGTTGTGTGGCACCACAATTATGTGCAATCACTGCAACATCTTCGTAAATTTTGACCAATCTGATGAAGCCAAGAGTGTATCACAATAGTCACCGCGACTCAACAAAGAGTTGTTTAGACAAAGTCCATGACCAAATGAAAAGTGATTCCGATCGACCCGGTGGCACAAAGTGGCTGAAGTTCGCGACTAAACACAGATTCCAGCTGCCTTGTGTAAGCCGTCCACCTTCAGCTGGCGGCTAATGGTGACTCCACTGCGATCGGAACCACCATTTAGTTTGGTCACAGACTGTGTCATAACAGCCACTATGAGTGTTCTGAGTTTAATTATCTCCTGGCTGCACGAGAATAACTTTTAAAGAAAATTACTCTGATTTCTTGCATTTCCCCCCCAAAAATACTCTGCCAGTGACGTCCTAATACATTTTTCGTGTTATCAAGGACTGAAAATTGTGGCAAAACAGTTTTGGATGTTTATTTTGGGGCTGATGCAGAAAGAGGTCCTGAATACTAGAAGTGTGCCAATACATCGATTATTAGATCAATCGTGATTCGACACATGATGATTTGATAACTATTCATAAATGTTCAAAATCGATTGTTTTTCATAATAACTAAATGACAGGAACATAACCGCTGCTCGCGGAATGAAAGTTAAAGTCGCGGATGCCGCCCAGACACCTGAAGGAACGGACCAGGAGAAGATGGTAATGGCGGCAGCTAACTCTTAAATTTCAAACTTATTTGGGCGAATATCCCCAAAGCAGACACCGCGCGAAGTCCGTCTGGAGTCCGACAGTCCAATTAAGTGCAAAACTCAGATTTTACGATTGCGCTGACTTGTGCGCTCTGCGGAATGTCCACCCGAGTGTGTTTGAGCAAGCCGGTACAATTACTGAGCGTGAGATTCACTCATCCGAAATCAAAACTAGCGTTTGAAAGAATCAAGTGCTGTATCCTTTTCAAAGTTGGCTACGGAGGTATCTGTGCAATCCTGGCACCAGTGTCTCTGTGGAGAGAATGTTCTCTACTGCAGGAGACGTTCTCACACAAGACTGCAATGGTGATGAGTAGCTGCACATTTGTTCCTTCATCCATCCACCTTTTTTAAAAAGACCCCAAATGTCAACAAGTGTTATGAGAGCTGATGTTGTAGGTTTTATGTTTTTAAAGCTGCTTTGATTGTGCAGAGCAAAATATTTTGTTTTTGTGGGATTTATGCAGCTCGTTGAGGATTTTTGTTTGGTAGTCTTTATCTATTTTTACTGAATAATGGCTTTTGAGATGAAAAAGCGAATATTTTTGTTTTGTAATGATGATTCCTGTTGGATTTGGTTGATTTGACATGAATAAATGATAACGGAGATACATTTGTTTAATCACTTTAATTAATGGATACCGTCATACCGACAGATACCTTGCTTAAAAGTATGAAGTAGCAACAAAGTGAGGGACAAAAAAACAGGTGCATCAAAAATCTTCCTAATCATTAATATCGTAGTAATTGTTGAATAATCTCAACGTAGCATCCTGAATTGTAATCGAATCGGATAGTGAGGTTCCTTCGTTGGCACACCCTGACCGAAAACCAGCAAAAATTGAATGTCTCGCGGAGTGAGGCGATATCACGGAGAATACTGGGAACAAATTATAGAACAAAAATGGTGTAAAGCAAATCACTGTCCTTGTCTGGTGAAGAAACAACAAATTAAGGTAAGAATGAAGTATAAACACTTCTATACATCCGTCTACAGGTTTCCACATCCCACAATGCAATATGCTAAACTTTTCCAACATGTCAACAAACTGAGTTTTTAAAATGTAAATCAAACCAGATATTGAGCAGCAATTTCAAGCTTTGTTTGTTTTTGAGTAAATAATCTTAGATTTATAGATCTGTGAGGCCTATACTATGTTTTTTATCTGTCAAAAAAATATTGTCTCCAGCAGCTCTAACTGTATGCACTTTATGTGTGAATATATTCCTACCCTTACGCTTAAGCCAAGTAAACAAGGTCTTATTTTTAGTTGCTGCCTTGAAGACCAACTGTTCTGTCTAGACACAAATATCAATCTCTTTCTAATGTCGTTAAAATACAAAGACACAGAAAAAAGATTTAAAGTTTCCTTTGAAACACATTGCCTTTTTAAAAGTGATAAAAGTCTTTTCTCCCTATTTCTTCGAACCAACAACCCTCACTGCTGCTGTGTCTCCTTTCATGTGGCATTCTCAGCCAAGCCCCTCACTGCTCTGCTTTTCCTTGCCAGGAGCCAGGAGAGGCGTTACTTGCTTTGTCCTCTGTGCAGGTCACTGGCTGTGTGCCAGACAAAGCCCATGCCAATAAAAGCCATGAGTAATGACCTAAAACTTCTACATTCGCTGTGTTTCCCATTATTTCCCACAGCCGATAAATCTGAAGAAGGGCTTAATCAAAAAGAAAAGCTCCAACATACTGCCTGTGTCCAGTAGAGTGTCCAGTATCTAGATTCGGGCAGTTTAATCAGAGATAAAAGTTGAGATGGTTGGCAACAGTTTGTCTTTGCCTGTGACCCAACATGTCCTCTGACAGGTGGAGCCATCGCTGCTGTCGTGTAATAAAAGCTGCCCCTGGGCCTCTGAACTTACTATACTAATTTGCTCAAAGAGGTGATCATGCACTCCATACATCCAGATGTGTCTCTGGCCCTGGATAGGTACAAGCAGACACACTGCCATGGCTAGACTACAATGAAATTAAATGTATCATGGAGAAAAAGATCTTTGCTCAGGAAAAAACCTGAACTAGTTGGAATTGAATCCCTGTCTGAGAGTCCAACGATTCCATTTACTTTAAAGGAGCATAGGGCAGGATTTGAGAAAAAAATAAACATGCATTTTAAGTTTTTTTTTATGCTAATGGGTAATGAAGCGCTCTAACCCAAAGAGAATGAGTCCACACATATTTCTACCTATTGCCTTGAACAGATTGTGTGATACATTTTGTACTGCTGTTACGAGTACGAGCAGCAGTACAGTGACGTCAAATGACGCTGGTGCGCGTTCTCGACGGCTTGGAGAGGCAGTCCAAATAACCCGGAAATAAAAAAGAATGAGAAGAAGACGGCTTGGAAACTGAAAGAAGACAAGCACAGTGGACTAAACTACTGTTTGCTTCCACAGATGCATGCATGTGCACAGGTCTTGCAGTAAAAAGTTACATGAACTGGGAGTAAATAAAAGTGTGAATCGGGCCGCATTTTCTCGTCCGAGTCCGACCCGACAGTGTAAACCTCTTTTTTTCTCTCAAAAAATGACATACGTACGTTTATTTTTGTGGTATGCACCAATTTTTATTAACAAACAACTGTTAATGTTGACATCAGATCAGCGCACGGGTAACAAGCGAAAGTGAAACACAAACAACAGACACCCAAGAGATCCATCGGATCTATTTACATAATCCATTTATCAAAGATAAGGATAATCCATGTTGTTGTGCAATAAAAGGAATGTTCCAATGGTGTATTCCGTTAAAATTGTCCTCTGCCCCGTTCTCCTTGCCCCATGGATCACAGCTCTCACTGTGCATTCTTCAGAACTACGTAGTTGTGACTGCTACTGCACTCACTTCAGACTGCGCGCAAACGACACTATGTGACCGAACCCGACCCGTCCAGTGCCGTTGGATCCCGTCAGTGTTCGGTCAGGTATCCATCCTCTATCCACAGTGTCAGCTCCGGTGATGATGGCTGCAGTTACACTAACCACCGTGGTATCACTATGGAGTCTGATTTTTAGATGCTGCCCTATGCTCCTTTAAGTACAAAACAACAGAAAAAAATTAAGAACAAAACATGTTATTTAAAAGTTAGCGGTCAAGATGGCAGAAGTAAAATAGTTACAACACAAACAAACACATAAAATACAAACAGTCATGCTACAAAAGGAAGAAAGAGTGACGATACACTTTGTCCATGTGTTGCAGAAAGTAGTAGAAAGATATCTAACCACTATGAATCAAACAAAAATAAATCTCTTTACCCTTGTATTTTTTAATTGTACAAGCAAATGTCAGAACAGCTCATGCTGCGGGCTAACTGTTTAGCATGCTGCCGGGATGCAAAGTCATATATTTTGGACTTTTGTTGTTATAAAACAATTAAAAAGCATTATTTATTAGCCTTTTAGCATTAATCAGAAAGTAAGACCTTGAATTTGAACCTTTTTTTGTCTGTGTTTGATTGCAGTGGTAAGTCACTTTAGTATTCTGTCTGCTTTCAGTCCAGCTCTCAGATCTTTTTCAATTCACACTTTGTTTAAAGAGGCCAAAAACTTTAGCCAATATTGTTTTCCCCATTTGATCTAGCAGCTCGCTTCTCTGCTTCTTCCGTTGGAATGTGGACAGACTAGACGGTGGAGAACCATCTGGTTGGTGGGCTTGCCAATTTTAGACAATAGTTAGCAAAATTATCCAAATCATGTGTATTTTCTTAGTTACTTTTGGATGTTTCCAATGAAAATATGGAAGTGAGATCCCTAATAGACAGTGTATTCTGTATTCTAAACACAGAAATGACCATTTACATCTAAAGACAGATGTTTAGCCATGTGGGGGCTCTATTCAATAAAGTTTGAGAGCAAGAGCACAATCGAAAGACACAAGCCACAGCTTATGATAGTCGTTCATTTTATTGCTATATCCAACATTTATTGTTAAGGATATTAGGGATAAAAACAGGTACATTTCATTCTCTTCAGATGAGGCCAATGACACAGCTTTAGGCTGCCCTTATTTTGTCCCCTAAGCAATTTCATAATCCGTATATAGCCAGAAACGGCTCGGACTAAAGAGAAGAACCAGAATAAATGACTGATCTTAGAGATTGTACATGTTATGTGATAATAGGTTGCTTTCACGTGACGTCACATTGCTGCATCGCAAAAGCACAAAATTCAGATGGAGGGCACCGTGTATCTGCCGTCTGAAATAATCAAAATGCCCATGTTTTGTGAAGTTTACGGCTGCTCCAATCGCTCTAACCAAGATAAGGAAAAGAGTACCGAAGATTGTCATTCTTTGTGAATGAGAACTATAAAAATCTCACAGAACAACGCCGTAAAAGGTGGATTTTAAACTGACGTTTGCAGTCGGGAGGAGCAGAGTCTGCTGATGCCCGTGTCTGTAGCGACCACTTGATCAGAGGTATGTTAGCGAGCTAACTTTGCTTTTGTGGCTGTGTTTATATAGCATTAGGTTGTTGTTAAATGCTCATTTACTATATTATTCACCTTTTTTCTTTCACCCCTGCTGTACACTGTGCACACAGTAAAAGCTGAACACCCAAATGCCATTTCACTACATGTCACAAAGTACTATTCAGTAGTAATATATATGTATGTGACAAACAAACCTCAGGTTACATTATAGCCGTTACTGCTCGCTGCTAGCATCTTAACACATAAAATAATAAGAACAAACTTCACCCTGACGAAGACCAAACGATAATTATCATAGATCCATTTGGTACCGAGGTTGTGGAGCCACCCACTCACAAAACAGTTATATTCCTCCATAATTTTATAGACTTTCATCTGCTGTTTGGTGTTGTAGGATGTCTGAAAGACCAGATAGTTGGTGATATCAAAAGCCTCGATGGTCAGCAAATCTTTAGATTCTGTTGAAATCGCTCTCATCTGGATCAAACTGGATCTAAATCAGTACAATATGGACTCTGCTATGGTTTCCTCCATAGGCGTATTCCCCATTTTTACTTCCTGCCCTCCATCTGAAATTACGCCCCTTCACGCATTATCATAACCACGTGACTGAAACCCAGCTATTTCAACAAAACATATTACCGGAAAAAAAACACAATATGTATTATACTTATAAACACAAAGCATGTATTTATCCTAAACACATTCTCAAATGTCTTTGTTTTTATCACAATCACAACAATAAACACCATCACACACAAAGATGTGTGTGATGTTTGCGCTTTGTCTTTCTGTCAATGAAATGAAAGCATGTCGTCTCATTTTACTGTCATCACTTGACATCCACAGAAAACAAAAACAAGCATCTGCCAGAAATGATTCTATCAAACGCATATCACTTCAGACATCTCTGACATTTATAGTTGTCGCACAATCAATAACAAAATAATAGTTTCATTTCCACATTATGAGGTGTGTGTTCTTTTCTATAAAATTGTGTTAAGCTTTGATTATAATGCTTAACAAAGGAAAAGCCAAAGACTTCTAAGGATGATGATCATGATCAAATAGATTATTGGCTTTAAGTGAAAGATTTAGCTGCTAACCAATTATTGCCCTGCTTAAAATTTATAAATTGGTTTTATCCTTCCAGTTGAATCAAAATTAAACTTTTTGGGATTGGTCCCTATTTTGCATTTAACAATCGTAAGGAATCCAATAATAAATGAGTTAATGTTTTGCTGTTCATAGGGTTTTATCATACATAAACTCTTACCTTAAAGTATAAATCATTGCCTCATGTTACCGTCGAATATCAAGACATAAAATTGAACTGGTTTAAGACAAACTTCAATCACTCAATACTAATTATCACTTCGCTCAAGTTGGTGACCTACTACTACTAAATGAACTGTGCTTGTATCCTCCCAACTCTGTGAGATCTGGCAACATCACTGGCAGGAGGTCTATCGATTTACCGGTGTGTGAAGTGAAGTGTATTATAGTTGCTTAATTGGCCTAGTAATCTTTTTTTTATGATTATTTATTTTTTGGGTAGCAGCTGTCAACGCTTCAGGTGGTACACTCATACAGCAGGGTCACAGAAAACTGCTCATACCCATGATTTCATTCTATTGATTTGACTGAATTTCATATCATGGAATTGTGCACACGTGTACGTTAATAACAATGCTTTCTGTGATTCATGCAAACTTCAAAACTTCATTGTAAATGGCAATAAAGATATAGGCTGCTTTATGGTGCAGCGACATGCTAACACTTGCAAGCTCATTAGTCACCATCAACAGATACCCTGCAGTTATATAAAATGGACCCCCATGACCTTGTATAGAAACGCTGATGGGAGAGAAGATTAATGAATACGCTAAAATACAGTGTGAGAAAAGTTAACAATGTATCAAGCAACTGTAAATTTAATGATGATGCCCAATTACTGTCCCAAAAGACATTTCTTGGTGTTCAGCCCCTCAGTGTGCTCATATAACTACCGCTGTGGCAGATAACCATTAAAATGGCAACATCCATTTCCAACTGAAAACAAGATCATGATCATATGCTGCTAATGGAGGAAGTTCAGAACCAACAGGACTCTTTCTAGAGCTACCCGGCCGTCTAAACTGAGTGATCGGGGTGAAGGGCCTTAGTCAGGGAGGTGACTCTGTCAGAGCGCCAGCATTCCTCTGTGGAGAGAGGAGAACCTTCTAGAAGGATAACCATCTCTGCAGCAATCCACCAAGCATGCCTATATGGTAGAGTGGCCTGAAAAAAACACTCCTTATTAAAAGCCACATGACAGCCCATCTGGAGTTTGGTAAAAGAAACCTAAAAGACTCTCAGACCATGAGAAACAAAATTCTCTGGTCTGATGAGACAAAGATTGAACTCATGGCGTGAATGCCAGGCATAATTTTTGGACAAAACCAGGCACCACTCATCACCAGGCCAATAACATCCCTATAGTGAAGCATGGTGATGGCGGCATAATGTTATGGCAATGTTTTTCAGCAGCAGGAACTGGCAGACTAGTCAGGATAGAGGGGAAGATGAATGCACCAAAGTACAGAGACATCCTGGATGAAAACCTGCTCCAGAGCACTCTTGACCTTAGACTGGGGCAACAGTTAATTTTTCAGCAAGACATGATTAATTAATTAAATACTACAAATTAAACAAACCAATTTAAAGAATAGTTTAAGGAGGATTTAAATTTTATTCTGAATTAAAGGGGAATTAAAGCTCCCATGTAAACGTGGCCAATGACCCAAAGCACAGAGCCAAGATTTCAAAGGAGTGGCTTCAGAACCCCTTTATGAATGTCCTGGCGTGGCCCAGTCAGAGTCCAGAATCGAATCCCATTGAACATCTCTGGAGAGATCTGAAAATGACTGTACTGACGTCTCCCATCCAACCTGATGGAGTACTGCAAAGAAGAATAGGCCAAACTCTCTAAGAATTGGTGTGCTAAGCTTGTGGCATCACAGTCAAAAAGACTTGAGGCTGTTATTGCTGACAAAGGTGGATCAACAAAGTATTGAGCAAAGGCTGTGAATTCTTGGATGTTTCTGATTTCTTAGTTTTCTGTTTTTCACAAATTTGCAAAATTGAGAGATTCATTTAATATTATTTGGAATGAGGCTGTAACATAACAAAATGTTGAAAAAGTGAAGCACTGTGAATAATTTCCATATACATACATTAGTTGTAAGAAACTTTGCAATACTAACTTTGTTTTAATTTCATGTTAATGTTACAGCAAAACTGGCTGATCAGCTAATTTCAGCCCATCCTTTACCCAAGCCTGGATTAGAAAGTCACAGTCTAAATGAAGGAAAGCTGACTCCGTCTAATAAATATTGATCAAGTTTGTAATGAGAATGTCATATTCAATTTATTAGGACATAATTAAAAATCTATATTCTATCAGCATTAAATTTACCACTTTTTCTTCCAGTCAGGATCGACTGACTTGTGTTATTGAGTTGCGTCTCAATTTTCATTCTAACTTTCAGTGTGCAGTGTGTTCACTGGTTATGAATGAGGTTTGGATATCCTGTTCTTTGGAAGACATGCAACAAATATACACGTTTGTGAGCTTGCAGCAAATGCAAGCGATCAAGGCAGTACAAATATGAGTGTATTATGCAAATATAAAGGTAGATAATCAAACATTTCTATGCAGTAGAAATTCATTTGGTTGGTCCTTGTTCAAGGCTTTGTTGGAAAGTACTTGATAACTTGTTAAACCACATTAAACCAGTCGGATACACAATCAAGGCAAGATATTCACAATATGGAGGTTTATCTTCCCTCTTATGGGAAAATTTAATTGCAACCTTTTTATTTGGCAAAATTTAGCATAAATGAAAAGTAGCTAAAGTAACTAGGTTAGCTTCTACATAAATCCAGCTATTTAAGTTGTATGAATTCTTGTTCTTTAGTTTTTCTTTGTGCGAAATACAAAATTCAGTATATAGTTCAGTAGATTACAATACACCTCAATAAAAAAGGCTATTTATAACATTGATAACAGAACTAACTTAACTAACTCACGGTTGCTGACGTGTATGTAGATTTCATCTTACTCACCACTGTGTTGGACGGCATGCTATGTGCTATAAAGTTTTAATTTTAAAGGGGGGTATCATGTAAAAATCACTTTTCCAAGCTTTATATCATGTTAGTGTCATTACCTCCTGAAAAACATACCTTCAGTGTTTCTCAAATTGATTCACGTATTTTTGAGTAATCTTTAAATCTCCTGCCAGCAGCCATTTTCATGCTGTTATGCACGAGGGGACGAGGCTCCGCCTTGGGGACGTAGCCCCTCCCCCTCCTATGTTTTCTTCTTTAGTTCAACCCACAGATCCCGCCTCTGCAGATTTAGCTTTCAATTTCGGCAAACAGCTGAGCAATAACTGCGTGTTGATCGGTCTACTCTGCTCATCGTAGTAGCTGCCTGCCTTTAGTTTTTAAAAATGCCTTCAGCGAAAAAATTTTTTTGGATGTGAAGAAAACAGCCCTCGTCATTGAAACAATTGCTCAACCATGGTTGGAGTTCATCTTTGGAAGCAGCCCTCTGCTGTTTGTTCCAGGCACTTTTCAGATGACTGCTTTAAAACAAGAGCTTATTTGAAAGTGGATTCATAAGTACACTGACACTTCTGTCCCCGAGTAAGACAGCGCTGTGATGAACTACAATCACACACACACAATCCCCACATGAAGTTGTACTCATGCACACTACACACACACAACACCACAGACGCTATCACTAAAAAGCCTCTTACACACACACATACTGTACAGACAGAAAGACGCACACGCGACAATAACTACATGCACGTTCGCGCACACGCTAAAATACACGGGAATACACACATGATGTGTCTGTACATGCACATATAGCTTGTTGAACCCTCTGATTAGCGCAGAATCTGCTCTTTATACAAGCACAGAGTCACAGACATCACAGCAGTTGAGCAAGCTGCTCCCTGTGCATTGTAGAGCTGTGATTGGAGGAAACCCTCCTCCCTCTTCTCAGCTTTTATAGGAGGGGCGGGGCCAACAGTCATAGTTGACGCGCAAGAATCCGTGTCAGCCAATAGCAAAATTAAATTGTAATAGCCAGCGGTCAACTCTTAGAGGCCAGTATATCTGACATTTTACAACTAAAAACGCAAAATTAAAATATTTCTACTAAAATATTAAAAGTTGGACTAGGATCAATCAACAGCACTACTTCATACCCAATAAATATGTATTCAGCAGAAAAAAGTTGGTTTGGGGTTTAGTTACACTTTAAAAAAAAAAGAAAGAAAAAAAAAAGCTAGGGGATCAAAAAAGCACTAGCTTATGTGCTATAATTGCTAAATCAGCAACATCAGTCAGCAAGATAAGTTTCAAGTACAGCAGCAATTGAATCAATGACAACTACGATGATCTACGGTTCTACAATTTAATTTCGCAGATGCTTTTATCCAAAGTAACATACAGTACAACACAAGCAAGAATTTAGACTGGAAGAAAAACCCTTAGTAAGTGTAGCAAGTGCTTTACGATTGATTTGCTGCAAGTGCTCCCATCTCGTACTAGAATATATATATATATATATATATATATATATATATATATATATATATATATATATATATATACTGTATATATATAACATAATGTAACCACAAATAACAATTCAACGATGTCGTTCAACATTCAACAACCCTCAACATTTTCAGTGCTAATAATCCACTAAGAGCTGGGTGGTAGATGATCTGACTCACCCCTAAAGATTACAAGATTACAATTAAGCAATATCACACAAGAGGGAGATATGTCGTGCTGAAATATCAGCACTGGTGTGATTCGGTCATCATAGATAATCACACCAGTGCTGATATTTCAGCACAACCTTGAGTATGATATTGCTTTTATACAACAGTTCTACAATCGCGTTTTATTAGTTAACAGTAATAAGAGATTATGATTTGTTTGTCTATTTAATCATTTGGCTTAGACAACAAAAAAGGTCCACAAGTGGAGAGCACACACGCTACGTTCACATTGCAGGCAAATGTGACCCAAATCCGATCTTTTTGCCTTTCCGTGACCTGTATCCGATCTGTTACTGACAGTTTGAACAACACAATTCAGATTTTTCCAATTCCGACCCAGGCTACTTTCATATGTGGTCCTAAATCTGATACGTATCCAACTTTTTGCAATGTGACTGCAGCCGAGCCGCTTTCTATCCGACTCCTACATCATCACATCCAAACACTCAGCTGTACAGATGTAGTAGCCATCACAGCAATCGGCTAGAGCGATAAACCTGGCTCTGTTCTTTTTCACTCTCCGTAAAGTTATGAAGTGCTGACTTCTGTTGGAAAGAACATTTCTCAGCATGACACACAGTCCTACACAGGACGCCTCCATATTTACTTCTGTAAACACCGCAGGTGTCACCTTAGCACCTCTTCTGTGCATGCGCGTCACTTCAGGGTTGTATTCCGTTCATATTCCAAACTGATGAAGATGCATTTAATATGTAATATAAATGATCACAAACACATGCATTAAGACCTGCAGTGCAAATGTAGTGACAGTCTACTACTGTGGTGTAGTTTCCCCAAGATGTAACAGTGATTAAGGTTATTTAGATCAGCTGTACAGCGGAGTGATATGATCCATAAGAAGTCCCGGTGCTGTTGTTGCTCTATATCAGCACTCTTGGAATGTCTGTTGTCCAATCAAATCACTTGGTCAGAACAAACTGCTGTACAATTTCAATTAGCAGATGCTTTTATCCAAAGCGACGTACAGTACGAGTAGTTAGGGTTAAGGGACTTGCTCAACATCCCACAGTGATGGCCCAGGTTGGTTCCAAACCAGTGACGCTCCGATAACAAGACCCCTTCCTTAACCATTACACCACCATCCAGGTGGTGACAGGAAAAAGGGAAAAGAAGAGGAAGGATCGAGTGCCTAACTATTCCCTGAACAGTAAAGTCTTCAGACATTTCTTGAAAGTAAAAAAGAACTATGCAGATCGAACAATGTTGAGAAATTAATTTCACTATTTGGCAATAACAGGGAAGAAGAGTCTATCTAGAGTTCTAGAGCCATGCTGTGCGTAGTGCGTAGTGCGCGAGAGGGAGTGTAGATCTGGATGAGATAGTCCAGGAAGGCAGTAGCCTCTCTTGTCAGCACTGAATGACAAAATAAAAGAAATGTGTTTTGATATATATCGGCGTACAACTGCTGCTGAATGAAGGGTAAGGAAAAACCTTAAAAGATGAAATAACTATAAAGACAAAACTATGGCCTCTTGAAACAAAACAATGTCACTTGTCAAAAACTCTATTTGGAACCAGGTTTCTCTGACACATGGACAATGAATACAAAAATGTATGCCTTTCTTGTCTCCTGCAACCTTGAATCACCATGACAGATCTGTATGCAGTTGTGGATAGGGGAAAAGGCATTTCAACAGAATTGTGAGCTGTTTTTTTTTTTTTGTTTTTTTGTTTTTTTTTACAATAAAATTAAGAGAAAAGAGCAAACAAAGACTCAGAGAAAAAGAGAGAAGTGAGACAGATATAGAAAGGGTAGGGAGGGGAGATGTTGAGTCAGTATAAAATCTGAACTTTCATCTGTCAGGGCACAAGGAAGACAGCAGCTAAAACGCAAAGCATGACATCAACTACAAGACTAATTAAAATTCTGCAGCAACACTTTACCATTAGGGTAGACACAAACACAGTGAGTCTGTCACCACAGGCTGTTGATGGACACATTATCAAATCCATGCACAGCCTCTCAGCTCAGCTGCAGTTCTTCACTGAAGACACAAGGCGTTCAGCATAACCCTCAGCTAGACGCGTCTCACCCGTGGGGGATGCGGGGACACTTTCATAAAAACAAAAATGCTTCCCCCTCACTTTTTACAGAGAGATTCATTGTTAAAATCATATTGGTCCAGTTAGATTGATTGAATGGTGATCAAGCCAATCACAGCCAGCCATTTGACAAAGCTGCTGTTCCAAGAAGTTAAACAGAGTTAACAGCGATGAGAAAAGTGTAATGCTGAACGATTAACATTAATTGCATCAATATTGAGGTTTTCACTATAACCTAACCTCAGATGCTGAGGTTTTTTCTTCCATCTCCATCATTTGAGTAATATATATGTTCACCAATCAGAATCACAGATAACCGCCTGTCTGGGCTGTTGGCCAATCAGAGATGGTTACAGGACACATGTTTGTATGTGCTGCAGCGAGTCTCAATTACCACTCAGTTGAGTGTGCTAACAACAACTCCACCAGAGCCCTATAAAATCCACGTTAACGGAATCACGGACGGAATCGACCAATGAAAATCGGAATCGACCGTTGAACGCGGAAATGGACAGAATCGGGTTGAAACGCCGTCACCGTGAGGAAAAGGATGTTTTATATGGGAAATTTATCCTTTATTCTCTATCTATCCTTTATTTGTCCCTCATCCTTTATATTTATCATTATTATTATTGTTGCTGGGTTGTTTGTTTTTTTTTTGTTTTTTTTTTGTTTGTTTTGTGCACCAACTACCAAGACAAATTCCTTGTACTGTCCTTAAAACTGTACATGGCCATTAAAAACATTTCTGATTCTGATTCTGAAATGTTTCGGGGACCCCCCTGATGCATCCTTGCGTCCATTTGTTTTTGTTTAATCATTGTGGTCTGGGCTGATGTCATCAGGATCATTGAAATTAGGTTAATTTAAACTAAGTTGATCAAAACTTAATCAATAAACCTGATCAGATTCAGTAAACCATTGATCCCTGAGGGGAAACTGGGTGACATTAATGCTGCTCTTTATATGACATGAATAATTCAAAAGGAGCAGTCAGAATAATCAATGTCAGTACAACTTATATCTACCTTTTAATTGTATCTTACTCATTATTTTAAATTACATTTTTATTTTTGACATACATTTTTGTTTTAATTATATTTTTATTTTTATTAGTATTTATTTAGTTTCTTCACATTACAACTTTAATCTACCTTTTAATTGTATCTTACTTTATTTTTGACATACATTTTTGTTTAATTATGGGTTTTTTATTTATTAGTATTTATTTTATTTCCTCACAGGAGTTAAAAACTAATATCTTCTGAAAAAATTGATCATTATATATTTTTTTAAATTGAATTTTTAAAAAATGTATATGAAAAATACGTAACTTGATAAAAATAAAATAAAAAGGAATTTGGAAAAAATAAAACGCATGCATTTTAGAAATCGAATCGCAATCGCAATATCATTAGAATCGCAAAGTGTCAAAAACTGGCAAAAATGTGTCAAGAAAAGAGTGGAAGTGACTAAAATGAGCCAAAAGCAGTCAAAAGGAGCAAAAAAACATGACAAAAAAGGAAACAGGTGGTATGTAACGGCAAAAGGTAGCTTAAATGAGTAAAATGTGGCAAACAATAGTGAAAAAGGGCAAAATGTAGGCAAAAAAAAGGAAACAGGTGTTATTTGTTGGGCAAAATTAAACTTATTTGGATGAAAAGTGGCAAAAAAAAATTATTAATGAATCGACAAAAATTGATAGAAGTGTAATAAAGAACTTTTAAACAATGATTTTTAAATAACAATACAACATGTTAAATTCCATCTGAGAATCCTGTTTAAATTTTCATCGTGGTTATGGGGTTTTTTTCTATTTGCTGTCTAGAACTACACACAGGTTTTTTTTTTTTTATTTATGGAATTGTATTTTTTTTCAAGCAGGGCCACATTTTCCTGTTTCTTTAAAAATAAAAACAAGATCCTCCTAGAACAGGGTCCTTTATTCCTGGTCCTGTGTGTTTTAGATGACGCTTCAACACACCTGAAACTGATAAATATTTCATCAGCAGGGAAAACCTGGTGAAGAGCTTATCATTTACAGGTGTGTTGAAGCAGAGACACATAAAATATGCAGGACAGTGGTTCTCCTGGACATGAGCGAGTCGCCCTCCCATAGTATTATGTTTTCACATTCCAGGTGGCTCCATAAATTCTTTATCACGCTTAAGATTTCTGTGTTACAATGTCATATTGAGGGTAGCGGGTCGCAATGAACTGCTTTACAAGTTGTTTTACAGTGATTTTTGAAAGCTTTTTCATTCAGCTGCCACTTTAGCCATTTTTATACAACATATTTGATTTAACTCTATCTTACAGTGAGCAACTTTCTATGAATGTCTCTAAAGTCTCAAAATACGTTTTATGTCACAATTTTAATTTCATAAAATAGACATTATCGGGCAAGGTTTGCAGGAATATTATGATGGAAATAAAAACAGAAATACTTACACAGGACTATAATGTAAGTCAAATAGGGCAAAAAATACATTTGAATAGATTTAGAGGAATTTTAAAGTGTTTTCAAAACAGCAGTCATGGCCAGACAGTCGAACCACATGATATTTTGAAGCTTTGAATAACAGAATAAGTAATTTAGTAAGTAACATTTAAATCAAGGCAAGCACATACAGTATATACTAAGTTACAACATATTTGGTATCTTTTTATGGATTTAAACCTTTTTTAACCAAAAGATATGCAGTTGGACAGAATAATTATTATGTTCCTGTATGTAGTACCTCACAATTGTAGCCGAGAATTGAAAACATTCATCACATCTTTGCATTTAAAACACCACCTGCTTCACCAAGATACAGCTGAGAAGTTAAAACAGTGAAGTTGTAATAATTTATTGATGAATGCTCACAGTGAAGCTGATGGGAACTCCAGATTCAGGTGAATAAATAGAATATTCACTGAACACTAGATGTAGCATTTAGCGACGCTGCTTACCAACGAGAGTGATATGAATTCAAGCTCATGTCTCCCTAAGCATGAATCACATTACTTGATAAAGAACAATGGAGATTCATATATTTTTGAGAACTCAGCTATTCTTTAACAAGTCTGGGTGTGCTTGCTTCATCCATACAGACTCTTTGTTTTCTCAACTTAAAAAAAGGTGTCAAAATTGCCTAAAAACTGTATATTTTTTGTTTTGTTTTTTTTTTAGAATTTTCCTTTATACATGAATGAGATTTCGTAAAAGTAGCATGAATTTGCATTAAATGTGTGAAATACGGCTGAGTTAAAATAGCAATAAAATTGCACGCTAGCTAGTTACCATGAAAATGATCAGAGATGTTGTTTACACATAATGATGAAGGGTGGCAAAATTGTGCCCTTGTAGATTAAAAATTACTGTTTAAAAAACGATCTATATGTGAAGATTCTTTCCCAAATGATGAGTCCAGCCTAATTTATCAACTGTGGGAAAATTAACCATCAGAAGGGAAGAAATTTTAAAAAAGTATTTAAAGGGGCAGTATTGGGAAAAATTCACTTTATAATGGTTTTGCTACAGTGATACACATTCCTTTAGCCTCATTCAGAGGGCCAAAGTTGAAAAACTACTGTTTCCTCCCTCCCTTGTTATTCTACATTTTGTAAAAAGGCAGCTCCAAACAGGCAAGTTGGATGTTTGTCCCCTTATGAGTCACAAGGCGGAAACTCCTCCTCCTACCCTACATAGAGCTCCTCCCTCTCAAACTACCTCACAGGTAAAAAAAACAAGGCGAAGGCTGGTTGATGCTACAGTCAATATCTTTACGTTCAGTATATAAATAAACCAAAATACAGCGTGAGTCCTCACAATCAGTTTCACTTTTAGAAGCCATATACCTCCTCATATCGCCTTTGACATGATCTGACGTGTTTGTAACCCAATGTGACGCAGTGGTAGGACAAAACAATGAACCATCATCTTAAATTGACCATTCCTGTGGTCAGAAGAGGTGAGGAAAGTGACATAGCAGCTCCGGTAAGTGTTTGAAACCGCTGCTGCTCCTCCCTCTAAAACTACCTAACAGGTAAAACAAACACGGCAAAAGCAGAACATCGTCACTGTGATTTATCCACAGTTGAAACAGCTGACTGTTAATGATTGACTGATGCTGCTGATGTGATAAATACACACGCTGAAGCAGTGTTTGTCGGACTCACAATCACAATAGCCGCTTAAACAGCCATGTGTTTTCTTGTAATGTGCAATTTTTTGGCTAAGAACAATAACAAGAGTGTGTGGATAGCAAAAGAAAATCGCTATGGTAATCAGCTCTTGGAATCCCACTCACTGTGCGTCTACACTTATAATGTAAGTATAGACGCACTTATATTTTAAGTGGGTCTACAGACACGCCTACTCATCCATTTGCACGGAGGCCCAAAACGTCCTGTTTTTAGAAGTGGTCCTGAAAGTGACTTTTCAGAGGGCTAAAAGGGGAGTTTGGGAAAATAAACCTCAAATACTATGTTGTTGGTGTTCTTAGAACAATTGGAGATGGGTGAAAATAGCATAATACATAAATGGACCTGTAGGGAGAAAAATCATGCCAACAGCAACATGGAAAATGAAATAAAAACAAAGAAAGGGAGGGAATATTAGAAAAAGACAAACACTCTAGAGACAGAACACCATCCCTTGGCCTCTTCAGGGCTCAAGCTCCCACTGACAGAGCTGAAAAGACAGGGGATCAACCCTGATTCCAACCAGGCTTTGTCTCTTTACACTGTGAAAATATGGCCTGGAATCCCATTATCCCTGGCTATAGAGATGTAACGGCTCCAGCTTCATCTCTTATTCCAGAGCACAGAGGCTATGGCACCACCTGCACTGTATATTGAAGCTCTATCCTTAAAAAAAAAAAAAAAAAAAATATGCCCCCGCCCATTCTCATAGGCTCAAGAGGCTCTTTAGTTGAAGGGCAAATGGAGCTGAGGCAAAGAATGGATGACACTCATTTTGAGCAGTAGCCATATTCACAGTCCTCTATAACCTGGACGAATACCTTAAAGTCAATTTTCACACGAGTAATGGAGTAGCACAGAAACAAACACTGGCGGTCAGTCCCACGTGTATTTTATGTCCATTGCCCCACACACACACACACACACACAGATTACTCTGAGAATTGAGTTGGTGACAAGAGCTAGATTTGATTTTATCCATGCACTCTCTGCCTTCTGCCTCTGCTTAGGCTTGTCACACAAACAATCTCCCAGCAGCAAAAAGCTGAAATGAGATTAGTTTTTGTCGGGTGTTGGCAAGTGCAGCATGTTTGCTCACTGGCCTGCCACCCCTCATAACCTACAACGTGCATAGAGAGGAGGACGTACACAAGATTGCATTCTGTAGGAGTTCATCTATAACATATTCATCATCGCGTCTGTAGTTTTAATTTTAGAAACACACGTCATAAGACACGTCACTACAATCCCTGATAATCACCAGCGTGTAAAGAGTACTGATATATCCCACTCAAGCAGAAGCACTTGATTGAAGTCATACATAAGATACTCAAGTACAAGTAGCTCAATTAAATAGTACTCAAAGTATAAGTTACTGGATACTATCACCCCCCACATTTATTTTTGGTAATAAATCTTGCCACGGTTCCCTTGCATACAGTAAACACCTCATATATAAATTTAATAAGAAAGAGACCATTGGAATTTCATTTATTTTCCAAAAAGGCATCTGTAAAAAAAATGTTTTAAATAAAATAACACCAATGAATTCCATCAAAAATTAAAAAGAATGGTCAAGCTCTAAGTAGAGCTACATTTATTAATTCTAAAAGTGAGAAAATAACCAGCATTCAATGCTGTTTTGATGCGGTACATTACCTTTAATCTGGTTGGTCGGCTATGATGTGATGCATTTGATTGTTGTCTGATCATTTCATTTTTTTCTAGTTTCATAATGTACTTTGATCATTTTAAAACAAAAAACAACAATTTACTCAGTAACATTTTGGTGTAGAAATGTGACAAATTACTTTACTTCTTTTAAAACGTACTTAAAGCTGATATCCGGAGTTTCTGACAAACGTCTCGATGTCTCGCCCTCAACAGCTCCACTTCCTCCCCACTGCCTCTGCCAATCTACCAGAAGCCACGCCTCTACTTTTCTGCACGCGCATCGAGGAACGTAACAAGGTCGGATGGGGTCACATTGATAAAAGTCTATGGGTCAGGTAAGAGCCAAAATCATATTTATCTGTTTGCTGTTGTGACGCGCGGCCTTGTTTCCGTGCACAGTTCCACATTCACTTTGATTGAAAATCTCAAAAACACATAGTTGAAGCCTATTGGCTGGGTGCGATCGGCAATCGTTTCCATTTGTATTGGGGTCTATAGCAGTGTTTCTCAACTGGAAGGTCGGGACCCAAAAGTGGGTCGCAGACCTGTACTGGGTGGTCAAACGTAAATAAATACTTGAGGTCTCTCACGTTGGACTTGTCTTTTAAATGAACTTTTATTTTGAAAGGCATGCTGTGGAATGCATGTTGCATAGGAAAATAAATATATTTATGTTTTAAAAAGAAAAAAGATTATGTATGTGTGTTTTCAACAGCTATTTTGGAAAAACTAACTTTGGTTGGTAGAACTTAAAAGAAAAAAAAAAGTGGGTCACGATTTAAAGACCGTGGCAAAATGTGGGTTACAGTGTGAGACCAGTTGAGAACCACTGGTCTATAGGACGAAGGGGGCACTTATATACATTAATGTATATGAATGACCACCAACAGTAGACCACAGTAAAAGATTAGTTAGTTTTTTCTCATTTCAAAAAAAATCATACATAAACACAGATTCCTCAGAAACTCCGGATATCAGCTTTAAGTACAAGTAAAATGACTTTGGTATCCATAGAAGCAACTCATTTACAGTAAAGTGGGTACTTGTATACCATTACTTTCACCTCTAATAATAATCTTTGCTTTGGATGTAGATCTGTGCCTGTGTGCACTGATGAGTTTGATGCATGAAGGAGACAAGGTGGAGTCACATGCTTTCTTTAACTTTGAACAGACTCAAATATACAAACTAGCATGTGAAGGTGTTAGTTTTACATGATCAACAGGGGTGATAATAGCATCATGCCGTTAGTGTGACAATAACCCGATAAAGGAAAGATTTGCTAATTGAAAGTATGAGCGTGATAATTACAGGAATAAGGCAGGAAGGATAAAGTGGGAGGAAAGAATTGATAAGAGAGAAGAATGAAGAAAAAGTGTAAATAGAAGAAAGTAGTTTGGAAAAAAAAAAAAAAAACAGTTCCAAAGTGGAAAGAAACAGCCTTGTTCCTGAAAATAACAATTTGTGAGATCGAGGACACAATAGTACTCATTTGCATGTTCCCCGGCAAGTGTTTCCAGCAACAACTGATGCTTTTATGTAAAATAAAGGTAATCAAAAAGCAAAAAATCGTCAAAATCTGTCCTACATAAAGGTTAGAGAATTGGACTTTGTATTTTGTCCCTCCTATTGTCGTACCAACCAAATAAATTTATTGATTCTTGCATTTTACAAAAAACTTTAAGCCAAAGCAACATATTTTCAGTTTTCTTGTTTTGGTTTCTTTGTTTTTCTCTTATTTGTCTCATCAGGATGGAGTTTACAGTGTGATAGTAAAACAAATCTGAAGATACTGATGGTATTTCTTAAAAACAACAAAAAAAACACGTAATCAGTGACTATATTAAATTATATCCTGCTTGGTCTCCAAAGTAGATTTTTTATCATTTATTGTTTTTTGATATCAGACTGTTAGTACAGTAACTAATTGCAGCTAAAACAGTGCAGGATCAGTTATGGGTGTAAATAACAAGGAAATAAAAGCAATTGTAATGCACAACTAAACAAATTTGTAAAAATGAAAAAGATAAAAACAAAAAAAAGACCAAAAATGCTTAGAAGGTAGAAGTAATTATTTGGGTCATAACATACTTTACCTCTGACAATATTCCACTCACAAAAGGTTCTTTCCCATACGTGTTTGCTTTATTCATCAATTGATTTTAGTGCTGGATGTGTGGAAAAATGCATAAAAATGAGCTGAGGCTTGAGTTTTCTCTTCTTTATGCACAAACAACTGAGAAATTCAATGTTCACTGTAGTGTTTATTTTGTGTTCTACAAACATTACTAAATTCACAATGATATTTTTAGGCTGGGCGATTTTGCCTAAAAAAAAAAAAAAAAAAAATCTCAGATTTTTTTATAGAAAAATTTGAGTTTCGATATGATTTTAGAATACTTTTATTTGAATGGACTTAAAAATGATTGCGGACATCGAATATGTTGTCAAAAGTGCAACTTTATTGCTGTGATTGTCCTCAAGAGTTAAAATGCAGAGAACAATTCCAAAATAAAAAGTAAATGAGGCTCTGTCATTCAACAACTTCAAGCTTTAACCCACATTTAAGCAACTTCATTTTCTGATTCAGAAATCAGATAACTACATATTTTATAAAACATAACATTACGGTTAAAAAAAAATAAACTTAGCATAGTGCAAATAAAAAAATTAAACATGCCTGTGGCACACATATCTACTCAAAGGGTAAACAAATGTAAACAAAGAGTGGGCTGGCTGGTAACCCACAAGGACGAAAGTTCGAAAAAACTGTGGTGGGAAAAGAAAACATGTATTTGTATTTTTTTTTAATTACATTTTTTTTTTTTTTTAACTTGAATTAGCAAAATGAAAATCATTATTTTATCTACAATATCGATTAATCGATTAAATCAATACATTTGCCCAGCCCTATGATATTTCCATTGGACTGATTTGGGGTGTGGACTCGACTTGATTGTTAGTCTTAGCAGTAGCCATCCATACATACATACATTTATTCTCACATTTTCCCAGTTGCCGCAACCCTCTCCATCATCTTCTTTTATCCACACCATTTTCTACAGTAGCCATATGAGGTCCAACTGTCCACTTGGCTGCAAATGACACATGATCAGAAAAATACTGATTACATGGATGGATGGCTTGCCCTGAATTCATAGGATAGCAAGTATCTGGCTGTTGGCTCCTTTAAGACAAGCGGGATCTCATGGAAAGACTAAAAACTACAAAGAAACAAGTTGTTTTGTCTTTTTACAATATACATTGCACTGCACTGTCAACACCAACCTCATAGAACTGAAATTATTATTACAGTGTCTCACTAGGCTAGGGTTGCCACCTTTTAGAAATGAAAAAATGGCCACTCACCACTGCTACTTGGGGCCATGGCAGCCTGACTCCTGTGTGGTGGGGCTCCCGCAGCAGTGTTATGTTTTATTTTGTGAGTGTTTTTTAGCTAAGGGGTGGTCACAAAAGCATGAGCCATACTCGAAGTAATTTTATATAATGATCACTCAGCACTGTATTCCTCAACAATATAAACATGACAAAGAATACACAGAAAGCTTTACAAACATTTTTATTCTGTATCTTCAAAAAATATATTTATTTTATTTAATATGCTTGATTTCTTGATATAAATGTGCGTCAAGGAGCACATGCAGAGTTCTTACTGCAAACCCGATTGGATTCATATACCTGTACCTCTGACATTGGCAACCCTTGAACTAATTTTGTGTGGCCTCCAAAGTATACACACAAAATTACTTAAAACAAAACACATACACCCAATGATACGACAAAGATACACAAAATGACTCATAACACACTAAACAACAAAAACGACCACAATTACAGCGCACAAAATGACTTTAAAACACACAAGAAAACAAACATACACAAAACAACAGAAATGCACAAAATGAGAAAAAAAAATACACAAAGCAACCACAAAATGACAAAAAAAAAAAAAAACTCACGAAACAAGAGCAAAATAATCACAAAAAACCTTTGTTCTTTCCTGTATTAATGCTCAGGTTGGTCAGTATTCTAAATGCTGACATTAATGTTCACAACACATTAAACCCTCCCCATTTTAATCGTGATATGATTTTATGTATCTCATTATTGCAATAATATTGCTGAACTGTTCTCATATATTTGTACGTGTTCAAAAACTATACTCACATGAGGCAATAACCAAGCAATATGAAGCCAAGTGATGTAATGGAAAACCCAATATAGGCAAGCCAAACACTTAACACATGTTTTATGAATGATTAATACCTGCAGATAGGAGAGAGTGGGAAACTGTTCCGGGACGCAAGCTCAGGCTTGATCACCCTGTAGTTGGCCACCTTTGATGAGGGCGTCTCGTGTTAAAAGGCTGAAACATCCCCTGATTCATAAAACACCACTGATGATACATTCCAAATTTTACATCCCATATCTGAGATACAGCTCCCACACCACTTTCAAATGGTAAACCTCATATGACTACCATCTTTTGGCACAAAGAATGGTCAACACGTCCCACGTTTAATGAATCATCTCGAATCAAACTTTAGCCAAAACCCAATCTCAAACTTTTTGAAGTACCTAAACTTCAGATGAATTAGAGACTTATATAGACTACATGTTAAAAAAGCACATCGAAATACTTTTATTTTAGATCAGACTAGAAAAATCTTACACAATAATTATCTCTTGGTTTTAGTCTGAAGTGGACAGGGCTTAGATGGATTATCTGAGAATATATCGTGGCAACAAGCTTCAAGTCACAGACTAATGCATTAGAATCATTCCACAGGCCTAATTGAAGGCATTGAAGAATCCATATTTAACCCACAGACCTAGATAGAACAGACAACAGACCTGACCATCAGGTCATCAATTCTAAGGTCCTTCTGAGCAATGTGTGAAAATCCATCTAATGTTACATACGAAAGTGAAAACTTGTTCTTCAGGTAAAAGGTCAGGATTCTAACTCAGAGTTTGATAGGTAAGATCAAGTTTAAATCCTTTCATCTCTAAAAACACGAGTTACCTTGGAAGGAAATTGAATAACATTACCTGACTGACTGTTATTTATAATTCATGGCACAAGCTTGTCTTAAAGCCTGTCAAGCTGTTCCTCTGGGTTCCTGCCGAGGGTCCATAATCAAAGTAACTAACCTGTGATTTACTGAACCCTTGGGTAAACATCTGGTGCCTGTCATGTGAACTGCTTACAAGACAAGACAATTTACATTCTTTAAACCAGCGGCGGAGCTCTTGGAAAAAAAATAAAATAAAAAGTGCAAGAAGGATTTGTGAGTTCTCAGCAGTTCTTCCAGTGCCAACGTCATCACCACACCATCAGTGGGATGTAGGAGAGGTGAAACTAACGAGGAGGGAGAGAGGCCGATGAGAGAAGGCTTTTGGTACATTACCCTTCATCCACTCCCTCCTCGTTCTCCTCCTGTGCATCATGCCACTCAATCACTTCACAGGATGAGTTGAACAAAAAGCAAAAAAATGGCAATATCGGAGGAAATGACTTGGAATGAAAGATGAAGCATGAGGGAACAGAAAATTGTTAAATTAAAGGGAGAGCTGTATTGGTTGTGTAATATTTCAAGGAAAAAGACGACTAAGAAAAAAAAAACAATGGCAAAATATTTTCTACGGCTTCTTGTTAGTGACCTTTGGAAAATACAAATGGACTTCAGTGTTGAAAAGAACGTGGATGTTGTTGTTATTTCATGAGAAAAATACCTCCCCCCCCCAAAAAAAAAGAGGAGAGGCTAAAATGTAGGGTTACAAAGGGGCAGAAAACTTCTGGTAAATTTACACTGGAACTTAGTCTCTGGAATTTTGGGGAATATTAAAAAATAATAACTTTTAATAGTAATTATGTATTTGAATCAACCGGAAATTGGGAGAAATTTTAAATAACTGATGCTGATATTTTAAATGATGCTGAAATATATTTTCCCATCTATAATCAACACCGTTGTTGAGGGCTAACCTTTAATTTTGTAAAATCCCCTTTAATTCACATGGAAAGTTTCTAACTTTACTTTTTATGTTTTATGGCTGACATTACATTGTCATTATTTGTCATTAGCATGAATAAGGTGTCATTAAGTATCGTTCGCTAAATTATGACACCTTTGGAGCTATGTTTGCGTTTTTAACAGGAATCCCCCAAAAGAGCATCAAACAGCTACAGCTGGTTCAGAACGCTGCAGCTCGGGTCTTAACCAGAACAAAGAGGTCAGAACACAATACTCCAGTTTTAAAGTCTTTACACTGGCTCCCAGTCAGCCTCAGAAAAGACTTTAAAGTTCTGCTGCTAGTGTATAAATCTGTGAATGGGTTTGGTCCAGAATACATCAGTGACATGTTAGTCAGGTATGAACCCATACCTGGGTTCATACCTGGTATCTGATCTGAGGACATAGATCTGTGTCCTCAGATCTATGGACACAGGTCAGATAATGGAGCCCAGAGTTCACAGTAAACATGGTGACACACTGCTTTTACTTGTTGTGCTGCAAAGAAGTGGAACAAACTGCCAGCAGAGCTGAAGTCAGCATCTATTGTGAACATTTTTAAATCAAAGCTAAAGGCACTGTTTTTCTCTACTGCGTATTGAGAGGGTGATTTTTGTTCATGTTGTTGATGATGTCATGTGTTTGTTGCTGATTTTAAAGGTTTTTGTTGATTATTTTAAAGGTTTTTACTACTTATTTTACTGTTGAATGTTTTCTGTTGCACTTTTTGATCATGTAAAGCACATTGAGTTGCCTTGTGTATAAAATGTGCTATACAAATAAATTTGCCTTGCCTCGGCGGGAAATTCAAAAAATGCCTTGATTATGGACAGGGCTCCTGAAGCAGTTAAGACACGCCCACTCTATACTATGAAATCTCCAATGAACAATCTATGCTATGCTAACTAGCTACTCATTACTAAATATACCTCACTATTTACTCTTCTCTCAATCCAACCTACTCACCACAGATTGTAGAGCCCACATGTGGTAGTTTTTATAAAAGGGGCGGGGCTAACAGTGCGCGTTTGTGATAGTCCCAAAACATCACATGATCTTGTTCTCAGCCAATAGCAAAAATAAAGTGCAATAGCAACTCTAATATGTAAGTAAAGCTTTGCTGTATATAGTGAATAACAACACATTGTTAGTTACAAGGTTAGGTCTTGCAACATAAAACTGTGTCAGCTACTTTTTTGTTATTACCAAATCAAAATTGCTGCTAACTCACAATCAGAGACTTGACTGCATCATCACAAGCTCCATTACACCAAAAATGCCTGATTTGATCAACATCTTATTGTTTGAAAATGAAAAAAAAAAGGAAAAAAGAAAGAAAACCTCACATCAGTTGTTCAACCCTTTCATTCACAAAGTTAATAGTGATGGATGGAATGACGGAGAGCTGCCACAAGCTAATCAATAATAGGCAACCCCTTCAATATTACCATTGCTACTGCCAACTGCTGGCTAATGGCGCGAGCCGCTACAGTCAACAGGAAGAAGGGAGGCGGCTCAGGGGAGGGGGAGCCATTTTGATGAAGTCCCTTTCAAAGCTCCACGCAGAGTTGAAAGCCTCTCTCTTCATTGATTCACTTTTGATTTCTACCCGAACTCGTCCCCCTCCACCACTCCCCACCTCTCTCATAACCCCCCTTTTCTTTGCATTTACCTTTCCTGCACTTCTGAAGCCACTCTCCTGCAAAGCTTTGTCTTTATTTATGCCTCTGTCTTTGCCTCTCTCTCTTAATCTCTCCAACCACTTGGAGAGTAATCAATCTCCGTCCCTGCCATTGATGTGCATTACAAACACCTATCAGTTTGTAAGCTGATGAGAGGTGCAACACATTTAGAAAGAATGTGCAGTCTAGTGACAAATTCAACCAACAATCCATAACCGGCAGAGCTATATGAGCAGAGGAACTTCAGCCCTTAGATAGAAAATTTTAATCAATAAGTCGAAAAAAATGATCAAATTACAAATTAAATGAACTCCCATAAAATGTTCTCAAATCATTAGTTTTCTTCACTCTCGGCAAATCCAACGACTCCAGTTGTCAATTTGCTCATTTACACAAGAAGTTTGAAACACTTGATAGCAAAAGCAATTTATTTAAATTATAGCAATTATTTTTTGTAAGACATCTTGGTTAAGAAATTGGTCTGTGTGCAGCACGAGTCCCTTTAAGCAAGTAATGCAACAGTGTGGAAGTAAACAGGGCGGAGAAATTAATTATGTAGCCTGGTTATTTCCTCGACTTCTTCTGCTAATGGGTTTGGATCTCTTTATTTTCTTTAAGATAAAGTCCCTTTTTTTCGTTTTTTTTTTTATGCAATTTTATCGTGAAGAATAACTTTTTTATATTTATAGATAAAGAACCAGACAGTTTATCAATGCCATACAATGAATCCAAGGAAGATTCAGCATCTACAGTATGTACTCCTGTCATTACAGCATATAACACATCTGTAGACCTCTCATCTCACTAATAGGCTGCAGCTATGCCTGGAGCAATATATACTGGTGTGCGAGGTAAAGAGAAAAACATCTAATTGCAAGGATCAAAGTTGTTAGTGAAAATCTAAAACCGAGTCTAAGGTCAAGGAACACAAGATGAGCGATAGCAAATTTAGAATGCAGACAACAAAGGGGTGGGAGGAAGGATCTCATGAATAATACTGACTCACTACAGACGAAGAAGAGAGTCAATAACCAGGAACACCAATAACTGGTCCGGGTACGTATTTTACTATTGTGGCAAAGGTGGACCAAAGGGCTAGTGTGCAAATCCCTGTGCACTACAGATTAGGGCAAGGTCTGTGTTAGACGGAGCCACTGGGATGGCCAATGGAGACTCTTTTTAAACCAATGTAATTAGATGTCAAACTGACATATTTAAACTAAGGACTGACATATTTAAATTGAAAGTTCATTCCATAACCTTAAACCTTACCTTAACTAACACTTGGCATTTTCTACAGCCCTAACCCTAACCAACTCTTTCCTTTTAGCTGTAACACATCATTTTCTATAAGGCCACCATCTTTCCCAGGAGCAGCAGGGGTAAGTGTCCCAGCCTGAGTTTTACCCAATTGAAGCATATTTCATACCAAGCAGCACGAAAGAAAAATTAATTCCGAGTAGTACGAAAAAATTAGGAAATCATGTTGCCAAGCATGAAACACTTAAGTAGGTTAGTAGGACATAGGGCTGAATAACTACCTTAGCTTATAAGATATTGTTGATAAAACACCAGGATGGCCTCAGACATACGCAAGCACCCATAAACAGAAGCCAACTCAATAGATAGTAACACCATAAAAGTAAAAAAAAAAAAAAAACTAAACACATAAAACATGCAACTTTTACATAAAAAGGTTTTGTAGCGGTAGACTACATTTCCCACAATGCACCGCTTCGGGTTTGAGGGTGTTTCCTGTTATGTAAATAAACAGAGAGCTGACGTGAGTCCACCGTGTCCCGGTTCCGTGATTATACAGGTTTAACTTGCAGTCCTGGGAACTGAACAGAGGATGTTCTTCATTAAGAAAAGTAATTTGTAGAAATAGTCAACAAAGGTTTAGTTGTTAAAGAAGAGTTCAGTTCACTTACAGTGGGATATCAAACTTTAGATTTATGTGTTTCTTTTTGTTTGACTTGAACATCAAGTGATTCATAAGAGACTCCTAGGGACCTCAGCGGTGGTTATACACGTGTTAGACATTGGTTATATATACCAGTACTTTTGTTGTCTTTTCTCACTTGCACTCACAAGACAGTTAAATTGCCTTTAAGGCCAAAATTGTATGGAATGATGACTAAAAATGATGGATTTAAAAGCTTTTTCAGACACAGTAATTTTAGTCTTAAAGCTGCTATCCGGAGTTTCTGAGAGAACGTCTCGATGTCCCGCCCTCAACGGCTCTACTTCCTCCCCTGCCATCTACCAGAAGCTACGCCTCTACGTTTGTGCACACGCATTGCAAAACATAACAAATTTGATAACTACAAAAAGTGCACATTTATTGTTAGAGTGCCATAACTTTTGATTAAAACATGTTTATTACCTGTCCATGAGAAATGTCGCCAAATTCTGATCCGTTCGGAATCCTTTTAAAAGCAGCAAGTCCCTCCACCTTTGTAAAGCAGCTCTGAGATAAATCCTGTTGCGGTCACAAGGACATTTATGCACAAGCTTTGTACCCAGACTTTTATTTTCTTTTTCAGTATAAGCTTTATACGTTGGCAATCGCGGAAGGGGTAACTGGAGTTTCGAAGCGCTCCTCCATGACGCTATGCTGCTCACTGATACCGGTTTGCTGTTGTGACAATACACGTGCATTCACTTTGATTGACAGTGGCCCGCTCCAGGAAGTCGAAGCCTATTGGCAGGGCGAAGCCTTCTTGCATTTTTATAGGGGTCTATAGGACGAAGGCGGGACTTATATACATTAATGTATATGAATGACCACCGGCAGTAGACCATAGTAAAAGACTAGTTAGGTATTTTTTTGCATTTCAAAAGAATCATACATAAACATAGATTTCTCAGGAACTCCGTATATCGCTTTAATATAATTTTTCAAATTCAGTATGCTAGTAATTTATTTTGGAAATTTAGATAACAGCCAACCTGAATTGGTGAAAATAGTATTTACATAAAATAAACACATTAATAAGGGAAATGGGAGTTTGGTGTTTCAGTTTTTTTAGCAGATTATTCCCCCTCTTCCCTCTTCCTGTCAGTCAGTCCCACCCAACTTTTCTTGGCATGTCCCTGGACACAGGCTGGGAGCCGTGACCTGCTCCTTTATCAACACAGAGCCAGATGCACTCTGGGAGCTCCCTGCTACCCCTTTATCGTTGTGGGCTGCAGAGATGCAAGTGTGGTTAGATGTAATGCTTCGTGCAAGTTATTTGCCGGACCCAGAGGTCGATAATATTTTTCGGGGCTGGAGGTAGTCGTGGGAGATTATGTGTGAATGTGAATTCACAATAATGTGTATTTGTGTTCCAGAAAAAAAAAATGTGAGTGTTAAAAAAAAAGTAGAATCACATCCAGAAGCTTCTCCCACAGGAATCAGTGGCCCTGTCACATCAAAGAGCAGAACTGGCTGGCTATCCCATCCTGCCCAACCAAGGGGAGAAATCCTGTTAATATGCTTTGGTCCACCTAAGCCCAGAGCTTGGACAGACTTCCACAACCTCATGCAAGATGAAACCAAACTGATAGCAGCTACCACATACTGATGCTTTTCATATTATATCAACTTCTCAATCCTACTCAATGCTACTACGGTTATCAGATATGACATAGAATTAAGAGCCCATTTAAAACCCTTAGTATGTGCCAAAGAAAGAGAGAGAGGGGGAAAAAAAGCCATGTCTTTAAAGTGGCTGACTGGGGTGGGAAACTGCTTTGCCCTAAAAAAACATTTGAAACGTTTTTTTCTCATCTGGCTCATCTGATCACAAAGAAAATTGATCTGTACCATCCAAAAAAAAAAGGTTTCTCAAAGCACTTTGTGCTCCTCAGTGATTTGCCTGACAGGCGTCCACTGAGAGACTGAGCTTGAAGAGGATTTCTGGTGAGGTCGATTCGATACTGATGTGGTGTTAATGTGTTGGACTGGTTTGAGGTTGTGCATGTGTGTGCATTTGAGAATTAATGGAATAAGAGACATATTATGTATAGTATGTTCTCCAATACTGAATATAGTCCTAACAAAGCATTGGTCGAAAAGATTCCAAGTATCAGATCAGCAACAATGTTGGTTTTAGCTTCATTAGATTACATTTCATTATAGAGTCCAAGCCGTTAGATCTGTACAGTGTGAAAGAGTCCACCAGAACCCTGGGACCCAATAGAACTTAATTCTCTATGAGGAAATATCAGTGATAGAACAAGAAATGGTAAGAAAAATGTATCAACTTTGCAGGCACAGAGCAGTTTCTGGTTATATGCAGCCATGTAATTGCATACGGCCCCATAAGCTACGAGGGGACCCCAAAGCTGACCTAGGCCATTATCAGAGGATAGTGAACTTGACCTGTATTTAGCCATGACTTACTTTAAAACAAATGTAGTATGCAAGAAGAAAATTAGCCATTAATATTTGAAAAAAACACTTTTAAAGTTAGTTTGCAAAAACAAGTTTTTCTGATTTAGTTCGAGTGACAGGAGTGAAATTGTAGGTTTTTTCTTAACAATTTTATAATTTGTGATGAGTGCTATGAGATGACTAAGGCACCATTAGTCATCACACCAACGGATCCTAGAGCTTTTGAAACACTCTAGGATGACGCCTAAACGCACATCAGCTTGGCGTTTATCTGCTCTTTATAATGTTTATTTTAAAGAAAGGCTTTAATGATTGCAGCTTGTTTAGCTGGTAGAATGTAATAGATTGTATACATTTGTGGAGCATTTAGTGGAAATTAGAGTCTATCCATGCAGCTTGGCAAATTGAGGCCCCAAAAAGCTAGCAACAGCTCCGTGCATGGCTTTAAAAGTATTAAGAAAAACGTTCTTGAGCAAAGAAGTGACTTCATTAGCCATGCAAGGGTCCTATTGACCCATTCATGTTTGACAAATACAAAGTAATTCCTTAACTAAACTGGCAGTCGTTGCATAATTTCCAAAGAGAAGAAAGCAACAACGCTATGAAGCCCCCTGTGGTGTATATTAATAGTGTGACCCAGTAATGTCATGTAGGGACTTGGAGTCGAAGGTGCAGTAGAAAGAACAGCCATATTCTTCAGGGGGAAACCAAAGCATCTGGTAGAAATCTGAAAATGAAATGACGGCACCGCCCTCAAACATAATCAATCATCAAGTCACGAAGTCAAAGTAAAGAGAGATGGTAAACTCACCCAGCTAATACACTTAAATAAAAGATAGTACCTGGATGATTACTCTTTTACTGCCAGAGGGGTCAATTGGGAATTACTCTTAGTCTTTCCTCTGATTTCCAACCCATGCTCTTATACTGTCATACATATGCAAAGCACACAAGGACACTCTCAAGGCAAAAACCATGAAATGAAGCCGTTCCTATTTTCTCTCGTCTTCTGCAATGCCGTGTCCTCCTTGACCCAATGTGAGCCACCGCATTGTCTCAGGGACACCAATACTACAAGTGTGACAGCTCATAAATGACCAGGCAAACACAATGTCCATAGTGATCTCTTATTTAGAGGCGGGTGAGGGGGTGTATTACCATTACCAACAGACACATTTTTGCAGCCGCCTAATGGTACAATGATCATTCACACTATTCTGCTCCTTCGTGAAGGCGGTTGCATTTTGCTCTCCTCCCTATCTACCCTTGCTGCCAGAACGTTGGGTCTGTTTCTGTCGCAATGTTGCTGAAGAGTTTTTTTCATGATCCCAAACTCTGCCCCTCTCTACAAGGGCCTAGTTTTTTTAAAGTTTTTTTTTTTTACCTCTTCTTCTTTCCCATTGTTCTTATCCCACTTCTCATCTAAACATGATGGCGCCAAAAATGGCAGCCTCGGTGTGTTCTTTCCGCTGCAGCTACCAAGTGATAAACTCCTTGTACTGTTCTAAACTGTAGCTGGCGAATAAAATCCTTTCTAATTCTGATTCTGATTAGAAAGAAATTTCTATCCCCATAAACAACAATACAGTAGGTCCAAATGTGTGAGCAGTTGGGCTCCCTCATTTATTTATTTTAATGCACAATCCATCCAGATGAAACATGGCGGGGTAACTGAAGAAGCAATCTAACATAACTGAGTCTATTTTATAAAGATTAATCAATTACGAACTGAGATTTGAATTTTTTAAACTTCGCCAAAGATGACATACTGAATACGGATGGTTTGATTATTGAAACTGATCCAGAATCAGTATAATGATCCGGATCCCCTCCAACATTTAATGGATTCTTTCATGTCATAAGGTCTGTCTTTGTTAAAATAAAATACCAACGTTAGAGCAACTACCCCTGCTTTCTCCTGACCTGCCATTAGGAAGGACGTTCAAAAAAAGGCTTGATTATGGGCGTGGCTCCAGGAGCAGTAAAGACATGCCCAGTCTATACTATAAAATCTCCAATAAACAATCTATGCTATGTTATCTAGCTATTCATTACTCAATATACCTCTCTATTCACTCTTCTCTCAATCCAATCTACTCACTACAGATTGTAGAGCCCTCAGCAGAGCCGTATAGAGAGAGAGTTGCAATAATTCCGTTTTTTTTACAGCAATGGCGGCTCATGGAGCCTCACATTTTGTCCCGATGAGACCATTTGTGATGCACTTTTGAACTTTAAGACGTTTAAATAATCATATTGGATATTGATATCAATATTATCAGCGTATCTAAAGCCATTAATGTGTGGTGTTTTTTAATTACGCCTTTTTTAAGAAAATTAAAGAAAATTCAAAGCAATACATACTGTATACAATACATATTAACACATTCTTTAACCAAATTATTGCTGGCCTTAACCACGTCAAAAAAGCAAATAAGCTAGCTTCTATAGTGAGGAATCCAGATATTGAAAAAAAATAAAATAATTGAGAACAGTTACAAAAGAAAGGTGCATTTCATTTCAGGCTGTTGGAATATGAAACAATCGAAATGATGACATCAATTTTTAAGCTCCCTTAAATACACAGACAACTTGACTCAAAGAAATTCACAAAATAACAACAAACACACCGAAAATGACTCCAAAAACTCACAAAAATAAGAACAAATGCACTTAAAATAATTCCAAAAACAAATGCAAAATAAGGAAATACCAAAAACACAGAAAATGACTCCAAAAACACACAAAAAACAACAGAAACAGAAAATAATTCCAAAAACACATAAAAATAGGGCGTTATTTTTTTTAAGAAAAGGGGCGGTTTGTGAAGCTTGATGGTCCCAAAATGTCACATGGCTTTGTTCTCAGTCAATAGCAAAAATCAATTGTAATGGCCGGGTTTCAACCCATAGAGGGCAGTCACACTGACATTTTCCTACTAAATATGCAAAATTGAAATACTTTGAATGAAATGTTGAGAGTTGAACCAGGATCAATTAGCAGCACTACTTTATACCCAATACATTTTTATTCAGCAGAAAAAAGTGGGGTTTACCTACTCTTTAAGTAAATAAATCCATTTAGATCCCGGTGAAAATATGACCTCCTTGGGAAATTCATTATCATGTGTAAAAAGCACTGGGCTTTTTTAATATGTAGTCTTTATTAGCAAAAATAAATAACAAATGAAGGCGGCTTGATTACATGTGCATTTTATCTACATATATAATCACCACATTCATCTTCAAGACCTGCTTATTGTTCAAGGTTACAGGGAAGTGTTGTTAAAACCAGCTCATTCAGGCCATAATCAAGTGTGAATGCTTTTCTCTGCGTGACCAAATTGACCCACAGATTCAGTGCCATTGAAATTGTAAATAGACTTGAAAGGACTTAATCAATACAGTGCTTTTATCACCACTTTAGTTGTTAACATGTTATCAACCACTTTAACTTATTCACAATCACACCAAAAAGGAGGACACTTGACAAAGCCAAGGAAGTACTGAAAAAAATAGCTGTACACTTTAAGTTTAAGACATTCACAATCAAAACTAAAACCTTGTTAAAGAAAAAACAAAACTGTGCCCATCTGTAATTAGTGTGTATAATGTGTGGGAGATTGAGTAAGTGAGTAAGTGTTTCATATATAAATTGAATATTGGATTACTGGATTGTATGGTATAGTCTTATTAATTGACGTATATTTTACATTGTACTACAATGTTGTGGAAAAGCCCAACCAAGGAATGGAGTTGAGAATTAGCAATAGTTATAATAATCTCTATATGTGACACTTCAGCTGTAAACTTGAACTATGTTTGACTGCATTCCCTGTCAAATAAATAAATAAACACAGTCAGTGTATCAGGTACAATGGGCTCTATTCTCCCATATGCATATGTCCAAAAAGACGTCTTCATCCCAGTTACGCGCTGTGGGTGTAGCGTCCCTGAAATGTGGGTGTTCCCATTCAAATCTGGCTTTACGCGCATTCTCCGGTGTGGACTTAGTTACATTTGAAGCCACACGGACTCGTGCATCGTGCAGCAACAGCTGTGATCACTCAGCTGCTGCTGCGCGATCAATTAAAACTCTGACAGACACAGACTTCTGTCCACAGTGGTCACAGTGATTCAACTATTTTCATACTATGTCCAACGTAAAGTCACAGTTTGATCCACTACAGAGTGAAACAAGCTGTCATATGCAGATGAGGATGGAACACAAACTGTTCCCACACATATTTTAATGAGGCTCAGCTCAGGTTGCTTTAAACAATTTATATTTAAAACTGCGTATTACGAAAGACAATAGTTCTGTTTCACTGTAAACATTCCTCTGTATTAAAGCAGGACGCTCTGTGACCGGGTTTGTTCCTCATATGTCCACATGTCGGTCACGCTTTACAGCGATGATGATGATGATGATCAAGATCCGGGAGAGAGATTTTAACTGTGACTCGGACAGAATGCGGCCGATCCTCAGTCACACTACAATAATCTGATCAATAATCTGATCAAATCAATCTGTTACATTGTTTATCAATGAAGGCGTTTCAAATTAAAAGTGAACTTTATCATTTTCACAAATTTCAATGACATTTGCAAGCGTTGGGAAAATTCCATGTTCCGTGATTTCTAGACAGCCCGCCTTCATTCACACACTCATACGCGCGGTGGGCGTGTCAGCAGCCTGGACCGGAGAATAAGCGTAGGAGAGAAGCGCGTGACTGCAGGCGCGCAAAAAAGCGCTTAAGTCCAGATGGGAGAATAGAGCCCAATATTTTTAAGTGTTACTACAATTTGCTCTGCTGAAAATATTTATCCAAAAATATTGAATCAACTATTTGTTTCAGTATATGCAATACCTCATGAAAACAGAGCGCTCATTTATCATATCCAACACTTTAATCTGACCAGCAAGTGCTAAATAAACTATTTAATAAGTGAAAAAATTGAGCAGTTTCTGCTTTCTCTGTTTATCCCCCACTTCCTATAAACAATGTGTTGGTGTAAAAAGAACTTCACTCACGTAGCCATCTGCTCTGCGTTGCCAGATAAAGATAGCAATTCCACTCAAACTGTTAAAAACACACCAAAGTGTAGCGTGCACCGCCTTCGCTGAGAAATTCTAAACACCGTCTGTCAACTCTGCTGTTTTGTTACTTTTCTCACTTACGTTCATCATTATTTTTCCCTGTAAAGGGCAATAAACCCACGTTTGTGTGTTTTGTTTAAAGATGTATTTTTTATTCTGGCTCATATATTTTTGATTACATGTATTTAGATTAAATGGCAAAGAGGGACTGTCTTAAAAGGAGAACAAATGAGTGTCAACAAGATGGACTGGCGCTTAAAAAAAAACAACCTGGCCCAATGGCCACCCCTACAACTCGCACAATGTCATTGTGCAAACAATAATCTAAAGTTTTTCAAGATGTCCAATAATATTATAGGCTTCACCATGCCTTTCAATGCAAATCCATGTAATGTCAGCCCTAAATTTTATACTATAATCTGGGTGGAAAAACATGACGAGAGTTAAGACACATAATAATGAAATAATATTGTATTACCTTACTTTCAACATGCACTAACAGTGAAAAACTAAGCTCATTGAGTTCACTAACCAAACGTGAGAGAAGTCTTGAATAAATAATCCTTGTGCTAGATGTATTGTTGGACTCTGGGGAATTCTTGACAAACTCCTAACGCATCATATTAAATCCATCCAGGCGTTTTTTCTGCTGGATGTAGTTGGTTTGTTTACACCAATAGTGCACCAAAAGCACCACATATATGACAGATAGACATATTTTCTCTCTTGTCTCTGGCTTCCATTCACATTAAAAGGTGAATAAAGTATTGACAATGACAGTAGACTAAAGTTCCCTTAGCAAGAGAGAGACAGGGAGAGAACAGTTGTAATTGTCTTGTGGTGCATTAACTTCAAAATTGCAGCTTGTGACAGAAACGGATGTTCTGAACTGCAATTGTGCCATTTTAACTGCATGAGTAGGCAAAACTGTCACTGAGTTTTGTTGGGGTCAGAAGCCCCGCTGTAAAATAACACACTTTATTGCCTTGTGGCTGCTACCGGTGAAGCCTGATAAACACACTGGGAGAGCAGTGACAAGGAGAGAAGAAGGAGACACATTATGTAAAAAGGAGTTGCTATTAGAAGTATAATAAATATCAGGGATAAAATGTGGGGGATAGAAGTGTATATATATATTTCTTAGTATCTTCCTGACAAACTTATCCTGTACGCTCTATCAGAGTTAGTTTTTGGCACCTTTTTCATAAAGGCTTCCTCCCACTGAATAAAAGCAAGGCCTATTAGAACTCAATAGCCTCAGAGTGAAATGACTGAGTTCACCTCACACTTCAGAAGGGCTCCTATATGTTCCACCTACACACTCTCAATGGAAAAGGAATCTTTTTCTCAAAGCAATCCTGTGAAACTCGTGTGTATAGTTATTTTTTTCTGTGTGTCTTCTGTAAAGGCAAAAAAAAAAAAAAAAAAAACTGTGCGTACACATTGGTTAGAGTTTAGGCTAAGGTGTGTTTCCTATAAGTGCGTGGAGTGTAGGTTGTAATATGTCACTGAGTGACGGTCACACAAGAGTCAGTTCATCAACTCATCCATGGCTGTCAAGTAGTGTTGTGGTAGTCGAGACCGGTCTTGGTCTCGAGACCGGTTTCCAGACCAAATTTTAAAGGTCTTGGTCTCGTCTCGGACTCTGAAGCATTTTGACTCGGTCTTGTCTCGGACTCGGGATTTTCTCTCAAGACCGTTCGAGACCAGCACTAATTCCTGCTATTTTTAAACTTTTTTATAATGTGATAATAACACAGAGAAGAACGGGATAAAACAATCTTTTATTCATTTCTTTAATCCACCCCGTATAATGAACTCAACCTTCCCTAATGAGACTGAGTGACGTGTGCGACACACTCGTGTGTGACACACTCGTGCATGTCTGGCTACGGTGTCAGTTTGGACCGTGGAGCAGAAGGAGAAATGAACTAATCACTGGTAAAAATCCCAGTAAAACTCCAGAAAACAATCATCAGTAATAAATATTATCTCCCTGGTAAATACAGTAGCTCTAACAACAGGAAAAATGATAAACTGATGATATTACAGCCTGTGAATGCAGTACAGGGGACGCACTTACTCTGCCTCTGGGTCATAGTGACAGCCGGCTGGTGAAGCATGTTCTGTTTACCGAGGTCCATGTGTGTTTAATAAGTCCGTGTGTGTCCGTGTGTGTCAGCAGGTTTATGCCTCTGTCCATCCACTCTTTTCATTATATCCATGTCTTTTAAGGCTTTTATTACATAGTATCGGCTGTAGTCCGGGTCGCCGCCATCTTGGATTATGTCGTCACCAGCGCGTCATCAACACAAGTTGCACTAGTGCAGAATGAGTCAAATAACTGCAAAGAGGTCTTATATTAGTCTATTATCTTTTTAAAGTGGTGTTTTTTTGTGGCTTTAGACTCCAATTACATTTATGTATATAATATGTTCCCCACAATATAAACAGGTTCAAAATATAATTATTTTTTATATTATTTTTCTGCTTCCACTGTATCCAGAATAATAATAATAATTCTCAACAATTATTTAGTTTCACATCTACCTGTAGCTCTATGTTTTTTAGATTGATGACAACTTGTTTGTAGTTTTATTTCAGAAAGTTTCACTTTTACAGTTACAGCTGGAAACCTTTGTTAATTGAATATCCTAGTTACATTACAGCAACCAAATTAAACTATATCAACTAAGTGGATTAATAAAAATGGCCTGTGTAAAGGCTTTTTCAAACTGAAAAATTATCTTGTGAAATCTGTGACCGGTTGACCTGCACAACTCAAAGAATCAGAATCATTATTTCTTGGCAGAAATGCTTTTAAACACTTGCTGTACATTCAGCTGACATAAAAATATTGTTTTCAAATATGTAGAATAATGCTACTTGCGCAATTATTGAGCTGGTATCAAAGTACAGCTGAATGTGGCGGACCATTTATTTAATTCAGTCACATTTTTGGTCTTACGGTAGCCATGCAGGACTTTTGATCTTTGCCAATTAACAAAACGTGTTTCATGAAAACTGTGGAGCAGCTCAGGCAAATATTCAGTCGGTTCAGTGAAGTGAGCAATCACTGGCTAAATAAAGGCTTTCTGTGATCTGAGGAGTGCATATAAGCTTTACTTTGGTCCAGGGCTTTGCCAGCTTAACAGTCCTTCTCCTTCCTTTTATTGTAATGCAGTTTTTGACATGTACTAAAAAGCATGACTTTTATACTGGACCCTATCACGGCATATTGCATTCACTTGAAAGAAAAGTATGTTTTTTCTGAATAATTTCTTTTTTTTGGTTTGTTTTTCGGGCTATTTTTTTCTGTTTTTCGGACTGATTATTTTTTCTTCTGTTTTTCAGAGTAGTTTTTCGGAGTAATCCAGTATTTTTAGTAGTCCCTTGATCGTATCTTAAATAACCACGTAGCCCAGCCTCAATGCACTCCGAATGCATCATTTTCAGGGATGTAACAAATCACTCAACTCCCGATACGATTCAATTCACGATACTGGGTTCACGATATGATTCTCTCACGATTTATTTTACAAAATGAGACTGTAGACAAATGATGACTGAAAAATATTCCTTTTTTTTCTTTGAAAAAAATAAATGAAAAAAATACTGTACTATTTTGTTTTATCATTCATTGTCAAAAAATCCCTTGATAAACTATACAAAAGAATGCAATTTAATTAAAAACAAATCTTGAATGAAAGACGTAAAGAAATAGTACAAATGAAGAAGAAACCTATTCATTTAAATTCTGGATCTACAGATCAACAATGCAAAACTGCATAATAGTTCCTTTTCTTTTTAAAAGTGTAAATGAAAATGTATTTTGTGCCTCAACAATTGGACTTTAAAACAAATCCCATATCAATGAAATAATATAAATAAACTTGTTCCTCTCTTTGGATTTCACATGTTCTTTCTTTCTCACCTCTTTCATTTTGTCTTGGGGAAGCCAAGATGCTTCCACACTTCTGATTTAAAACACGGTGGTACGTCCTGAATTTCAAATTCTAAATAGATAGCGCCCTCTGCTGTTAAACGATTTAAAAGTACTGTGATTCAATTTCAGAGTAACGATGTGAACCGTGACACCTCTGAATCCATTTTTCACTCTCTAACAATTCATCTTTACATCCCTAATCATTTTATATCCATGGAACGTGCCATAGCTGTCCAACTGATGTTGGAGAAACGTCGCTATGTCCCGCAGATCTGAATGGGTTTTCTTTCTGAACATTTCTATTAAAGATAGAACCATCTCTCATCACTTAAACCAAGATGAAAGTAAATTCTTAAAAATTTAAACAAGTTGCCATGTTTGCTCTCAATAAAGAAATAAATGCATCTGTTGTTTCAAATGCCCTCTAAGCTCAGAAAAGACAAAAAAAAAATAGTCTGAAAAACAGGGAAAAAATTAGCACGAAAAACTGAAAAAAATTGGTCTGAAAAAAATGTGCATGAAAAACAGAAAAAAATGACTCCAAAAAACAGAAGGAAAAAAATTGGTCCAAAAAACAAACCAAAAAATAAAAAAAAATTATTCAGAAATACATGATTTTATTTTATTTTTTAAGTGAATGCAATACGCTTTCATACAATATAACCTCCACTCCCAGTTTCCTGAAAAAAAGAAAAGAAAAAAAAACTTCAGGGCACTCTAAGGAATAGGATAGAAAATATATTTCAGTTAGTGTGCATAGTGAAAAAAACAAAAAAAAAACAGGGCTATTTTAATGGGGTCTGTATTCTTCCCAAACTAGGCCTTAATGTTCACACACCCATTCAGATACACTGTAAAAGCAGTAAGTAAGTGTGGCACTGCATGTTAGCATCTCTTGTTGAATTATGTGGCTTATAAGCGTGTACTAGAAAGGTGAAGAGAGGCAGTCTGATTCACAGTGCATGTCCTCATACAAAAGGTCACTGCTTTCCTCGGAGTGCATTCATGACTCCCAGATAAGTCCATAAAATGTCAGTTTAGGGGCGGACTTCAAAATGTTCAGAGAATAAACCAAAGTGCAGGCTATTATTGTGAAAATCCAGCTATGGCTTGTTGTTGTAATGACACGGCTTAAAAAAAGAAGAGAAATGAGAAGAAAGGGCACATGGTTTAAAACTGACGAACTCAAGGAAAACATTTCCTCCTTGTGGTTTAAATGAAGTAGAAAATCTGTTATGTGCCCATAGACCAGACTTTTAATTAAGCCTGGCCCCCTCAACCACTTTTTTTCCTATTTGAAAGCCGGCATAATCATTTCATATATGCTCTGATATCATCTGCTTAATGTGCAATTTTACCATACAGTTAAACCAGGGCGATAAATCTAACCGTGCTCTCCATTAATAGATGCAGGGCTTTGCTGAATAATGTGTGCATTAGATTAGAAGCTCTACAGAAGTGAACCACCGCGGAGAGAGAAATACTTCAAGTTAATCTCTCTTTGAGGTTCCCAAAGGAGAGCAACTCAGTGGCCCTTCCTGTGGCTGGAGGTGTAACGCAGAGGCAAGTGTTTGTACGCCTGCAAATGGGACACAAAGAGATGATAAAATACAGAGCGCACAGCGAGCGTGAGTGCCTTCAAAGATGCGTTCAATCTTCAGCGTCTGATAATTCATTTCGACCACATAATGCATGCGCTTCCTCCTGAGCGCGCATCACAAAGCTTTCACAAAACAGGCTTTAACTGCATCTCAGCAGGACAATTCATGCTCCTCAAAAACCAGCCATCAGAGTAAAACCTCCATGTGCAGGTTACTTCTGCCACGAACAACACATTTCTAACATTGAAGTGGTCCCATTTGGATGGCAATCAACAAAAGGAGGTTATGAAATGAAGATGAAATGAAATTAGATTTCCAGCCTCGTAAAAATTCCTCTTTGTTTTCAATAGCGGAATAGGGTTCTTGTTATTCAGAGCTAACCCTCCATAATCTTTGGAATACACTCTGCATATGTGAAATAACGTGCACATACTGTATCTCCGTCACTGTGAAGATAAAAACTAGGAGTGTCCCAATACAATATTGATATTGGAAATTGGTCTGATATCAGCAATTATTTTGAATTCAGTTTATTCTATTCAATTGGAGAATATTATGTTTAAGGTAAACTATACTTTAAAAATATATGCTTTTTGTTATTATTAGATTTATTAATTTTCTTTATTTACATTATTTTAGTTTTTTTTTTTTTTTCAATTGTTGAATATTCTTATGTTTACAGTTCAAATATATGTTTTGTAACCCATTAGTTAACAATAAAATGGTCAATTTTTCTCATACCAATTGTTGCTAACTATTGTTATCATTGAATCAAGCCTTTTTGAACATTCATCACTATAATATGAACAATAAAGGTATAAATGATTTGGGCAGTTGCATCAGATTAATATAGGTATTGTATCGCAAGTGTAAAAGTTGTATAGGGACACCCGTAACAAAAACAATGGTTGAAAAGAGTTTGTATTGCCTCATTTTGCATCTTTATGATACTGTGGCTATTGTGTATTGACTTCAAGGCTATGCTGTATGTTACTCATTTTGCTCTTTTTATGTTTAACATTTAAAGCTGCAGTTTGTAACTTTTTTTTGGGCATCATTTGGTCAAAAATCCATAATCGTCTTTGAGCATATTGTATTCAAAGTGTTCTGAGTGGACCATGAAGCTATTCTCCTTCTCTTGGCTCTGTATAATGACATTTATAAATCCAGGAGCGTGACGCTGGACTTCAGCCAATCAGAGGTCTTTCTACAAACAATTGTGTCCCATGAGCTGTTTTTGGCGTCACTATTGGCTGCCCGACTGAAGTCAAGGGGCGTTCAGGTACCCTCGGTAGTTAAAGTGTAATGACAGACGTCCCAGCAAAAGTCTCCATAACAGCGTTAGACACAACAGTTACACAGCAAATCAACAGAAAAAAGGCAGAGAAGCAACAGTTTAAAGCCACAAACACTGAGGAAGAACGAATCACTTTGTGTCATCATGGATCCACGTGACTGTGCAGAGTCCGCCACACACACACACACACACACACACACACACACACACACACACACACACACACACAGGTGTCAGAGAGAGAGTGTGAGAACAGACGCATGTAAACCAAGATAAGCTTATTCAAGATGAATTAATTCTATAGTCTGAAAGCGGAGTAATGGTTGTCAGTGTGTTCAGAGTGGCAGACAGCAGGGATCACAGCCGCCTCAGTGTGCTCTTTGGTGGGGACGAGCTGACGGCAGCAGCAGCGTTGCTCCGGACAGAGTGATACGTGCGTTCATGTTGCAGTCTCCAAAACAGCAGAAAAATCTCCAATAACACAAGATAAAGTTGATACATTTGTCACTAGTCTATATTGAGAAAAGAGCTTTCAGAAAATATATCGGTAAGGTAGTTCAGTTTCAATTTCAAAACGGAGCGGAGAGAGGATTCTACGGACTGCAGCTTTAAGGAGTAACTAAACCCCAGGTTTTGGCTGAAGTGCCACTAGGGGAAATTCACAAAAATGGCTTGATCATGGGAGCGGCTCCATGTCTCAGGTAAGACACGTCCAGTCGATACTATAAAATCTCTAAAGAACAATCTATGCTATGCTAACAACCTACTGAATACTCATAATACCTCTCTATTCACAATTATCTTAATCCAAGCAACTCGCTACAGAGTCAACAGGTGCTAGTTTTTATTGGAGGGGCGGGGCCAACAGTGCTGGTTTGTGATGTGAGAAACCACCAAAACATCACAAACTGCTATTGTAATATATATATTACAATTACAATATAATATATTGTAAAAAATGATTTATGGGTTTAGTTACTCTAGTATCGCGACTAAACAACAACATGCATTCTGTTTGCAAACAAAACAATGTGTTGTGACTTCACTCAATTGGCAATAGCAGTGAAATATGAATGGTAAAACCATTATTAATACATACAAAGTGGGACTAAAGATTAAAACATTGTACATAGAAGTCCAGTCTTGAAGAGCTTCTCTCCAGCATGTTAAAAATGCTCTACCACACCTGAATCTAATGATTATGCAACTAAAAAATACTGAGATTAGATTTCAATCCTGTACGCTGAATAAATAGTAACATTACAGCCTGCTTTATTTTAGCATCAACATGGCAATGTAAGTATCACAATTTAAACTATTTTTGTAATTTAATGTTGACTTTAATTCTCATCACTTTGATTCAATGTGTGATTTTTTTTTTCTATTTCCACTGCATTTAGTTACCATGCTAACAAAATAGCAACTGTTTTTTGTAAAAGATATGTAATTAACTTCTCTTTGCCTTTCGTAGCACTGTAAGAGCTTTGGGACTTTTATTCATATGATGAGACAAATTCTGACCTTGATTGTTTAATGTCCTTTATTTTAACCTTATAATAGGATGTATTTATTACACCGTTTTTCAGTCTTTCTGAGGAGAGTTTGCATGTTTTCATCAGTTTGTCTACTCACTCGTTTTTTTTCTCATCAATCCTACAGTGATCACTCAATCGATTTGAAAAGGTGGAGCTTGCAATGCTGCACCTCTTGGCGGGACAGTGGTGTAATGGTTAGCATTTTGACCTCCCAGCAAAAAAGTTGGTCACATGTGCTTCTTTACCCCACTTTCAAAAACAAGCCTTGTAAAGATATTGATATTGACTGATATAGCTACAAACCAATACGTCTTAGCATGTTAGCTTTTGTGAGAGAATTACTGGGCTTTGTGTATTTCTCTTATTACTATGCATTTCTTCATTCTTCCCTCCTTCCTGGCACAGTATGTTAAACTTTTTTAAGGTCTTGAGACTATTTATTGATATTTTGCCTATTTTACACAACAGAATCTTACTCGGGGTTAGATCTTTAGTGATTGTGCTACATATCCTTCTGACTCGTGTTAAATGTCACTGCATTGTAGAGTTTACATACTTATTATCACGTTACTTAGACTGCATTGTTATTTATAAAAAAATGCTTTATTGATGAATTCGATTTCATTGCAATTATAACATCATCATGCAATTGTAATTGTATTTTATTCTATCTGTCAATTGTTACTGATAATTTTTAAGTTTTTTTTTTTTTTTTTTTTTTAACCTTGTATCCCTATCTTGTATTTTTAGTTCAGTTTACCTGCCCTGGGACTGCAGATAGAAATTAGCTATTTGCTAACTCTGGTGCAATTGACAATTGCACAATGTTCCTGTTAAATAAACAAATACAAGAAATGGAAAAAATGTTTGATTCATTCAGGGCACAATTTTTGAACATATTCATACTGTTGAATAAACAAAAGAGGGGGAAAGTATATAAATCGTGAAATATTCATCTTTAAATTGAGCTCAAAACAGGGATTTAAGCACCTCTGTGTGCCACTAATCAAACATATTAAGGGCTCTGCTGATTTAACACTCCTCTGATGCAAAAATGTTGAAACACTCTGTTAATTTGATCTGATTTATCAAAGCGATAAATTAAATCCTGTGTGTTGCTGCACATTAAACATCAGCTGCTGATGGGAGGTGATGACACAGCGACTCAACAGGAAATAGAAAACGAGTCACCCCATCTCCCCTCTGCCCCGGTGTCTCACTTTGGTTTCTCTCCTGTGTCGCTCCAACGTCAGGGGATTTGGCGGCGCTGCTTTATCACAAAGAAGGAGGTGAACGCTGGTGCACAGAAACAGACGCACACAGGGGCCACATGCTTGTGTATTGATATGCCGATTGTGTATCATCCAACTAAGGCATCGCCTCCCTTTTCCTCCTGTAGCCTCTAAACGCAAAGACACGCTCGACATCGCCTGAGGATTTGTTAATTAGCTTGCTAACATCTGTCTCCTTAATGCAAGGGATTTGAAAACAAGAAAGAAAAAAAGATATCGCCCTCGTGGTATGATCACCACCCTTTTGCAGCATCCAGATGTCAGCCACACTCTACCCCTTCCTAAGAGGGGCAGCCATGTGATTCTTGTGTAATCGATGTTAGCACGTCGCTAAATAATGCATTCCTGCTTTTATACAACAATGCCAGGGAATCCTGTCTTTGATGTGAACTCATATCCTATTTGCACCGTCCTCTTCGGGCCAAGGGGAATTGATAAAATAATGAGTTGTTGCTCTTACATAGTGATTATAGCTGTGATTAAGCAGTATGGAGCAGACCCTACAGGAGATAAAGCTGGGGGTCCCTCCATACATTTCTTCACTGGGAGCATTGGGCACATGGAGCTGTATGTGTGTATCCGTATACTTCCCCCCCCCCACCACCCAAGACGTTGACGAATGAAGTAATTACATTTATGTGAGGGTGTAAGATTGATTCATCAAGCCAAGCCGTGCTACCAAACGCTTGTGATTTAATTGGGTAACTGGTGTCACATGCATCTTCCAGTATACGGAAAGATCATTATTTATCAAAATTAAATCCCCTCCCCATGTAAAGTAAGGAGTTCAGCCGATGACATACAAATTGGTGTATATTAAACTCTAGAGCAATAACTCAGAGTTTGAGAGCTATACAAGAAACATGCTTGCATCTTTTATAATTAGAGAAAAAGAATGTGTGGAAATATTTCATCATTGATTTTTTTTTCAGCGATTACAGAATGTGTGTACACACAAGGCAACAACACTGCGAGGCAATCGCTGATGACATTGCTTCTTTGATTTTTTCTCTTGTGACACTTGATTTAAATGATAACATGAGCAACTTTTTTGGGATCAGAGATAAATAAATGTCCTTTGATTCTCTTTTGCGAAGTACTAATATCACCCGTGCTATGAATAGCAATTCTTCATGTGAAAATGTTATTGTACAACTTCATTTAGTCGACACTTTTATTAAAAGCAACATACAACATGAGCAGACAGGGTTCAGGGACTTGCTCAACATCCCACAGCCTACCGGCCCATCCAGAACCTCCCATTTCTCTTAGTTTTAGTTTAGTTTATTTGTTTATTTGAGCAGTTAAAGTTCTGCTCAAAAGGAGTGGGCCGAAGCAAGAGCTTATAAGCGCCCACCCCCGAGATCACTACAATGAAAATAACATATCACACAGTACAAGGGAACAAATTACAAGGAATAAAGTACAAGAGCATAGGAACACATGCACACAACACACAACATATCTGTTTGTGATTTAAACTTATACATTATCAATGATACATTTAGCACATCATATTTTGATTGTGATTTTACCTCTTTAGCAAAAGAGAACCCGTTACACATCAAAGTGGCTGTTTTACCACGGACTACACTTACAGAGCACTGTTTGAAATGTTCATATAATTAACAGAAATGAACAGAAGCGAAGCACAACTACAACAACGGTCTCATTTCATGTACGATGTCTGTTACAAGGCAAGTGACAAAAGGCGATCATTTCTTACTTACAGATGGTTGTCAATCAATGCCAAACATAGTGAACATTCCTGAAAGTCACTAGTTATGTGTTAAAGGAACATTAATATACATATTATCCGTGATCTTGCTACTTCCCAATTGTCATTTCCATCCTTGATATGGTATTGATTTGTGTACAATTTTGCTTTCTTTTTTTTTTTTTAATGTACGATGAGTTATGTAATATGTAAGCCCTGCATAGTGTAGTGCGTTAAAAAGCCAGGGTGTAGAGCGGGTCCATTGAAGAGGGCAGTAGCTCCTTATCAACAAACAAACCCCCACCCAGCTGCCCTAACTAGCTGATTTGGTAGATGAGTCCATTGCGAGGATCCCTCTCAACAGATTTGTAACTCACCTACTCTAAATCTCTATTTGCTATTTTGAGCAATAGAATGACAACCGTTAAGAGCAACAACACTCTTCCTAAATTAATGGAATACAAATTGATCCTACTGCTCCCCCTAGTGACAACGCGTTTCTTCTTCTCTGTACTTTTAAAAAGCCTTTTGTTTGTATTTATATTTGAACAGGTTGATGTTTGGACATTGTTTCATCTCCATCTCCAAATTATTCCACAATTGTACCCCGTTAACTGTCGGGCTAAAACTTTTCAAAGTTGAGCTATGTTTTTGAATCCTAAAGTTCAATTCATCACGTAATTCATAACGACCAGTACGTTCTTGGAACCTTCTTTGTATTTGGCCTGGTAACAATTTGTATCTTGCTTTGTATAACATCTGTACAGTCTGGAACTCAACAATGTCGCAAAACTTCATGATCTTTGATCTTAAAATTAATGAGTTTGTGTGTTCTCTCCAAGGTCATTGAAAAAATTATTGTCACCCAAATCCATAACCACCTACACACACACGGTCTTTACAAAAAAATTCAGTCAAGTTCCCGTTCCGCCCATAGTACAGAGACAGCCCTGGTCAGGGTCACAAGCGATCTGCTTGTGGCTGCCGCCTTCGACACTGTTGATCATACCATCCTTCTTCACCGTCTGCAACACTTTACTGGCATTTCACACACAGCACTTCAATGGTTTTGATCCTACCTGACTGATAGAGTTGAGTATGTGGCCCTGGTGGGAGCCAGGTCGAGACCTCACACCGTCACCTGTGGAGTGTCTCAAGGTTCGGTCCTTCTGTAGTGTTGTGTTTTCTATCGCTCAAAGTCATCAGAATGTCACTTCAAGACATGCATTAACGTTCCCAGTAATAATGTTCAGAAAATTTAGTGTTTTGTTTTTGAAATTTTTATGAAGTCTAATGAAATTGCGTCCAAGGTGTTTGCCTCTTCAGTGAGTCAGATGAGCAGCCAGATTGGGTGGTTTCCAACATTTTGATTGGTTTTGAGCTCTATTTTGCATTCAAAATATAATTCTCCAGATATTAAATTCAGCTTCAAAAAATAAATAAATATTGGGTTTTTTCATGGTTTTTGGGGTTTGAAAATCATTAATTAAGAGGGAAAATAAGGACAACAAGGCCACCAAGGCATTAGCCTGCGCTAACAGCAGGCTGCTAGTTTAAAATGTGTAAACGTCAGGTGAATAATGAGTCAGGTGTTGTTGACGGAGGAAAAGATGATGACAGAGCAGGAGAAGTTCCAAACTCAACGTCCCTTTAAACCAAACAATACCTACCTTAAATCAAAGCAAAAATAATCAAAAATACTAAACCAACAGATTGACCGACTGGAAACAGAACAGTGGACTACCAGCAGAACAAAGTGGGGATGACAATACAATAAACCAGCAAACATTCTGTGTTCAAACACTGCTCAAGTAGACAATCAGGAGAAGAGACACACATGTGCGGAGATAAAAGAAAGGACTTCTTAAATGCTTTGCAACAAGAATGGATTCTGAACCAAAACCCGACAATGAGAAAACCAGATGAATAACATGTTAATGATCAGAATTAAACCAGAACAAACTACAGCACATAAACTACAACAGACAAAGAGTCCAAAACCAAGACCTTCAACTAACCGACTGGAACCCCAGTCAAATGTGCCACTAAGAAACTTTCATCTGAACATGAAACGTAAACATTTCATTTACCCACAAACCCCATTTGTGACAGTTAATGTATTGCATTCATGAAAACAACCCCAGTCGAGGGGCCAAATTCATTTTGCAGCAGATTATAAGCGGGAAAACAAGCAATTTCAATATTTTGGTGGTCTAGCTATGCTACCATGTATAAATTACATAAAGAGTGTAATGAACCAACAATATTCAAACAATTTGTGACAGATCTCAGTCCTTGCCGGGTCTTTTATGTACATTTCCTTGATTTTGAGACCAATTTCTAAATATTTTGGGAAATTTCTGTGGAATATTTTGAGGAAAATTGCAGAATTTAGAAGAAAAAAAAGACTGCCATCATGTGATATAAGCACCAGACAACAGTGAGCCTTGGTAAATATAGAGTTTCATTGAATTTGTATATTTGGTGGTGCTGAGATATGTTCCACTGAATTAGTTGGTAATTTACACACTCTAAAAGGCCAGATTTGGTCCATGGGCTTTGAGTTTGACACGTGCTTTAACTATTCAATTTCCATTATTTGCTCAAGTCATTACTCTATGCATTTGTGCATTAATTTTACATAGCTGTAGCTAATTAACATGGAACTAATTTCAAACATTTATACACAGGCCAGAGGCTGATTTAAGTTATTCTATCTGCCTGAAGGTTTAACCTTCTCCCTAGGGCTTTCACTGCATTTCTAATGGTTGTCAAAGCAATTAAAATTTAAGAATATCAACATTTTCTGGATGATTCCAGCTGACATTCACAAAATGGCAAAAGCACCCCAGCAGTGAGGGGTTAATTTCTGAAAACTGATTTTGGTTAACACTACATTTCTTTTTTTAACCACCATTTTTTTTTAACTCTTAGGATGACATACTAAGAGAAAATTAGTTTAATTATCTAGTTTAATTTAAGCGAAAATATCCCCTCCTTGAACCTTGCTTTCCTCTTCTCTGCATCAAATTCTATGTTAGCCATCTTTACAATTGGCAGCACATTTAATAGTAAGGTGTATCCCCTGAAGACATTGGATGTGATAAAAACTGACAGAAATTGTTAAAGGAAAAAGAGGGATGGCATTTTACTTGAACACAGATCGAGTAATGTGGGTTTAAATCTTTTTTTATGAGAAAGAGAGCATTACTGAGATGATCTGTGAATTTCATTATTCGTGTCAGTTCCCGTACAGTATTGTTGCCTATAGCATCCCTGCTGGGAAGTCATAATGAGCTCCTCTACACTAAAGAGGCAGGCATAATAACTCGCATGTTCTGCCATCACTGTAACAATGGGAGGATTTTTCTGTGGCAAAGTCTTGAGGAGAGAAACTGTCAGTGAAGGTGACAAGGGAGTGAAAGGGTGAAAGGAAATAATGATGTGTTGAGGAAAAGAAGGGAAAAAAGACAGAAAGACTGGGATCGTGAGAACGCATGAAAACGAAATTGAGAATTCCTCCTTGAGCATGCTATAAATGCATATCCAAGGCATGTTTCACCATGTTGAGGAGTATCAGCTGGAATTATACAGCAACAGCTCGCTGAGCAGTCGCAGTCAACCACTGGATCCCTCAGAGCAGTGCTAACCTTCTGTCCCACCGCTTCACTCTCACACTCTTCTTTCTCTCTGTTTCTTTTGGCATATCTCTCTCTGAATATGTGTCACCAGGGCCAACACATGCACACACTAACACAAAGAATGCAGACATGGATTTTTCTCAAACAGCCTCAGAGATGACGAACGAGGGAAAATACAATACATTTTCCATTATGTATTATAATGTCATATATTTATAAGAAAAAAGTTATTTGGAAAACAGTAGGGGGAAAAAAAAACATTGACTGCTGTTCTGTCCAATGTAAATACCATCAAACACCAAAATGTTAAATGTTCTGAGGAATTGGCAGTGTTACATTAAAGCTGCTATCCAGAGTTTCTGAGAGGATGTCTCGATGTTCCGCCCTCAACAGCTCCACTTCCTCCCCTTGCCTCTGCCAATCTACCAGAGGCCACGCCTCTACTTTTCTGCACGCGCATCGCGGAACTTAACAAGGTCGCATCGGATCGCATTGATATAGGTCTATGGGTCAGGTAAGAGCCATTGTCTTCAACAATTATACACTATATATTAGAAGCAACTTGAATTTCACCAAAATGGGCTTTTAGGATCCCGGACAAGCCCCCAGGTGCCACAAACTGGCCTAGAGTAGGCAACAAAAACAGGGCAACAACACCCAAAAAATATACAACTTGATTTATTTTTTTATCTCCAATCAAAACCACAGACATGACATGAAGAGCTAAGGAGAGAGAGATACTGGATGTTGTGGCTGTTACTGTCATCTTATTGCATTAAAGTTGAAACTTCACCAAAAGCCAGAATAGATTCATACAATTCCATGCATTTCTTCACAATTGCAATGGTAATGATGAGAAAATGTATTCAAAACATGTTCATTTTTCTGCAGTTAAGAAAAAAAAAAGGAAATAAATAAAAAAAATCTCTCAAGAATCTCCAGCAGCAGGAGTTGAGCTCAGATACTAAATATATCTGGCGGCCTCATCTTTTCCCAGACAGAAACATCCTCCTGTTTTCCAGTCATGCCATTTGTCTTTCCTGCTGCTCCAGAGAAGGATCTGACTCATCCAATTAAATGTTTTTAAATCTTGACACATTTTCTAACCACCTAGTAGAGAGAAAAAATTAGGATGGCAACATTTGAGATGTTTTAAGATGTGCAAAATGCTTTACTTGGCCCTTGTTGTCTTCTAAAATAACTACCACTGATTGGGGTTTGGAATCATGTTAAAATCAGATTATATACCCTATGTAACTTTATATTGATACGATATAAATACCTAGACATACAATATTACATATGCATCCATTCCTTCATCTTCTCACCCACTTTTTGGGTTCAGGCTCTGCTGGTGCCCATGTCCACCCCATAGGGTACACCCTGAAGAGGACAACAACTCACAAATACCCATTTATACCAATGGGCTAGTGGTTGTGTGATATGGAGAAATTTTGATATCACGATACAGGTAGATGTATATCCTGATAACGATAGCTATCCCGATATAGTAATTCTTCCTTAAAATTACATGAAATTAAAGGAAAATTGCTCTTCATTATATTTATATATAAAAATTAAGGATGTCCCGATACAATTTTTTCACTTCTGATATGATACTGCTATTGGAGCCTTGCGTATTGGTCGATACCGATATCATCCCAATCTGGCCAAAAAAAGCAGTGTTTCACCTCTGCATACCACAGTATCCATTTTTTGCATCTTTATCACACTAAACTAAACTCTTATCGCTTGTGTTCGAGCACGGCCCGGCCTGGTGGTTGACAGTTGTTATATCGCACAGCATTACATGGGAAATACAGTATAAAGATTCCAGCTGGAGTGAATGAATGATAGATTTTTGCATATAAACTTTCTGCACTAATTCATAGAGCTCTGTATTTAGATTTTGAAAATAGTCCATCCATACGTGAGGGTTTTTTTTTTTTTAACTGCATTGAATGTAAGTGAGGAAGCTTATATGGCGCCTCACTGACTTCCTCTCCAGGGCAAACTGAAAACTACTTTAACTTGTTTACGCTTGCTTTTTTTCAAATTGAATCCTTTACCCTGAATAAATTTTGCTCACTGGTGCAGCAGTTGTGAATAGGTTTATTGTTTCTCCAAAACAAAAATGTTGCTGGGGCAAAAAAAAACCAACAACAAAGAACCAATGCTACAAGATAAATGAGGCCAAGCACATTGTAATTTCTATACCAATCACTGATGGTGCATTGGGGTAAGGAGAGGAAGAAAAAGGATGCACAAACACACAAAGGAAAACTATAAAAGCTTTTGTTAAAGAATGTAATCTGGTTATTTTTAGAAAAAGCTATTTCAAAGTGAGGGTAAAGAATGCACCATGAAGCACAGGTATCGCGTTGATAACTGATGATCCTTGAGGCTCTTTCTTGTCTGAATCTTACCCGTCACTGGCATGTGGGTGCAGACAGAGTGTAGCTGTCATTTAGGCAATAAATGTCCAGCAGATTTATCTTCCACTGACATTAACATTGAATCGCGGCTGTCAGCATGTACAGTATGTCTCAGGCAGCATCTGACAAACTAACAGAAGAAGGACAGGAAGATAATCTAAGGCAGGGTTTCTCAAATGGGGGTACGCGATGGCACTACATGGTGTACTTGAGAGAGAAATAGAGAGAGGAAAATTAACAAATAAAGTGTCAGTCTTGGTCTCACCCCAGGCGTGAGATGACCGGAAATGATAAAAACTATAGAATTAAATCTATTCCGGAGCCACTAAATTTGTGTTTTTCAACCATGTGGGGTTGCTTGGAGTTTAAATGGGGTTGCCTGAATTTCTGAAAAGTTCAAATAGATTTTATTTTTAACATTTTTTAATTATTATTCTTTCTTTTTGTTTTATTAAAACAACACACAATCTTAAACAACTGTATTTCTATATTTTCACCTTGTAAATCTAGTTAAACTAAAATGCAGTAAAAAACAACAAAACAAAAACATATATATATATATATATATATAAACATGATCAAAAACTAATTCCAGAAAAAAGGTCTTTGGGGTCGCCAGAAATTCTTGATATCAAAATGGGGTCACGATCCCAAAAAGGCTGGGAACCACTGCACTAAATACTATTTCTTTCCATTTATTTACAAAATTAGATTCTTTAAAATGTGTGTTATCACTCGTTTATTCCATCATTATGTTCTATAGTTGTTTTTAAATAGTTTTCTACGCAAAATGTTGTAGTCGGACAACAGGGGTACTTGGATTTAGAAGTAAGAGAAAGGGGGTACTTTATGGGGCCATTATTGTAACGAAACAATCTGTGTGTCTGTACCTTGATCGCTGTGTGTGTTTCAATCTGTGTGTGTAGAATTAGGATCTGTAAACAAAGTTGTCTGTGTGTAATCCAATCTGTGTGTCTGTATTAACATTCTTATGCATGAGTCATCAAACCGGGACACTCTATTGGCTGTCTCTGTGCACGGGACTTTTGGAAGACATTCGGCGAATGCGATCTGTAACTTTTTAATACTTGTATCTTGTGCAATACCGCTAGAAACCAGCAGTTGTCGCTGGTACCAAGTGACAAACCCTCCAACGGAAAGACTCAAGGCTTGTTAACAAGCACTCTGAAATTTAGGACGGTGAAACTGTTACAATGTTAACAGCAAAGTTGACTTCAGGACAGTTTCCTCCTGGTGGTGTCATGTATAAACCAGGTCACAGGCTGCCATATTCTCCAGCTTAAATACACCTCACTGTGACAAATGCTTTCTGTCTCATCTAATGGAAGATTTCTTTCTACTTCTGAGAGCCTCAGCTTGGCTTCTCTACAGCAAGTATTTCTGCGGACTGCTTCATTGTGTTTGCTGACTGTATTCCCCGACTGCTGTCAATTGGTGGAACGTCTGAGTGTTCTCATCTGTCTGTCTTGTGTCTCATTGCCTGCTCTGTCCATTTTCGTCTTCTCCCAAGTACTTTTTAATGCTCCCTCGCCATTCCGCAGTCTCCCTTATGTGCCGTCTGTCGTCTATCTTCCTTCTCATCTTTGGTTCTCATTGCCGTCCATGCTTACCTTCTTGTCCCTCCTCCCTCCCTGCTTTACTCTAGCACAATGTCTCTGCTCCAGATGCTAGCTGTCTCAGCGTCGTGGGCTCTGTCTCAGTGATGGGCCCCTTCAGGAATTCAAAGCACCATTCTGGCATTTTCGTCCAAGCAATTGCTATTTGCAGTAGTAAAGGGGGAGTAGCTTTAGCATCTCTCTTTGAATGGGCTCACTGGCCTGAAGCAAAACAAGCACAAGAGCACATCCGTGAATTCTCCTGAGGCAGAGGCACACCGCTAGTGTCTGTCCAGACTTGGAACCAATTAAACTGTCTTTACCATTACGTACATTTTCTGTCAAAAATAAATAAAAAATCCAAAAGTGGCTACTAAAATGCTAAGTCCACAGCTCATTTTTACTTTCGCTGGAACACCAACCTCAATCAACTTTTGCACACCATATCTAATCCGCTTTTATGAAAATCCTAATTTAAGTCTAACCTTCTAAACCCCATGGCAATACTTTAGAAAATATGACATGTTGATATTAAACATGCAGTTTTAATGGTAATTAAAGTCACATTGACATATAATTAATTCATAAAATGACACAGAGCATTTAAGGTGCAATTAGCCATGGAGACAGCCACAGAGATACTTAGCCTGACTGAAAACATTTTGCAATTTGTTTTCACATTAAGTAAATGTCACACTATATTAACAAACTATCATATTTTTCCCTTTTTTTTTTCTTTACAACATGGCGGGCTTTGGTTTCTAACATGAAGGAGAGTTTGATGCTACCTTTTAGGTTTGCATGCCTGGGCTAGTTAAAACTACATTGAATATGAGAAAACTAGGATTATAACAGATTTATTCATGATTTTATGTATTTGTTTTGAAGTTTCTAAATTTGGTCTGCAAATGTTTTTATCCTATAGTTACTCTTCTGACGAGGTAATATTTTCACCACCGTATATCTATGTGTTTGTTTGTCTGCAGGATTAAGTCAAAGGCACTTTTTTTGACAAAACTTTAACCAAACATAGATTTTACACCAAGCAGATTGGGATCAATTTACTGATGCTGGATCAGTTTGAAAAGTCCCTATCTTTATCATTGGCAACATTTTAAAAAGATGTTATATCGGTTTGTAATTGATTGAAATTTGACTCAGTTATGTTCAATTGGTTCCTCAATTACCCAAAATAGTTTAATCGGAATCAGATTTAAGCATTTCATCGCGATTTCTTTTAAAAATGTTTAAGTGATCTTGATCATGGTACCACTGATTTACATAACTGTGAAAATCTGGCAAAGAGGATATGTGGCACTTATTGGAGGTTTGTGCTTGGATCTCTGAGTGCTCTTGTTGCTAATGAAATGAATTTAGTTCTTCAGAAAGTACCTCTGATGAAGATCGATCTTTTTCCAACATTTATTGAGGTTAACCTATTCTTTATATTTTGGGTAAATTTACGTGAGCGAGTCATTTGTCTTGGGCTTGTGTTTATAGATACGGTTGCATTCTTCAAATCTGGCAACGCTGTCATCAATCAAACCCTCCCCATGCAGAACGCAAAGCTCCGTCAATGGCCACGGTTACATATGTTTTTTAAATCGGAATTAGTTATTCCAAATTAAATTATTCGAAATGAAAGTGTAAATAGTAATTACGAATTGAGGTTAACATGGAAAACAGGTTGATTCAGCTTTATTCAATTGTTTTAGGTCTGGAGGTTGGGACGGGTTTTGATTGGACGGGGAGAATGTGACAAATCACGTCTATTGGGAAAAAACACAACAAACCTTTTATTCTTGGCTAAAACAAAGATGACCACATAAGAACTGTTTTCACTTTTATTTTGATTGTAGTTTTAAAGCAGCAGCTGGACAATAACATACTATTTCACTTTGGTAATCTGAGCGGGAGAAGGGAGATAGGAACTAATCGCCAGTAAATAAAGCCCAGTAAAACTCCGGAAACCAATCACCAGGAATAAATATTTGCTCCCAGGTAAAGATAGTAGCTCTAACAACCGGTACAATGATAAACTTTGATATTACAGCCTGTGTGTGCAGTACAGACACGCATTTACTCCGTTTCCGGGTTTTAGTAACACACGTCCGATGAAGCCTATTTCGTTTGCCGTAGTCTGTGTGTGTTAATAAGTCCATGTGTCTGCGTGAATATCTATATGTTTATGCTTCCGTCCATCAATTCTCTTTCCATTATATTCATGTCTTCGAAGGCTCTTATTACATAAATAGTCTCTGCTTGAGTCCGGGCAGCCATCTTGGATAATGTCATCATTGCCCTTCATCGTGAGGTGTATTGACTGCTTCATATGATTATTATTAATTTATTGCAATGTACCTTTTTTTTTTACCCTAGATTTGAGTGTTGGTCTTTTGCATGCTTGAACACATGTTTTCACAGATAAACCCAGCCACCACAGAAGCACTGTTGCTAGAGTGTTGTATTGACTTACGAAAAGGAGAAGTTACTTGGTCCCAGACTAGCCACGGCTGTATGTTATAAAAGTGTCCGATTCCAGCTCCAGTTCTTTGACAAATGGGATTTTTACCGCCTTTAGGTTCACAGTAAACATTTGTTGCTTCCTCTCTTTGTGCCAAAGCTAAAGCCTTATTCAGACATTGTGTTGGTTTCAGGTTTCTCGTCAGAACATATATGTGTTCTCTTTCCTGTTTTCCTTTAGAGTAGCGTTTGGCTTTGCTGCTCTCAGACCTTACCATGGAGGGTCTAATTCGAACACTGATCTTCACTTTGTATGAATAAAATGTTATGTTTAAATCAAGATGGTGTCTGCGGAAAATTCCTCACATCATCAGATCAACATTTAGATAAAGGGAAACCCACCAGAATTGTGACTGGCCAAGCATGCACAGGACGACTGGAATTAACTAAAAGTGGATTTAAACGTTTACAAGATAGAGGAATTATTTAATTTGGAATTACAATCACAATAAACCAGCCACCTAAATCAGATTTAGGTTTGATTTGAAATTGCATTTTCATTCGAAATTAAGTGCTTACAAGGTGAGTTTAAAGAGGATTTCACTTTTAATCTGAATTAAAGCTCTCGCATAAACGTGGCTATTGATTCTCACCTGCAGCTTTATAAACAATAAGAAACATGAAATGCAGCATTGCTAACCTCACAACCACCAGGCAGCCCTGTGATACTTCAATCTGGGTTTAAGTATTGATTTAACAAATGTTATACACTGCAATTAAGCTCTTTATAGTCACAGAGCAACAATCGCTGATCCAATTCAATTGTTTAAAAAGTCCCTTGTAGTGTTTTTTTTAATCATTTCCATAAGACATATAAAAAGAGGATGGATTATCATTGTCCCACAGAGCACCAGAAACACATAATCATGAGAGATGGAAGTTTTGAGTTTGATTACATCTGTGCTCTACAAAACATGGAAATATTACTGCTCGGCTGCCATAGCCCACTCAACGTGGCAAAGGATCCTACACACAACTGTCCCTGTGCTGCTAAATATTTCACAAAACCCGTCACAATTTTTTTCCAATTTATCCCCATGCTTAACTAAACTTGATGCTTCCCATCTGTAGCACAGTCATATTATAACAGAAAGTGCCACCCTTTCAACTTCATTCAACTAACACTCATCTTGCTCTTTAAATATTGCAGAGCTGCTTTTTTGAAACGCTGTTTGAATATGCAAGTGATCCCTGCCCTCATTTCTGGGTGTCCATAATGTGGTTCTTTGTTTTCTCTATGGAAATGTTCAACAAGTTGGCTCCTTTTTTTGAATTTACATCCCCAGGCCATCGACGTTGCTTCCTGAAAGCAGCTCTCTCTCTCTGCAGTCGGTGGCTTCCGGCTGTACTGGAAATAGGATGATATTCAAATATGTGCATGTTTGCAGACAAGTTTTTCTGTTTTATAAGGGCACACAATTTTCATTTTGCTTAACTAGTGCGTGAGCACAGTGATGGTCTCCAGCATTAACAACAGATATAGAAGATAGGTGAATTACATAATACTAGTACAGTGCCCATCGGAGGTATGTATTCATATTGACATTAACAGGAGTTCCACAGTGTGGATTGAATGGGATGCCTTGGCAACAGCGAGGAAGGTCCAGCTGTGTTTCTTGGTAACAGTCAACAGTTTATCGGCTTGGCAAACATAAATATACAGAGGATGGTGAACAAACAAGTAGAGACAAGGTGACTTGATGGGAAGCGTTTTAAATGACCACTGAGAGCTTTTGTTCACACTTATAGAGCCTTCTAGACACTTGTGGAGAAGAAATGTCAATGCGAGTAGGTGTTCCTTTTTTCAACCCAAACAAGATGCTACAAGGACTTTACATTCTGTTGACACCATTGTGACCCTTCAGGATTACATATGAGAGCAGACAATTGGGTGAGAATATAAGTTTTCAGCAAGACGTCAAACTACTACTGTTCCTTTCCTTTTTGACAGTAAAGAAAATACTTTTTTTAGTCGTACCTTGAGAAAAAGTAGAGCAGGGGACAAATTATCGACCATGAACTAGAAGATCTTTATAAAACATATTCTCCTTAAATGTACAAGTTTAAACCAGAGATGGCAAGAAACAGAGTAAAAATACTCCACTGTGGTACATACTGAAAGTACGTTATTCTACATCCACTAATACTTGTACTTTTTGCTTAAAGCTTCTGGATAGGAATGTTTAGGCCTCATATATCAATAAATCAAAGATTAAAAAAAAAAAAAAACGGGTATAAAAGGGTGGAATTGCCACTCAAAAAATATATTTTTTTTTTTCACTGTAAATATTCTATTAACATTTATAGAATAGCTTCACATGTTGCATTGTGGGATGTGGAGTCTTGTTGACCAGAGGCAGGACCCCATTTGGGGTCACAAGACACTGGGAGGGGCTCGTCAGATGCCTTCAAGAAACTAAAAATATTTTTTGAATATTTGAGTCAATTTCTGCTTATTTTTACCCTTTTTCTGCAACTACAACAAACTTGCCATATTTTAACATGACATTTTGCATCACTTTTTCTTGCCATTATTTTTGCTCCTTTTAATGCATTTTTGCTACATTTTCTGCCACTTCTCTATATCTTTAGTCACTTTTAACCATATTTCATGCTTATTTTTTACCAATTTAACCACATTCTTTTGAGCCAATATTGACATTTTGAACCCTTTTTACCACTTTTTCTGTCCTGTTTAGGCTACTTCAATTTAGAACTTTTAACCCATTTCTTTGGTTTTTAAAATCCCATTTCACCACCTTTTCCATCACTTTCATGTCTATGTTCAACCACCTTCAGGTACAGTGAAGGTCCCTGGCCTCTGGCACCTTTATTTTGGGGGGTCACAGATGCATAGAAGTGTTTTTCCTTCATTCTTACAGTGATTTCTTGTGTCTTTCAGACAAGGACAGTGATTTGCTTGACACAATTTTAATTCGAGTTTGTTCCCCGTGATAGCAAAATGAAGTAAAATCCCGTTTATGCATCCGCACACACAAAACCTTTCCAACAATGTCAATAAACAGTGGATCTCAAAACAAACTTGTGTGATAAGTTCAACATTTTCCTTTTTTTATTTGACAAATGACCTACTGTATGTGGCCAATATTATTGATTTATCTGGCAAAGCAGTTTCCTTTCCAACTCTCATTACTTTCTTTACTTTTATGGAGAACTTAAGAGTAAAAACACGGAGCGGAAAAAGGAAAGTTAACCGCGGCAGAAGCTGTATTTGAAGCAAGCGGTTTCAGCTCTTTTGGTGGATTTTTTACCGTTTCCAAGGGGGAAATAACAAACCATATCTGGCAATACATGTATTGATTTGGGGTCACCCCCCTCGTTGCAGAATAAGATCCCTGCAAGCAGATTCTTGATGGGCATACATCGACTTGTTGAAAATATGGTGACTGATGACTCCTTTTCCCATACACCTGTAGATTAGTGCCTCCAGTTGTTCTACGACTTCGCCATCCATCTATGAAATAAGAGGTTTAAGCAATGCAACCATCTGTGCATTTTCTATAGCCACTTCAAACTGAATTGGGTCATAGGGTCTTGGAGAAGAACACAAAGAATTCAAAGTGAAACAGGATGAAACCTTACAGGAAAAGCAATAAAGGTTGACTGATTACATTTTTTTTCAAAACTTCATAAAGGGGGACCCCACTGCTTGAAAGAGTTCACCAATCACTCTGACTCCTCTCTGTGTAAGGATTTGAATGGTGTTTTCAATGTGCTTTCCGTTGTTCAAGCACACTGTCAAACCAAAATAATGTCCCCCCTTGCTGGTAGGGTCTTAGAACTGGGTGTGGTACATTGGCATAAGTTGCAAAGTCTGACAACACTACGGAGCTCGCAAGAAAATTACAAGATAACTTACCTAATCAATGATATCATCCTTCTCCTTTTATATTATGAAAAATTATAATTTCCATTTATTTTTACACATTGTTCTTTATCATTCCTCCTACACATGCACAACCTGAATTTCCTTATCACTCGCTTTGTTTGCAGGTGTTGTCAACCATGCAATAGACCTTTATCACACCAGAAGTGGTGTGTAACAACTTCCTGTGGCTACAGCTTTAGCGTTAGACAGTGACAAAAACGCTCATTCTCAGCGTGGTTGCTCTTGTTCTGTTCCTGGTTGCTGTTGTGGGGCAATAAAATAGCCACACCTGTCTAACTACACTTTTTCAACGGACCCAGACCAAAGGAAGCAGTGGATCTAAGCCGTTAGGAGGGATGAGGGTCCGGAATCTGTATTGTACACTACACTGGTACTTCATTTCATTTTGTCAGTGGATCCAGTCACCATCAGATGCCTTAAAAGTGGAGCTGTTCCATCTCTCTTTCCCTGGAATAATTTTATCGCACCACCGTAGAGCGAGTCTGCCTTTGAGAGGGCTCAGAAACAACAGCGTGTCCTCTCACAACAAGCTAGCTATGCTAAAACTATGGAGCTGCTCCGTCACATCCACCCACAGGTAAATAAGAAAAAAACACATATCAGAATGTTAAAATATAATTTAAAGGTCTATAACGTGCCTCTCTTTAAACATTCTGAATATTTTAGCAGACTAAATTAGGTTTCTTTATTACAATATTTATACTTCATATGTTGTAGATAGCGGTTCATTCACAAAGCTACTTCTTTTCTTATCTTGATAGCTGTTGATATAATCTTCATGGAAGAACTTATACCCCTTATCAAGTTTATTTGTTCGAGTATTCGCCGCTGCGATTGCCTCCTCATCAGCGAACAATAAAGCTGGCAAGTTGAGCAACTCTGTTGAAAAAATAAGTGCCATTTTCCCATAGACCCGCAATAACCGGAAGTTACTCGCAACCAGGAGGCGCTACTTCTGGTTGTCGTGAAAAAGGTCTATTGTTTGTAGATCACAAGCAAAACACAGGAAATATGCAAGCTGTTGGGCTACATCAAACCTTTAGGGCCTGTACTACGAAACTGGATAAGTATATCCGGGATATCTCTCTGTTAGTCAGCTTCACCTCACCAAACATTCCCCATCAGAGAGCAGCTGAACTATGAAGCAGGATATACTTAAAGCTGCAGTATGTAACTTTTTTTGGCATTATTTGGTCTAAAATTCAGAATCATCTTTGAGCATATTGTAATCCAAAGTGTTTTGAGTGGACAGTGAATCTATTGTCCTTCTCCTGGCCCTGCAAAAGACATTTATAAATCCAGGAGCGTGACACTGGATGTCAGCCAATCAGAGATCTTTCTACACGTGTGCTTCATGAGCTGTTTTGGGCTTTTCTATTAGCTGCTCGACTAAAGTTAGGTGCGTCCACGTACCGTCGATAGTAAAAGTGTAAAGACGGACGTCCAAGCAAAAGTCTCCGTTGTGGCGTTAGACACAACAGTTACACAGAAAATCAAGAGGAAAAAGGCAGACCGAGGTGGAGAAGCAACAGTTTAAAGTCACTAACACTGAGGAGGAACAAACCGCTTTTGCTTTGTGTCCACAAGGCCCTCCGTGACTGTGGAAATCCGCTGCACACACACTGGTGTAAGAGGGAGGGCAAGAACAGGTAAATTGCGTGTAAAGAAAAGAAAAGCTTATTAAATGTGAATTCATTTTACAGTATGAATGCGGCTGTCGCTCAGAGCAGCCGAGATCATAGCCTCCTCTGTGTGTGCTTGTGGGGGATATGAGCCAATGGCAGCAGCCGCTGCTCAGGACAGTAACTATAGTGATACGTATATTCTTGTCAGAGACTCTAAAACACCAGAAAAATCTCCAATAACACAAGATAACTTCCATACACTTGTCAATATGTCTCTTTTGAGAAAAAAGTCGTTAAGAGCGTTCACAAAGACACCGGCAAGGGAGGTTGAGTTTCGGTTTCAAAATGGAGCGGAGAGAGGATTCTACAAACTGCAGCTTTAAGCCAGGTGATTTCAGGCTGCCTACGTGCGTGCTCTTGCGACAGGAGTGGAGATTGCAGCGTCAGACCAATCACAATCACAGACAAACTGTGTATAGTAACTTACGACACAATTGAGGAATCCATCCATTTTCAGACCTGCTTGGTCCGGTTTTCAAGGTCGCAGGGACAACTGAGGAATAATTATTTAAAAATATAAAGAATTAAAATCTATAACTCATACAAAGAACAAAAAAACTATTACGGAGAGTGCTCAACACATGCTTCATCAGCTGACTGTAGATCAGTCCATCAGATGTAAATCTATATCTACTCAACTGGCTGTCCGTGGGCCAAAACCGGCCCACTCCTAAAACTCAACCGGCCCCTGGGTCATTTATCCATAGTTAGTGAATGAATTGTTTAATGTCCGCTAAAAACCGTACTTTGCAACACTTTGCGACACTTCACGGCACTCTGTGACAGTTTGCGGCACTTTATGACGTTTTCCGGCACTGCTGCAGCGCCTATTATGACAATGGGTCTGTTGCATATTATGGAAAGGCGCTTGAGATAAACAGAAGGGATGTCACATTCAAAGGAAAAGTGACAATGTCCGACGGCACTTCAAGACGCCCCACGCCACCTGTGACAACGGCTATCCACCGGGTTCAGATGCTCAGCAAACAAAACTGAAAACACTTGCTTTAAACTTCCAACAAACTCGGCACTCTTCTCCCGCACTAGCACGCTGCAGCAGAAGGCAACCAATGCTCCTCTCCGAGTAGCATGGATACTCACGAAAAAGAAACCATAATTCACCGATGCGGAAAAGGTGAATTAATGCATAATTATCATTGTCGATGAGGTGGCAACAGACAACAAAGTGAAACAACAGGTAATATCTTCTACTAAGGGAATTCCTCTGTCGGATACGACAACAGCGAGACGGGTGTATGTTTTAGCCACAGGCGTTTTCAGTTTACTTATTTCTTGCACTTTTTAACCATCAGGTGCTGTCATTATTATTTAATTAAACTTGAAGCTGCTTGTGTTATTTATTACTTGTACAAAAAAGGGAGATACTAATACCCGGAGACATTCGTAAACATTTCAGAGACATACCAGAGTGAGTAAATTCTGCCCCGTACTACATGCACAGGCTGTAATATGACCAAGTTTATCATTGTACCGGTTGTTAGAGCTACTATCTTTTCCAGGGAGCAACTATTTATTCCTGGTTATTGTTTTTTGGAGTTTAGTATGGTTTTATCTACAAGTTTAGACATACTGTATAATATATTATTCTGCATAATTCCTGTTATTAACATATATAGTATGTAGGCTACATCTGTATGAGGTAACCTTTTAAATAATAACATAAATAATAAATAAATAAGAAAAAAATATAACTGGTTTCCTGGTGCTGTGATTATTATTCAATTAAACTTGAAGCTGCTTGTATTTTTTATTACTTGTACAAAAATCCAACTGGTGTTGTCTATAGAATTTAAAGAGTTCAATAAAAATATTGAAAACGTAATAGTGCTTTGCGTCAGTTCATTACGACAGCAACTGTACCAGGAATGTCCGGCCCACAATTCATAGCCTTCCGACAATTTGGCCCACAGCAAGGTGTAGTTGAATAGCCCTGATCAATGCCTTTGCTCAAGAATGTCATCGGTAAATGAAAGGATTGCATTTACCCATTAATAATCGTTCTTTCCTAAGGGCAACTGTCAAATCCGCACACAAACCAGGCTCTTGGAGGAGGTCATTTTCCAAGAAAACTGATTGGTCAGGAGGCGGGACTTTTGTATTTGCTCAGATCTTACCCACTTCATAACTTGGTCCCGACCAGGTTAGGTGTTCATCCTAAGTTACCATGGTGATTTAGCTCGTTGAGATGTTAGCCAGCGTCCTAGTACAGGACACAGGACACACCAAATAAAAGCCAGAAGTTAGCGTGATAAGAAATCTCTGATTTTTTTTAAAAAAAAATTGAGTTTCGTTTCGTTTCTATTCGATTTTTGATTTTTTTTCTTCAATGCACTTAAAAATGACTGCAGACATCAGATACTGTATATTGTCAAAAGGGCAAATTTATTGCTGTGATTGTCCTCAAAAGTTAAAATGCAAAATAAACAGTAAATGAGGCTCTGTCATTCAATAATTTCAAGCTTTAACCAAAATTTAAGCAAAAGTGCAACAGCAACTTCGCAGTAGCTTAAATGTTCTGATAAAGAAATCAGATAACTACATATTTTATAACATATAATATTACAATTAAAAATAATAAACTCTTCCCTTAGCATCTCAGCATATCATGCTAAGGTAACCCACAAGGACTGTGTTGGGGAAAAAAAAAAAAACAATTTGTCGTACATGACGTGAATGTAGAACTATTGTAAACACAATAAATAGAAATTACTTTTTTTGAGTCAATTTTTTTGGTAAGTCACTGATGGGCGGTGTTCATTTTGACAGCAAATTTTGATTAAGTTTTAGTCATAGTCGTTTGACTAAAATACAATGTAGTTATAGTCTAGTTTTAGGAAACTAAACAACATTATGATGTAAGAGGACTACATCTATTACAGATATAGTCGACTAAAGTACAAAGCTTGAGAGTTTATGTATTTTTTTTAAAAAAGATTAAATTGACCTAACATGAGATGGTATTATTGTTTGAAAATACACACGGATATTTGATGCAACAGCATGATCTGAGTTCTATAGTTTTTTTTCTTTTGGTTTTTTTTTTGACGAAAACATCATTATATTTTTTTCACATGTATTTTTCCTGCGTAGTCATGTTTGTCACTTAAAAAAGGTAGTCATAGGAAACTATGACGTAAATTTGTAGTCGACTAAATTACCACTGTTGATGGGAGCCACAGCAGAGGTATAAAACTGCCATGGATGAGCAACTTAGACGCACAGGACAACAGTAAGCAATGAAGTGAGTATGAATCAGCACACAGTGGCTATAAAGCCAGATAAGGTTGCTTTAAGAGAAGAATGGTATGACCTCTTTCCCCTTTTTTCACTGCACTCACAGTTCAGTCAGAGGAACCAACGCTGCACCACATTCCTCTGCTATTCCGAGCTAACATTAGCATACTGATTAGCTAGCATAGTGGGATATCTCATTCACCTTCCTCAGAGCACACATGCAAAGCGACAGACTCATGAATACATAATTGCACCTTCAGCAAACAAACGCATGGCTCAGAGCTTCCAGAGGAGGGAGCCAGCGCTCATAATACAATGTTTTTATTTTCTTCTTTGGAGCATAATCAGCGGGTACTGAAGCATTCTTCTGTGATTACACTTTTGGTTGTCGGCTCTCTATCATTTATCTGCCTCTCACTGCTCGGAGCTTATCTATATTGGTTTGTTGTTTTCTCTCCCTTTCTTTCTTAGCAGCACTTCATCCCTTTTCTTCTTCTGTTGACCTTTTTTTCTACATCAATGCCATCCCTCTCTTCCACACAACACATCTCCCTGTCACCACTCTGTTTTTTATCTATATTTCCCTATGAAAGTGCTCGTGAGTAAATCCAGAGGTGAAAGTAACGGATTACAAGTACTCACATGACTGTAACTGAGTTGCTTTTATGTACTTTTTTTTAGGTAATATTTCTGAATCATTCATTTTACTTGAACTTAAATACGTTTTAAAAGAAGTAAAGCAATTCATTACATTTTTGCACCCAACCGTTACTGGGTAAATTATTACTATTTTTGTATTAAAATGATCAACGGACATTGCGAAAATAGAAAAAAATGACCAGACAACATTCGACGCATCACATCATAGCCGACCAATCACATTCAAGGTAATGCATGATGCCAAAACAGCATTAAATACCAGTTATTTTCTTAGTTTTAGATTTTATTAATGTAGCTATACTTAGAGCCTGAAAATTTTATTATTAACATAAACATGGGGGTGAAAGTAACTAGTAACTTTTGCTTTGAGTACTTTTTTTTACTTGTACCTGTGTATTTTATGTACAGTATGACTTACTTTTACTCATACTTGAGTACAATTTCAATCATGTAACAGTACTTCTACTTGAGTAGAGTATAGCAGTACTCTTTATACCTCACTTTTTAATGTTTTATTTTGTGAACTCGTATGTTTCAATATTTGATGATTGTCTCCTCATCAAATACAGATTTAAATAATAATAATAATAATAATAATAATAATAATATGTAAATAGAAGTGTGATATGTTAATATGTAGTTACATTTTTCACTGTATATTTTATTGAGTATTTCCTGTAATTTATATTATTTTGAGGTGACATTTGAACATTCTGTCCAGGGACTACAGATAAAAAATAGCCATCTGGCTAAATCTGGATGGATATTAATATAAACTGTCCCTGTTAAATAAAGCAATTAATAAATAAATAAAAATAAACTATTTCACTGCTTTACCCCCCACCTGCATCTCTTTCTGTCTCTCTTCCTCCTCCTCAGAAGGGTTTGAGCAAAGAAGGCAGATTGTGTGAAGTGAGATGCTGATTCTAGATGACAGGCACCATATGAGTCATAGACATAATCACAGTAACCCCCCCCCCTCTCTCCTTCAGCTGAACAACAACAGTAGCCTCGCAACGAAAATTGCCCGTTGCGCAAACAATCGGTCGTTCAGTACGGCGCATTCTGCATGTAAATGTCTAATAAGTATTGCATTTTTACACATTTGAAGGATGGCTACTCCAGAGAAACCATTACTTGGGTCTCCTGTGTGCACTAGCTTGCACATTAGCATCAGGGCCAACAAATGTGTGGTATGGTTTGAAAGCCTAAACAATAAATCATTTTGCATCCGTATGAAAGCATAAAAGTGACACAAGCATGTGTGATTTCTTGTTTTAATGGACGACTTAATAGCCCATTCACCCTATATGGATTTTTTCCACAAGCTAGCAAAACCATTATGTCATTTAAACTAAAAGAAGGCAACAAATAATACATGTATCGAGGGATACGCATTATGCAAAGAGTGTTGGTTGTTTTTAAGAAAAATGTAATTATTCCAATATCCCCAATGGGAACTTCAAGAGAAAGAAGTGAGATTAAAATACAAATCAGGCTGTGATTAAACTAGAAATAAAGCAGAGGAATGGATGACATTATAAAAGGAAAAAGAATAATCAAACGTGCCTGCAGGAAGTCATCAGAGAAAAAACGCTATCAGGAAATCATTAAACAACAATGAAAAGCAGAGCATGAAGCAAAAAAAAGATGACTAGAAAAAAAACATATAAAAGGCCCCGAAGTTGTGCTGACTTGGATATTCAAGGGCAGAAAAGAGTAAGCAGAAGGTGAGAGACAGACAAAAAGCAGAGATGAAATAGAGAAGTAGAGCACAGACGAGGGCGGGCAAATGTGTCGGAAACGGTAAAAGAAGAAAGACAAAGCTAACAATGAAGAGAGTTCTTAGATGGATCCACTGGAGCACTAGTTCAAATGTTGGGTGGTTTGTCTGCTGGGTGCTGGGAGGAGACACAGCAGACAATGGAGGCTCTGTTGCTTCAGCTGAACAGATGGATACTGGTAGGAATAAAAAAGGAGAGCCACGCACAGGTGGTGGGAATATCCTGGACAGTTGAATAAACAGATTCTCAATTGAAGAGCAGTCACCATTAGTGAGATACATAAAGTCCATGGGTAGAGCTGTTACTACTGTATGCATGACTCCTGGCTAAAACAGACAACCAAGCTTATGACAGTGCAGTTTATTTAGCACAGCCTTGGGATCAAAGGACGGCACGGCAGAAGGCCTTCTTGGCTTTGATTCCACAAACCTATGTTTCTCCATCTGATTAACCCTGTGTCAGTGTGATTATCAGGTTCACTCTATATTTACAGTCAGACGAGGAACGGACTGAAGGAAGCAATGGTTTTATAACAAGATGGTTGGAATCAAACCAGTCACTCGCCCATAAATAATATTGGACTTTTTTCTTGGGCTCTTTGAACTCCTTTTTTTTTTTTTTTTTGTTTTTTTTTTTACTGTATATGTGGGATCATGTTTTCTGTCTCATTGTGCCATGTTGCTTAACTGTATGTTACGTTTTATTGTTCAACTGTATGTTATTATATCACATGTTTTCCTGCCTTAAAACAACGAATTAAATTGAGCTATTGTGCTAACTCTGGCATATTTATGAAGACGTTTTTTGCTGACACATGGATTAATATGTAATGTCCTAATTCAAATAAATAAATAAATAAGCGTGGTTACATTAGCTGTGGCTGTTTTTATTATTGCCTATATCACAGCCCAGACTCTGACGCACAGATTGATTTTTCTCTATAGACCAGGGGTGTCAAACTTACTTTAATTCAGGGGACAAATATGAAGTCACAGAATTATCAGGTGGAAATTTAAGTAATTTTGACATCATTGAGCACTAGTTAGCTCTTCCACATTTAGGTGATTTATAAAGAATGTAAGGCACTTTTAACTTCCTTGATTTTGTGGCCTTTTTCTTTTTAATTTGGGAAAATGTGTGTAATGGTTTAAGAAAAATTACAGAATTTGGGAAAAATTGAGCATTCTTTCACAATTCTAAATGAAAAATGACAAATGCAGTCAAGTGATACAAACACGGAAAAACTGTGAACATCTGCAAATATGATAGGTTTCATCCAAATTGTGTATTTAGCGCTGGGTTGTCAAACTAATTTTAGTTCAGAGGCCAAATATAGACCAATGTGACCACAAGTGGGCCATTGATTTTAGGTGAGTGGAAAAAAAGAACAACTTCAACATTATTCTGCTCTAGTTTTCAATATCAGTTCAATTCTCTTCAAAAATTCAGAATTTTGCTGCCAATTTTTGCGTAACTCAGAGAAATGCGGTGGAATTGTTTGTGAGAAATTGCAACATTTGTGGTAACATTCAGAGTTCTTTCCACAATTTGCAAATAAAAATGGCTGCATTATTGTGATATAAACAAAGAAAAAAATGCAATTCCCTAAAAATATTGTGAGGCTAGTGAATTTGAGATATCTACAACTGGATTATTTGGTAATTTACACAGTAATTTATGATTTCTGTGTCATTTTTACTTGCTCCTGCGGGCCGAACTGGGTGCTCCAATGGGCCGGATTTGGCCCCTGGACCTTGAGTTTGATACATGTGATTTAGAGGAACTGAGTTCTGAATTATTTGACAATTTACACATTTAAATTCACGTTTTCTCTGTCATGTTTACTTTTCTCTGGGGGCCAAATTGAATGCTCCAAAGGGAAGGATTTGGCCCCTGGATCCTATAATATGACACGTGTGCTATCGATGATTCAGATCTTTAGGGGAGAAAGGGTGTGAGA